>NW_012267369.1:1716649-1728026 GCF_000151885.1 Dipodomys ordii | reverse complement strand
CTGAGCCACCTTCCCAGCCCCTGTATGGTATTTTCACAATAAAAAATTTTCAAAAACCCTCTGTACACCACTTTTATAACAAAATTAAATTTAAAAGTACAATGCCTGACACATACATGCAAATATAAGCTTCCTTTTCTCTCCCTATTCCTTTCATTTGCTTGGATTCAACTTAGCCAGAAGTACTAAAATTAAAATAATAATAATAATGAAAAGAAGAAGGAGGAGGAGGAGGAGGAGGAGGAGGAGGAGAAAGTAGTACATGACTCAGAGTAGGACCAATACAAGAGTTCCCATCTCCCCTAATGACATGGTCCATCCTTACCGAAATGGAGAAAGATCATCCATTTTGAGTGACTTTTCATATTCTTCACTGTTCTTAGAAGAAATTTCAAGGTCTGTTTGGTGGGAACCTGGTAATATTAGCAGACGTCACCACATCTCTTGTTCCATGCTAGTTCTCTAAGAAAGGGGGCTCCTTACACATTTCTAATGCATCTCTGCGGCAGAAAGCCTGGCGCACATTCAGTAACAATGATTTCAAAGGATCATTAACAATAACTAAGTGGATGAATATATACAGACCAGACTGATTCTGTTGGACAAATGGGAGCAAGCATAGCCTTGCGTGACTTTATTTATTACATATGGAATTGTCCACTTTAGCACTTTAACATGGTTAGGCAAATTGCAATCCCATCTGCAGATGAAAGATGATCACGTCAAATGTACTGTCATAGAAAGTTCTTTTTTTTTTTTCTTTTTTTGGGTCCGGTCATGGGACCTGAACTCTGGGCCTGGGCGCTGTCCCTCAGCTCTTCAGCTCAAGGCTAGGGCTCTACCACTTGAGCCACAGAGCCACGTCTGGCTTTTTTCTTTTTGCTTATGTGGTGCTGAGGAATCGAACCCAGGGCCTCATGCATGCGAGGCAAGCGCTCTACCACTGAGCCACCTTCCCAGCCCTGTCATAGAAAGTTCTTAAGCAGAGAGGAAAGTACTTGTGATGACACATTAATAATCTCAGTACACAGAAATACTGAATGCATCCAGGGTAACCTAGTATGTTAAAAAAAAAAAAAGAAAGAAAGAAAGAAAAAAGCCTAAGAGTGGGCACCAGTGGCTCACGCCTGTAATCCTAGCTACAGAGGCGGCTGAGATCTGAGGATCTCAGTTCAAAGCCAGCCTGGACAGGAAAGGCCTTGAGATCTTCTTTCCAGTTAACCACCAGAAAACTGAAAGTGGTGCTGTGACTCAAGCGGTAGAGTGCTTGCCTTGAGCTGAAGAGTTGAGGGACAGTGCTCAGGCCCAGAGTTCAAGCCTCATGACTGACAAAAAAAAAAAAAAAAAAAAGCCCAAGAATGAAATCAGAGAAATTTGCTATAATATGGTAAATAAGATGTTAAGCTGATTGTAATTGGTGATAGATTCTTTTTCCTGTCTTCTTTTACTTTTCATTACTATTCATTGGGTCTTTAAAAATACATATCTAATTTCTACCATCATAAAAGGTTAGTTGTAAGTCATAAACCATATGAAAATACAAGAAAAGAATCAACAACCAAAAGTGGTGCATGCATGTTGTACCCACAGTTGTCTACTTACCTTGTTGAGACTGTGACTGTTTTTCTGCCTTTTCTTTTGTTCCTGACAGATACTCCTTATCGTACTTCTCTCTGACAGTGCTGACTCTCTCAGTATCCATTTCAGACATTTTTTTCTGATTTAAAACCAACATTCTTACTTCCTCTAGAAGGCAGGAGAAAGGTCCACCGGCTTAGTGGATTAGAGATACCTACTGACCCCCCCACCCCGTGTCTGGCAGTCACTACCTTCTGGTGGACATGAGACAGTGGGTACACAACGTGCTGTCCTCCAGGACAGCTGCCCCCAACCAGGAACCTCAAAGAGCAATAATGCCTGCTTTCAGCTGACAGTGGTGTCTGTCAGTGAAGTCACCGAGCACTTAGGTGACACCTTTTCAGGAGTCACTGTCTTTTTTTTTGTTTTTTTGGTTGTTTTGGGGTTTTTTTTTTCTGTGTATGTGGTGCTGAGGAATCGAACCCAGGGCCTCAGGCATGCAAGGCGAGCGCTCTACCACTGAGCCACCGTCCCAGCGCAGGAGTCACTGTGTTGCTGGGGAACACAGCATTACGTCCCTGCTCTAGGGTAATGCGTGGAGCTGGCGCTTGAGTTCCTTGTGGTGGAGCTGCTCCCCACCAGCGTTTATCCCCAGTGAGGGGCCAAGCCAGGCTTGCACCAGAGCTCCTGCACCACCACCTTCCCTTTTTTTTTTTTTTGGCGGTCGTGGGGCTGAACTCCAGGCCTGGGTGCTGTCCCTCAGCTCTTCATCCCAAGGCGAGCGCTCTACCACTTGAACCACAGCACCACTTTTTCTGCTTATGAGGTGCTGAGGAACTGAACCCAGGCCTCATGTGTGCAAGGGGAGCACTCTACCCCTGAGCCACCTCCCCAGCCCCTCCACCTCCCTTTTATCAGCAACAGGGCATTGCAGGCTCTTGGCAGCGATCAAGAGGGGATGGAAGGCATGAATGATGATAGCAGTAGCTACAAGAAAGAAGTGTGGGGCAGGGACCAGGAAAGGAAGTGAAATTTCATTCAGTTTTGAAGGGCAGATAAAATCTGTGGAAAAAGAGATAGGAACCAAGATCCTTTGGAATATGGGTTGTGCCTCAATGAAGAAGAGCTCTGTAACTTCAGGAACCAGGAGGTGTGGGAGCAGCACAGGATCAGAGCCTTGAGGAGAAAACCATAAAAAGCCTTTAGAGTCAAACTCAGAAGGATACACTTGGTCTTCTAAGGCACTGGGAAGCTGTGAAGTCTCAGAGCAATGAAGTGCCAGTATCACCGTGGTAACATGGGACGGGCAGGCTATGGTGTCAGAGAGAGAGAGGAAGAAACACCACCTCCACCTGCCCACCCCCCAACCCCAGAATGGAGTGAGCCAACTGCATAAAGAGAAGCTGCATAACAGAGAACACCAAAGAGCATCAGCCAAGCACAGACTTCAGGCAAGTGGGAAGATGGGAGTCAACCCAATGAGAGCACAGGAAGGGCAAAACCAGATTTGAGGGTTTCTAGAATGTCCTCTCCACCCAGCACTGGGAAACCAAGGGGCTAAGCAGATGGAAGCAAAGTGAACTAGTACCTCTGGTAAGGACATCCCACCAAGACCACTGGCCCCAGGGCATGATCTACCAAACAAAAACCCTTCCTCTATAACAGGAAGCAGGCCTCCTGAGGGTGTTTCTGCACCCTTCAAGATGCAAGTGTCTGTAACATATCTCAGCAGGTGTCAGAAGACAGGACTACAGACAACAGGTGGGCTAGACCTACAGGAAAGCTGCTAACAGTGATTCTAGACAGACATCAGATGGCTTGAATTCGTTCTGCTTTCTGCCAGTCAATTTCTAAACGGTTCTATGAAGTGAATACATATGAGTCTTTTAGTGGTCAAGATATACATAAAGGAATAGTCAGTGATGCTAAGCTAGCGTCAGGCTTTGAGGAGAAGCAGGTGCCGTAGTCTTAGGAGCACTCAGGCCATGGGCTCTCTCTGCAGGGCCCAGAACATTCCTTCCTTTGGCCCATGATTCCAAGCAGCCTTCTCGACATAGCCCCTACTGTTCCCTAGCCAGAAAGCTTTCCTGACCTCTTTTCCAGCACTCACATTGGAGTGCCAGTGTGAGCCCATCACAAGGCAAGGGAGTATGTCAGGTGGGGGAGAACATGATTTGAGAACATGTGTCTTCCCATTCATCTAGTTAAGAAAAAGATTCACAGCTAGGGGCAATTTTGGCAGTATTATGTAGGAATTGTTTATTATCATGCTGGAAGGCTGACTCAAGTCCAGTGAGCAAAGGCCCAGGATATGGCTCGACACCCTGTTATCTGCATAAAAGCCCCCAGAAGAAAGCACTTGCAAAGCACTCTAACACTGAGCTACACACCAACCCAACTTTTCTCCTTCGTTTATTGATATTCTTAGTGTTTTTTCTAGTGGACATAATACAGAGAGACTAGTAATGGCCACCCATGTCAGGGCTGCCCTGTGACAAAATATCCTGAAAGGCAGTAGAAGAACACAGATGTGGGCTGGGAAGGCAGCTCAGTGCTAGAGTGCTTGCCTAGCCTGCATGAGGCCCTGGGTTCAATTCCTCAGCACTATATAAGCAGAAAAAAGCCAGAAGTGGTGCTGTGGCTCAAGTGGTAGAGCGCTAGCCTTGAGCGGAAGAGCTGAGGGACAGCGCCCAGGCCTAGAGTTCAGGCCCCACAACAACAACAAAAAAAAACCCCACAGATGCTGGCCACCATGTCATGACTCTCCAAGAGACACCTCCTGTTCCCCAAGAAGGGCCCAGGGGAATGGCATGCCATCAAAACAAGAAGCAATGTGTATATTGGGCAAACTAGGGGGTGGATGTGAAAGAAGGCTGGCTTCACCCCAATACCACAAGTTGAATATTTCTCACCTAAAATGCGTGGGATTTTTTCAGTTGGGAATATCTGTATACGTAAGTGAGCTATTTTGAGAAAGAGGTCCAAGTCTAAACATGAAATTTCTTTATGCTGAATGTATAACACATTTATACAAGCTTAAATGATTTCACATAGTATTCTTAGTGTGCCCTCATTTTAATTAGTCAGGTGAGATCAGTTGTGGAATTTCTCACTAAAGGCATCAGAGTGCTATTTAAACTGTAGAGCATTTCAGACTTCTGTAGTGAGAAATCTCAAAACTCCACAATCATTTAAACAAAACAAAAATTACATACTTAGGGCTGGGAAAGTGGCTCAATGGTAGTGTGCTTGCCTTTGCATGCATGAGGCCCTGGGTTCAATTCCTCAGCACCACATAAGCAGAAAAAGCTGTAAGTGGTGCAGTGGCTCAAGTGCTAGAGTGCTGGCCTTGAGCTGAAGAGCTGAGGGACAGCACCCAGGCCCAGAGTTCAGGCCCCACGACTGAAAAAAAAAAAAAAATGACAGACAGACTTACCAAAAGATCCTGTGTCCTCTGAATAACCACCAGTCTTCAAACGGTAGTACCTGACTTTCTTGGAGACCTTGTCCTTGGTGTCCCAGAGCCTCAAGGTGATCTTGTGGAAATTTATTTTCTTTAATAACTCCTTTGTCATATTGACATTGAAAGTTTGGCTCCATGACACCCAGATTTTGTTACCTTCTCGCCACGGCTTCACCGTCTGTATAAAACAACCATTCAGAGGCTGCAGAGTTCAACAGAAACTGCAGCCTACCCCACCAGCAACGGGGTTAGCACACTGCCCTCTACTGGCTATGTTCTGTGATTACCTCTCTCCTGGCTCTGAACTCACTGTGGGAAATGGGCATTATGTACTGGGCCCTGGCAGACCTCTGCATTTCTCAGGAAAAATAAAAAACAAAGAAAGAAAATTCATGTAAATAGTGTCCTCTCTGATTATTTCAAAGCAATAACGCAGGCCAAGTCACTGTTAGGAACAACAAGCAACAGTCAGGCACACGAAACACACACACACACACACACACACACACACATACACACCTCAAGAGCTACTGAAACTTTTTAACACCTTAAATAAAGTAAAAATACTTTAAGTAACCAATATATTTTTGGGGGGAAAGAATGGGGCTTGAATTTGGCCAGGGTGCTGTCCCTCAGCTCTTCAGCTTATGGCAAGAGCTCTACCACTTGAACCACAGCACCACTTCCAGTGTTCTGGAGATAAGAGTGTCATGGACTTTCCTGCCTGGTCTGGCTTTGAACCGTGATCCTCAGATCTCAGCCTCCTGAGTAGTTAGGATGACAGACGTGAGCCACCAGCACCTGGCAACCAGTATTTTTTGATGACTTCAGACTCTCACTCAGGAGGTCTGAGGTGACCCCAGGACCCTGCGCTTTAGCCAGTTCTGAGGCTGCCTGTGCTGCACAACACTCACAGCAATATTGTGACTACTGCATTCTGTACACAGTCAGACACCACGCACCTTTACTACTGATTCCAGGAACACTTTGGCAACTCCTGGAAATACCACTACATCAACTTTTTTTGGTTCTCCATCATCGGGCAGGAAGACATACTCAATGTGATAGAAACGGCGAGCTTTTGTAGTGCGATTGTCCGGTTTAGAGTGTTTCTTATGTTTATCAGTAAAATTTGTGTATTTTCCTTTTTGACCTAAAAAATACAGATTTAATGAGTCTCATTCTAATCTTGTATAATCTCCACAGACTCCTGGAGGCAAGAAAGAACACTATGGTTTGAAAATGTCCCCACGTTCACAACTAAGGGCTCAGTGCCCAGCTTGAGATGCTGCTGGGAAGGGTGGAACCATTCTGGGCAGAGCCTAGTGGAAGGAAGTGAGGGCACTGGGGGCAGAAGTAGGCCGCGCTCTCACAGGAGGCATTACAGGGGGCACTGGGGAGAGTGATTTTCCTGCGTTTTTCACAGTCTTTTGTTCTTTCTAGTGATGGAGATGGAATACAGGGCCTTGCACATTCAAGGCAACTGTACTACTACTGCACTGCACCTTTGCAAACCTCAGCTCTTCAGCTCAAGGCGAGCGCTCTACTACTTGAGCTACAGCACCACTTCTGGTTTTCTGGTGGTTTATTGGAAATAAGAGTTTCACAGACTTGGGGTGGGTGGGATGGGAAGGGATGAGAAGGGGAAACAAAGGAGGAGGCAACAATGCTTGATAAGAAATGTACTCATGGGGCTGGGAAGGTGGCTCAGTGGTTGAGCACTTGCCTTGCATACATGAGGTCTTGGGTTTGATTCCCCAGCACCACACAAGCAAAAAGAAAAAAGCCGGAAGTGGCGCTGTAGCTCAAGTGGTAGAGCCCTAGCCTTGAGCTGAAGAGCTGAGGAACAGCGCCCAGGCCCAGAATTCAGGCCCCACAACCGGACCAAAAAAAAAAGAAATGTACTCATTACCTTACCCATGTAATTGTAACCCCTCTGTACAGTATTTTCACAATTAAAAAAAAGAAAAAGAGTCTCATGGACTTTCCTGCCTGGGCTGGCTTTGAACCACAATCTTCAGATCTCAGCCTCCTGACAGGCGTGAGCCACCGGCATCCGACACCTCTAAGATTTTGAGTTGTCAATTTTTTTTAAATATGAAAGTTAGCCGGGCACCGGTGGCTCACGCCTGTCATCCTAGCTACTCAGATGGCTGAGATCTGAGGATTATGGTTCAACGCCAGCCTGGGCAGGAAAGCCCGTGACACTCATCTCCAATAAACTACTCGAAAACCGGAAGTGGCACCGTGGATCAGGCAGTAAAGCACTTGCCTTGAGCTGAAGAGTGCGGGGACAGTGCCCAGGCCCAGAGTTCAAGCCCCACAACCAACCAAAAAAAAAAAGAAAGAAAGAAAGTTGTAGAATAGAAGACTATGTGGGACCTAATTTTTCTTTCTTTCTTTTTTTTTTTTTGGTCAGTCATGGGGCTTGAACTCTGGGCTTGGGCACTGTCCCTGCACTCTTCGGTTCAAGGCAAGAGCTCTACTGCCTGAGCCACGGCGCCACTTCCAGTATTCAAGTGGTTTATTGGAGATAAGAGTCTCACGGACTTATCTGCCCGGGCTGGCTTTGAACCATGATCCTTAGATCTCATCCTCCTCAGTAGCTAGGATGACAGGTTGTGAGCCACCAGCACCCGGCTCTAATTTTTCTTAAATAACATATAAATATTTATATACTTACTATATATATTTAAGTATTGAAGGGAAATAATGGAACCTAGAATTTTATTTCCAGACAAAGGTATGTCAAAGATTTTGCAAGGTTTTGAAGATAAATTCTTCAAATGCCTTTTGAAGGAGTACCAAAATAAGAAAAGAAAATCTCAAGGGACAGGGCTAGTAATTCACATCATAACCCAACTACTTGAGTGCAGATCAGAATCATAGTTCGAGGCTAGCCTCGACAAAAAGTCCCATCTCAACAAATAAGCCAGGTGTGTTAGCACACATCTAAGTTATATGGAGGCATATGTAGAGAAAACATGGTCTGAACTCAACCCTGGGGAAAAAAATGAACCCTAACTGAAAAATAAAGCAAAAAATGAAAAGGGCATGACTCAGTAGCATAGCTCCTGCCGAGAAAGCACAAGGCTTGGGTTCCAATATTAGTTCTAGCACACAAAAAAAGAAAGAAGAAAGAAGGAAGGAAAGAAAAAAAGAAAGAAAGAAAGAAGAAAAGAAAGAAAGAAGGAAGGAAGGAAGGAAAGAAAAAGAAAGAAAGGAAGAAAGGAAAGAAAGAAAGAAAGAAAGAAAGGAAGGAAGGAAGGAAGGAAGGAAGGAAGGAAAGAAAAAGAAAGGAAGGAAGGAAGGAAAGAAAGAAAGGAAAGAAAAGAAGGAAGGAGGGAGGGAGGGGAGGAAGGAAGGAAGGAAGGAACAAAGGAAGGAACAAAGGAAGGAGGAGGGAGACCTGGGAAGGTGGCTCAGTGGTAGAGCGCTTGCCTTGCATGCATGAGGCCCTGGGTTCAATTCCTCAGCACCACATAAGCAAAAAGGAAAAAAGCCGGAAGTGGCACTGTGGCTCAAGTGGTAGAGCGCTAGCCTTGAGTTGAAGAGCTGAGGGACAGCGCCCAGGCCCAGAGTTCAGGCCCACGAATGGACCAAAAACAAAAAAATGGAAGGAGGGAAGGAAAGAGAAAGAAGCAGCAAGTGTAATATTAGGGATATAAGGGCCAGTGAGGAAAGATGCCAGGCATATGTGGCTGAAGACTCCCAGGAGGAAGTCAGTAATGCTGTCTTTCTGGGAGAGAATTCTGGAATTCTGCCGAGGCACCTACCTGCATTTGCTGGGAAGGCAAGCGAAATAACGAATTTGCAGGGGACGACCTGGGGTGCGTCTGAGTCAAAGGTGCTGGCGGTCTTGAATGAGGAGTCCATACTGAAGTGGTCATCAGAATCTGACTCCTGGGCCCTGGCCTTGGCCCTGAGGTATTCTTCCACGTCGCAGTCACTCAGGGACTTGTAAAAACTTGCCAGAGGAGAGATGGGTTCCATGCTTCCCTGATCCTCATCTTCTTCCCACTCCCAAGCCTGCAGAGACATACCTGCAGAGTGTCCACCAGACTGGCAGTCCTGCCTGAGAGAAAAAGAAGACTCCATCACCATCTGCCCCAGGAGTGAGCCCTGTCTCCTATAGGAAGACCACTTCCATGCCCTGCTCTGCCTCACCCTATGAACTGCCTAGACCTGACTCATTGCTAGTCTTAGATTCCAGGGTTCAACATACTTGGGGAATGAATGGGTGAAATAACCACTGACATGGCAGCTGGCATCTGATTTCTCTAGCTGCCTCTTCTTTCACAAGTCAGGAGTTAGTCTGGCACCAGTGGCTCATGCCTATAATTCTAGATACTCAGGAGGCTGAGATCTGAGGATTTCAGTTCAAAGTCAGCCTAGACAGGAAGGTCTCCAATGAACCACCACCAGAAGTGGAGCTGTGGGTGAGTGGCAGAGGACACTCAGCCCCAGCTTAGCAGCACATGCTCCTCCTCACCTGGGGCTTACTCAGAACATGGAAGGCAGGGAATCCTCTGGCTTTGTTTCACTGTTGCCAGGAAACCCAGGACTGGGCTGTTGGGGCTCTAGCCCTCCCTCCTGATGCCAAGGCTCCTGCCAGCTGCAGCACAAACATGAACTCTGCACACAGGTGTATCCAGATTCTCTGAAGCCACTTCCTTCATTCACTGATTCGTTCTATCTTTAAGACATTCTTACTCTGGATAAAAGCACCTGTCGTGCAGCTGGCTTGGACCTGTACTGTGGAGGCAGGAGATCTGCAGGGCCCTCCCTACAGCTCATTTATTTCTCATTGCTTATTTATTTGTGTGTGTGTGTGTGTGTGTGTGTGTGTGTGTGTGTATACATATATATGTGTGTGATGCTTGTGAGTGTGTGTGTGTGTGTGTGTAAAACTAGAGTTTGAACTCAGTACTTTCTGCTTGCTGGAAAGGTGCTCTACAACTTCAGCCACAACTACAGCCCATTTTTTTTTGGTCAATCATGGGGCTTGAACTCTGGGCCTGGGTGCGGTCCCTGAACTCTTCAGCTCAAGGCTAGTGCTCTACCACTTTCAGCCACAGCACCACTTCCGGTTTTCTGGTGGTTTATTGGAGATAAGAGTCTCACGGACTTTCCTTCCCGGGCTGGCTTTGAACCTCAATCCTCAGATCTCAGCCTCCTGAGTAGCTAGGATTACAGGCTTGAGCCATTGGCTTCCAGCCACCCCACCCATTCTTTAATAAATTTCAAGGAAGTAGTGGTCTCGCCATATTCAGATACATGCACACCCAAACATAATCTTGTTATATTTTCTACTTGTGTCTCAACCTGAATTTATCACAAGACCCAACTCAAACAAGAGAAATTGGGCTTAGAGAAGTGAAGTTTAAAGTGGTTCAAGGTTACACAATGCCTGTGCAGCAGCACTGGCTTGAAATCTAGACTCCAGATGCCAACGCTTGGACTCCTCTGTAGAACCCTGAAAGCACAGTAGGCAAGCCACAGTGTACCCAGATTCACAAAGCTAAAGAAACAGGCTCTCTGCAGAAGGGGGTGGGCCAAGGCACACTGCAAAAGGACAAACATCTACAAACCCAGAGCTGAAGTCACTCATAGCCTGACTTTGCTTCATTCTTCCTCCCAAATGGGAATGTGCTAAGTGTCGCAGGGCTGGCAAAGGCTTCGTGAAGCCATTACAAGATACCAGTAGAGGGCTGTGAAGGTGGCTCAGTGGTAGAGTGCTTGCCTTGCATGCATGAGGCCCTGGGTTCAACTCTTCAGCACCACATAAGCAGAAAAAGCCAGAAGTGGCACTGTGGTTCAAGAGCTAGAGCGCTAGCCTTGAGCTGAAGAGCTGAGGGACAGCGCCCAGGCCCAGAGTTCAGGCTCCAAGACTGGCAAACACAAAAAGCAAAAACAATCAAAGCCAGGCACCAGTGGCTCATGCCTATAATCCTAGCTACTCGGAAGGAAGAGACCTGAGGATCACGGTTCAAAGCCAGCCCAGGCAGGTAAGTCTATGAGAGTCTTACCTCCAATAAACCACTAGAAAACCAGAAGTGGCACTGTGGCTCAAGTGGTAGAGTGCTCCCCTTGAGCTGAAGAGCTGAGGGACAGCGCCCAGGCCCAGAGTTAAGGCCCCATGACCAGCAAAAAAAAAGACACCAGTAGTTGAAAACACTTTAGAGAACAGCTACCAATCTTAGCCAAAACAGTGCCACCCTTTTTCAATGGGGTATAAATAAATAAATAATGCATAGATAGGGGCTGGGAAGGTGGCTTAGTAGTAGAGCGCTTGCCTTGCATGCCTGAAGTCCTGGGTTCAATTCCTCAGCACCA
>NW_012267369.1:1696572-1701599 GCF_000151885.1 Dipodomys ordii | reverse complement strand
CACACACCCATCACAAGAGTATTTACAACAGTCTTGAGGGAAACCCATCAAGGCGTGGGCAGGCAGTGAACTAACCACCTGAACACCTTCAGCCCCTGACTTTTCCTGCCAGGCTGCCACCCTGCTTTAAAGAGCAGAAAGCAGCTAGACGGCTCCTGGGCTCTCTGGCCCTGGTGAGCAGTGTGGCCTTGAGTGGCAAGGTTGCCGCTGCCAGCCTCAGTTTCTCTTGCCATCCCTAACCCTTTCTGAGCCCTCCAGGACAGAAGCCCAGACCCTCTTCTTGGGTCTGACACCCTTGGCCAACACCAGCTGTAACCACAGGCCTGGTTGGAAGACCTCTTTCTCTCCTCAGTGGCCTATCTTGTTCTCCAAAGTTCTAAGAGCCCCAGAGCCTGGCCTTTCTGGTTAAGGACTCTGTTTATTCACGATGCTAGAATAACACCTACATGAACCCAAGGCCTCTCCACACCCCAGGGGTGCCCAGAATTCACCAGCCATGTATTCCATCTGTGTGCAAATTTTACCACCTGCAAACTACTGGCTGACTTGGTTAATATTTCATAATTATGAAACCTTCATGACATTTTAAAATGTAAGCATTAATGTTCTAATGTTATAAACTCTTATACTTCATTTTTACTACTATACTAAAGATATAGTGTAAGTAAAAATAAATGCATTTATGTTTAAAGGGAACATCGTATGACTGAAAAGGAAAAGGACAACATTTCCCTAAGTAGAGGGTAGTCATTAAAGTAAGATGCAGGGCTGGGAAGGTGGCTCAGTGGTAGAGCGCTTGCCTTGCATGCTCAAGGCCCTGGGTTCGATTCCTCAGCACCACATATGCAAAAAGAAAAAAGCCGGAGGTGGAGCTGTGGCTCAAGTAGTAGAGCACTAGCCTTGGGCTGAAGAGCTGAGGGACAGCGCCCAGGCCCAGAGTTCAGGCCCCACGACCGGACCCAAAAATAAATAAATAAATAAAGTAAGATGCAAATAAAACAGTGATCTTAAGTCCCAGCTAGCCGCTAACTCCTGGCAGAGGTTCTGAGCTTAGGTCTGCAGCTTTTCATTAGAAAGTATCAAAGCTGGGTGCCAGTGGCACCTGTCATCCTAGCTATTTAGGAGGCTGAGATCTGAGGATCACAGTTCAAAGCCAGCCCGGTCAGGAAAGTCCTTGAGACTATTATCTCCAATAAACCAACAGAAAACCAGAAGTGGGACTGTGGTTCAAGTGGTAAAGCACTAGCCTTGAGCATAAGAGCTGAGGGACAACACCCAGGCCCAGAGTTCAACTGAGAGAAAGAAAGAAAAAGAGAGAGGAGAGGGGAGGAAGAGAGAGAAAAAGATCAGGGAGCATGAGAAAAGGTACCAGGGCACCAGAAAGAGACTCTGTTTGGCCTGTTCAGGGGAACTAAGGAAAACTAAAAATGTTGAGAGCAAACTTTCATTTTGAGTATTAGTGACAAGACAGAATAAATTTACATCTTGTTTGTATAAGTAATCAACCACCACCTGCCAGCACAATATGAGGCACAAACTGGTTGTTTATTTCTGACAACAATTACATTTGTAAATTATATCAAATCATATTGGAAACACCACACACATAAACTTGTAAGTCGCACTGGCTGTAAGCCCCTCATCTGAGAGACAACACAGCCTGCGTCTGTCGGGCACCTGGCCCACCGACCCATCACGCATCACACCATCCATCACTCAGGGAGAACTGCATAGCAAAGGCCCTGCTTCTACTCTGGACTCCAGCTGAACCAGCTTCTCCTACTTGCCATGCAGACTTCTGATGAGGAACTGCTCTGCCACTTAGACCTGCTCCCAAAAGCTGTGCTCACAACAGCTTTACACCAGAGGTTCATAAAACTTCTTTCCAGGCCCTATAGAGGTCTGCTTGGGTTTTGGGTGTTTTTGTCTTGATTTTTTTTAATGCTTTTATCACCTCTTTGTGCCTTCCCTACAACGCTCTGACCTCTGCAGCCTCTCTAATTCTTTCTTAACCCACTCAGCCATATGTTCCATAATTAGTAAATAAAAAATTGGAATAGTGAAACCTGTGCTTGCTAATGGCTCCTAGCTAGCAGGTGAAATCAGTAACACTTGGTATATTAAAGGCAACAAAATTAGTGTGGGTGATGGTGGCTCACACTTATAATCCTAGCTACTAAGGAGACAAAAGCCAGCCAGGCAGGGAAGTCTGTGAGACGTTTATCTCCAACTAACCAGCAAAAACCTGTAAGTGGAGCTCTGGCTCAAGTGGTAGAGCATTAGCCTTGAGCAAAAAAGCTCAGGGGTTGGGAAGTAGCTCAGTGGTAGAGTGCTAGTATGCATGAAGTCCTGGGTTTGATTCCTCAGTACCCATAAACAGAAAAAGCCAGAAGTGGAGCTGTGGCTTAAGTGGTAGAGTGCTAGCCTTGAGCAAAGAAGCTCAGGGACAGTGCCCAGGCCCTGAGTTAAGTCCCCAGGACTGGCAAAAAAATAAAGCTCAGGGACCATGTTCAGGCCCTGAGTTCATGCTCCAGGACTAGCACACACAAAAAAACTTGATATGATATGTGATTTATTATAATTCAACAAATTCTGTCATTGTGGAATAACACAATTGTGTCTGTTTCTATTCACTATCTGTCCTTAAAATTCCAGCCTGTCCAGGCACCAGTGGCTCACGCCTGTAATCCTAGCTACTCAGCAGGCTGAGATCTGAGAATTGTGGTTCAAAGCCAGCCTCAGCAGTAAAGTCCACAAGACTCTCATCTTCAATAAACCACCAGAAAACCAGAAGTGGCGCCGTGGCTCAAAGTGGTAGAGCCCTAGCCTTGAGTGAAAGAGCTCAGGGACAGTGCCCAGATCGAGTTCAAGCCTCATGACAAAAACAACAAAAAAACCCTCCAGGCTTGTGGGTGCTCACTAGGCCACGTGTAGGACAAAGCAGGACAGGGGTTACTGCTCCTGTTTTGCAGGTCTGCAGGCACAGGTGGCCCAGGAAACCATCTCCACCTTTGGGACCCAGTCCTGGATGCTGCAGTCACCTTCAGACACTATGGAGGCCTGCGGCCCATGGCGCACTGGAGGTAGGTGGGTTTCCCTCCATAGCTTGGCCAGGCCTGTGGTTCTGGACGTGTAGCCCTGGGATGGGAAGAGATGATATGCCCTCCTTGGGGCTGCACTCGAGGATAGGGCAGGCTATTTTCATCACTTCCTTCCTCTCTGAAGTGGCAACCCTCGCTGATGAGCTAGCTCCTACTGCACTGCCCCTGTCAGGGAGCACAGAGCACAGGATGAGGCGTTCAGCACAAGCCCTGCAGGTACGTGCAGCCCTCCTTCCAGGGTGGCCTCCACTCGGACTCCCTCTAGAAGGGGTGGGGGGGGCAGACTTTTTCTAAGCTATCACTGGCTCCTTGGCTGAATGAAGATGGATTGATCAGTTGAGTGACTACTGCAGTGAAGGGTCCTGGTGGGGAGCTGGGCCTGACAAGGGGACTGCTCCCTGCCCAGGCCCTCAGCGAAGGCCACAAAGCAGACAGAAGGTTGCAGTGGCTCCTGGTGACCCTGAGCAAGCTGCTCTCCCTCCCAGACCTCCATTTCCCAATTCCAAGCATGAGTCTAGACAAGTGGCTTTCCAGACAGGCCCCTGGAACTCCAACCCGCCCCTCACAGAACACCCTTCTGCAGTTTTCTGCATGGCGTGTTGTAGGACAGCCGAGCTGTGGAGAACTAGGATGGTTCGAACCATCTGTGGAGGGTTCTACCCTAGCCTGGGCCTGGCTGAAGCCTGGGGCTGGGTATGTCATTGTATTGACAGAAGCACTGTGCAGTCTTTCAGGGCCGGGATCTGGGCAGGAATCTCTCAGTCCTCTACCATGCCACCACCCAAGCAGGGCCGTCTAGGGACCAGAAAGGTCCTCCCCCTCCCACAACACACGCCGGTGCTCTGCCCCCTCTCAGCTTCCGCCCCATGTCACAGAGGGTGCTGAGGCCTGGACGTTGCTCTCCCCCAGCCCGCCTGCCTGGCGCCCGCCCGGAGGCTCCTGTTCCTGCTCTGGCTGGTGTCAAGGGCCGCCCAGGCCTGTCCTGCAGCCTGCACCTGCCAGGCCTTGGAGACGATGGGGCTGAGAGTTGACTGCGAGGGACGGGGGCTTACAGCCCTGCCTGCCCTGCCAGCCCACACGCGACAGCTCCTGCTGGCCAACAACAGCCTGCGCTCGGTGCCCCCGGGTGCCTTTGACCACCTGCCGCAGCTGTGGCACCTGGACGCCACAGGGAACCCCTGGCACTGTGACTGCAGCCTCGCCTACCTGCATCTCTGGCTGGAGGACCATATGCCCGAGGCCCTCATGCAGCTCCGCTGCGCCAGTCCAGGCCAGGCTGCACACCGCCCGCTGGGCCGGCTGACAGGCTATGAGCTGGGCAGCTGTGGCTGGCAGCTGCCGGCATCCTGGGGCCACCCAAGGTTCTGGTGGGACCTGGCACTGGTGGCTGTGGCTGTGCTGGGCCTGGCTCTCCTCGCTGGGCTGCTGCGCTCTTGCAGAGAGCCTGTGACCCCGACTCCAAAGTGACCCATGCCAGCAGACCGGGCCAGAGGAGCCTCCAGCGCTCACAGGCCTGGGCAGCCCAAAGTGGGGCTGACAAGCAGCTTCCTATGAGAGCAAAAACCTTACTTGTGTCTGAGGACTGAGTCTGGCTCCTTTTTGAACGGCGGGTTTCTTTTAACCAAGTGTGAGTGCAGCAACTCTGTGGCTCCCATTTCCCACCATCTCTGGGTCCTGTGATTCCGGCTCTCACAGGCTCACTGGTCTCTTCACAAGCCCCTCAAGTGATGGCCAGGCCACACCCACCCACATCCAGTGCAGTGAGCCGCACTGCAGGTCCTGGGGTAGGGAGCAACTCCATGAAGAAAAACACCTTGAAAGGCACATCACCTGGGGCTGGGAAGGTGGCTCAGTGGTAGAGCGCTTGCCTTGCATGCCTGAGGCCCTGGGTTCGATTCCTCAGCACCACATAAGCAAAAAGAAAAA
>NW_012267369.1:1693669-1696522 GCF_000151885.1 Dipodomys ordii | reverse complement strand
AAAAAAAAAAAAAAAAAAAAAACAGGCCTTGCCTATGCTAGGCAAACCTTGTCCCTCTAAGTAAATCACCATCCTAACCCCCCCTTTTAATAGAAAGAAGTAAAAATGGATGCCTCAATACTAAATAGATCTAAAAACCAAGCATCCTAAAGACCTAAAAGCTTTATAGCAATGAAAATAATGTCTTAAGGACACTCTAGATTCATCCAACACAACATATATACATAGAGAATGACAGAATGATGCAACTTCATGAAAAAATCTTGCCAGTATCAAGTTCTTGTCCCACTAGCAAAGCACCCAGCATCTAGACTACACCATTCTCAGTATTGTCTTAATGGAGGAACACTGACAGCTCCCTCCCTGTGACCCCAGTGCAGGGGAGGGAGTGTGGAGTAGCCTCAGAGCCACTTCTGTAAGAAAGCACCAATGCTGGCACGGCTGTTTATGAAACTGAGTGCCCACGCGGATTCTTATGTTAAGTGGGATGAGGTACGATCCACATACCTAAAACTTGCCCTTTATGTTTTGACAAATGCATTCAGTTGTGGAATCAACACCAATGATATTATTAAGTATTTTCATGATCCCAGAAAGTTCCTTTGTGCCCCAGTACACGGAGACTCTGTAAATAAACCTATCAGAAACACAACTCTCATCTTCATATCAGGATAGTGGATAGTTTATGCTTCTTAGCATTTTCCAGACTTTATAACAGCAATTTGAACAACAGATAGTTGGAAGTAACTCAGACAACACTGAAGTGACTTCAAAAAGTAGCCAGGACCATGTCTGACCACAGTTGCCCCATCCCATCTCATACAAAGGGTTACAGACTCTGCCCACAGAGTGGCCCTACCCCTTCTCCTACAAAGTGGCACTGAGGTTTCTAAGTTTGCTTACTTTGAACCTCAAACAAAACCTTGTGCAGCTAAATGGAATTCTTTCAGAGGTGCCTAGTAACACGACGCACAGACAGACAAGCCTGACAGCACACCATTATAAACCCTTGCCTCCCCCCGCCACGGGGGAGCAGAGACCAGGCAATGACTCCATAGCCAGATAGAGAAAGCTTTCTTTTCAGCATTGACTGATCCTAGAAAGTAGTAAGCTGCATGGGAGAGGGTAACCAGTGTATACTACATCATTGGCTGAGGGTCCTCTGCTGAAATGTGATTTGACATAGAGTCAAGCTGCAGAGTCTTGCTCTAAACGCACACCTCAGGCTCCATCACAGGGCATCCAGCCTAGAGGCTTCCGCAGTCCAGCAGGAGCTCGAGTCTCTACCAACAACCGGAGCCTTAAGAGCTCCCCATCACTGGGGCAGAGGACCTTCAATTCCCACCAATGTTTACTACAGATAGTTTTCTCTGGAGGCTTACATCCACAAAAGTATGTCCATAGAAATCTACAAAGAGATTAATGTCTACTTTGTGCATCAAGATCCCCAACCACGTGTAGCTGGATCTTGCGTAAGGCTCACAGATAATATGGCAGCACAGACCGCTTTTTTAACCCCACATCAATAAAGATATCTGCAGAGAAGATGCCATCTACAATGGCAACTGTGAGGAGGCTAGGATACAAGCCCAAGTTTCTCTCCATGTACCAAAAGAGTTGCAGTTTCAGGTAACCAGAAGAGGAAACATCCCTCACCTTGTCGGCCAGTTTAATACAGGAGACAGACAAAGCAGAAGGATGTAACCAGCTAAAGCTGGGTACTATTGGTCCTCATGGAAATTAGAGAAATTGAAGCATAGAACTTGAAGGAGGTGAAGGGTCCGAGTTATATATCTGGGTGAGCAGGTCTAAAGGTCTCCTGTCCCCAGAGATGACCATCAAATTATTTGTGAATGCATTCATCTTCTATACATGTGTCTTTAAAGAAGACAGTAATGTTTTGTGCACTGTTATTGTTAGTGTGTGTCAACACTTACATATATGCTCCAGCTTCATTCACTCTCCTCATTTGCTGATTTGTCCTGCCTGATATCCCATGCATAGCAGTTTCTCACTAGTATAAACAATAGTGCAGTGAATCTCCTTAGTAAATAGCTTTTTCTAAGGTAGAAGACAAAAAAGTGGAATTGTAAAACTTTTTGTCAAATTGCCATTATTTTTATTATTCAGAAATAAACCTTTCCGGGCTGGGAAGGTGGCTCAGTGGTAGAGCACTTGCCTTGCATGCATGAGGCCCTGGGTTCGAGTCCACCACATAAGCAAAGAGAAAAATGCCGGAAGTGGCGCTGTGGCTCAAGTGGTAGAGCACTAGCCTTGAGCTGAAAAGCTGAGGGACAGCGCCCAGGCCCAGAGTTCAGGCCCCACGACCGGACCCCAAAAAAAAACAGAAAAGAAAAGAAATAAACCTTTCCATGTGCTAGTGACTCTAGCTTGTAATTCTAGCTATTCAGGAAGATCTGAGGATCATAGTTGGAAGCCTGGGCAGTAAGTCCCTGAGACTCTCATTTCCAATAAACTACTCAGAAAAAGCCAGAAGTGATAGTGTGGCTCAAGTGGTAAAACCCTAGCCTTGAGCAGAAGCTCAAGGACAGTGCCCCAAGTTCAAGCCCCAGGATCTAAAACCAAACCAACACAAAACAAAAACACCTTTAAAAAAATTGTCCTATGGGGCTGGGAAGGTGGCTCAGTGGTAGAGCGCTTGCCTTGCATGCATGAGGCCCTGGGTTCGATTCCTCAGCACCACATAAGCAGAAAAAAAAAAAAGCTGGAAGCGGCACTGTGGCTCAAGTTGTAGAGTGCTAGCCTTGAGCTGAAGAGCTGAGGGACAGCGCCCAGGCCCAGAGCTCAGGCCCACGATCGGACCAAAAAAAAAAAAAAATTGCCCTAGCCAGG
>NW_012267369.1:1654434-1681544 GCF_000151885.1 Dipodomys ordii | reverse complement strand
CTGGGAAGGTGGCTCAGTGGTAGAGCGCTTGCCTTGCATGCCTGAGGCCCTGGGTTCGATTCCTCAGCACCACATAAGCAAAAAGAAAAAAAAGAAAAAAAAAGGCACATCACCTTTCTTGTGTGGCCCCTGCCCACCACACTTGGACACAGCGTGGCTGTCCAGGCTCACTGTCCTCCTCTCCCACCTCTCTGATCTTCAGTACCAGGCAGAAACCCTCCTTGCCTCATAGGAAAGATCTCTCCTCCCAGCTCTGATGCCAGCTACCTCCAAACAGGTCCCTCCTATCCCAAACAACAGGCATCGCATGCTACCAGTGTCACAACTCTCTCCCTCTAAGATTCTGTGCCGCTGTCAAAATGGCCCTGTGGCTGACAAGCCCGGCAGCCCCTAGGCTGTGGGGAGGGGAAGTCGGGTGGCCTCCTGCACACTCCTTGGTCACAATGTCCTGAGTCACCATGGGCCCCAAAGCAACTGGACCCAGCACTGAACTGTGGTCTAAACAGGACTTTCCTGCTGGACGCCACTGGCTCATACCTGTCATCCTAGCTACTCAGGAGGCTAATATCTGAGGATCTCAGTTCAAAACCAGGCCAGACAGAAAAGGCCATGAGATTCTTTTTGTTTTGTTTCAGTCATGGGCCTGAGCACTGTCCCTTAGCTCTTCAGCTCAAGGTGAGCGCTCTACCACTTAAGCCACAGCACCACTTCCAGTTTTCTGGTGGTTTATTGGAGTTTCACAGCTTTTTGTTGGAGTTTCACAGCTTTTCCTGCCCAGGCTGGCTTTGAACTGCAATCCTCAGATCTCAGCTTCCTGACTAGCTGGGACTACAGGCATGAGCCACCTGCACCCGGCCCCATGAGACTCTTATCTCCAATTAACCACAGAAAACCAGAAGTGGTGCTGTGGCTCAAGTGGTAGAGCACTTGAGCTGGAGATGTGAGGGACAGAGCCCAGGCCCACAGTTCAAGCCCCATGACCAACAAAAACAAAAACAAACAAAAACAACTATCTTCATTAATTATCCCCAGTATTTTTTCATAGCGGTAGAAACCTAACACACAGTAATTTATAAACAATAATTTATTTCTCACAGTTCAAAAGGCTGGTGAATCTGAGATTAAAGGAGCAGCATTTGGTGTCTGGCAGGGGTTGGGGGCAGCACGCACACTAGTCCTGTGTAGACCCTGACCTCTTCCAGCAGGACACCACTCACACTAGCCCTGTGTACACACTGACCTCCTCCTGCAGGCTGGAGTTGGCCAAGCCTGTGAACGGGGTCTTTTTTTGTTGTTGTGGGGGCTGAGCTCTGGGCCTGGGCTCTGTCCCTCAGCTCTTCAGCTCAAGGCTAAAGCTCTTGAGCCACAGCACCTCTTTGGCTTTTTTCTGCTTATGTGGTGCTGAGGAATCAAACCCAGGGCCTCATGCATGGGAGGCAAGTGCTCTACCACTGAGCCACCTTCCCAGCCCCTAGCCAGATGATCTCTTGAATGTGTCTTGAGTTCTAGCCAGTGCCGCTGCCTGGACAGAGGGCCTGTGCGGCACCCTGAGGGGGCCAGGCTCAGGCTCGCTAGGATTTGTCTTCCAAGGGGCACAGTGAAGCTGGGGGCACCATTCTGTCAGGCGGTCCTTCTCTGTAGCCTCTGTGGAGACTGAGGGCTCCAGCCTTCATACACTAACCCCCTGGAATGCAGGACTGACCAGCAAGAGCTGGTCACCGGGTCCAAAGAGAACTTCCCCATGGGGGCCCTAGCCAGGGCCGACGGCGGCGGGCCTGCCGCAGGTAGGCCAGTCCACCTCAACGGGGCTGGGCAGGTCACAGCCCCGTCTTCTGGAAGCCCCCTTTCAGCACAGGGCTGTCGAAGAATGAACCAGGTTACCAGGATGGTGAATGGCACGGAGGGCGTGGCTCTGCTCTCTGCCGGGAACCGAGGAGCAGGCTGGCTGCACAGGGGCTCTCAACCAGATTCTGAATGATGGCTCTACTTTCCCCTGCTGACAGCCCCAGCACCCAAGAGGCCTCCTCAATTCAACCAGCTAAGTAGCTGTGGGCCCAGAAAAGGGTGCTGGCTTGTCCAGGGTGTATAACGTCCTGCCAGCCTTCCCTCTCCTTTTTGTGGTTGGTTGTGGGGCTTGAACTCAGGATCTGGGTACTGTCCCTGAGCTCTTTGTTCAAGGCTAGCGCTCTACCACTTTGAGCCACAGCTCCACTTCTGGTTGTCTGGTGGTTAAATGGACCTGAATCCATGGACTTTCAAGCCCAGGCTGGCTTTGAACTGCAACCATCAGACCTCAGCCTCCTGAGTAGCTGGGATTACAGGTGTGAGCCAGGCACCTGGTGAGTCAGCCTCCTCTGCTCAGGGGTTGTAGATGCTTCTTGTTCTTAGGGGTCCAGCAGTGCCAGGCGGGCACTGGGCTGGTGAACCTCCACCTCCCAGTCTTCCCCAGGCCTGGAGACCACCTCCGACAAGGTCTTGGGCAGAAACATTTAATGGCTGAGGAACACATATACTCTGGCTCTCCAAAGTCTCCAAAAAGGTAACTTTCCATGTTTTAAAAACACTTAATACAAAGACATATATTCATAAATAGGTAACATGAAAATATCCCAAATTGAAATGGAATCCTCGAGCCGGCAAAGCACCAGGCCACCGACCCTCCAGGGCTGGAGAGCCCCGCTGGGGAAGCCCTCCTGGGAGAGAGCAAGAGAATTCAATGTGAATCAGGATCTTCTTCCCACAGCCCCCACACCGGGGCCTGTGTCCCTGGAGAGTCCAGAACCCTCCAACCCAGCAAAGAGCCAGCCTCCACCTGCTGCTGTGTTATTATAAACAAGGCAAGATTGCCACGCTCTCACCCCAGAGGCCCTGGGCTGCAGTGAGCCTGCCAAGCTTGTCACTGGGAAGGGGGCCAGTCCACTCTCTGTTCCTTTTCTTACTGAAGCCCAAGTCCCCTTTGATAGAGGCCCCTCCACAGGAAACTGGCTTCAGCCAGACTCCAGGGTGGTAAGGAGTCTGCTCTCAAAAATCTGCCCTGCCAGGGCTGGGAAGATGACTCTGTGGTAGAGCGCTTGCCTTGCATGCATGAGGCCCTGGGTTTGATTCCTCAGCACCACATAAGCATAAAGAAAAAAGTCGGAAGTGGCGCTGTGGCTCAAGTGGTAGAGTGCTAGCCTAGAGCTGAGGGACAGCGCCCAGGCCCAGAGTTCAGGCCCCGCGACTGGACCCTCCTCCCCCCTCCAAAAAAATCTGTCCTGCTGATCACTCCTTGGATTCTGGCTCAGGCTTGGTAAGCAGGAGGGGCAGGTGGGGCACCAGGGGTCTGGACTGGGGAGGCCCAGGTGCCAGAAGGCAGGGCACACCACCTCTTGTGCTCTGAATACGGTACGAGCCTCTAGACTGGCCACATGGCAACCTATCTTGGGCAAACAGCAACAAGGTGTTTGTGGCTGGACAGGGCAGGGTGGGCTGAGGGAGGCGGGCAGAACAGCCATCAGAGCAGCCTGGAGTGGGGCTGCTCCCCTCTGGACCACGAGAGCAGGGGTTCACTTAACCCACATTCTAACACCTTGGCTTTGAGGAAAAAGGAGAAAGATGGGCCTTGCTACACGAGCTAAGAAACCACTAATGCTGGGCGGTGGTGCTCAAGCCTGCAATCCCAGCTACTCAAGAGACTGAGATCTAAGAACCAGTTTGAAGCCAGCCTGGGCGGGAAAGTCCATCAGACTCCTAGCTCCAAATAGCCACCAAAAAAGCTGCGGCTAAAGTTGTAGAACGCCAGCCTTGTGAAAGCTCAGTGATAGCACCCAGATCCTGATTAAAAGCCCCCAAACAGGCCTCCAGCCCTAGAGAGGGGAAGGGAGGTGCCCAGGGTGACAGGTGACCTCCAGCCCTGTGGGGGAAGGGCAGTGCCCAGGGTGACAGGTGACCTCCAGCCCTAGAGAGGGGAAGGGAGGTGCCCAGGGTGACAGGTGAACCCCCAAGGCAGTGGGCAGCACGCAGCAGTGAGTATGATGCTACCTGTGGCCCGATGCTGGACTCACGCCAGGTGCAGGTCCAGACCCCGGCGCCCTCACACCAGCAAGGCTGGTGTTAATGCCTGGCCCCTGGGTTGGAAGCCCAGCTGACTGTGTTATCCAGAGGCACTAGCCACTGCCACGGTGGTGGGGCTGGGGGAGGCGCTGTCTGTGGAGCACAGCGTTGCAGGTGAGCGGGCACCCTGAGTGGCCTGACAGGCACTGGGCCCTGGCTGTGGCCTGACTGCCACGCCCGGGCTTTGGGAGGCTCCCTATCAGTAGATTGAGAATGAAAGCAGGAAGTGGGGGCGTGGGCCCCACCTGGCTTCCCTGGGCCACGTGAGCCCGCAGCCTGTGCCCGCACACAGGTGCAACCCTACTTTGACCACTCCTTGGGCCGGGCCAGCCTGCCTTCTCTCCAGAACCAGGCCTGGCCTTCTCAGCAAAGGGAGCTGTTTCAGACCAGTGTGGGGAGGGGCCGAGCCCGGCCCTCCTGGCCAGGTTCGGGGTGCTCACTTGAGAGTCTGTGCAGTTCATCTCTGGAGGCCCTCACTGAGTAGTGTGGAAAGGCAGATTGGCTGACACAGAGGCCCTGGGCCGTGCTTGGGAAGAGCAGCTCCTCAGCCCCAGGACCCTTCCCTGTGACCTGAGCCTCCACTCTTTCCTGAGACTCTGCCTTCTGCTCTCTGACCTCAGCACCCAGCACAGGCTGAAGACCACTGGCCACAAACTCAGTCCAGTGTGAAGCTGACCTTGCCAGAAGAGATTCTGTACATGAGTAAGGAGGAGCCTCAGACACAATACAGGACTTCTTTCTTCTTGCTTCTGTTTTCTTGTTTTGTTCTGATACTGAGGATTGAACCAGGTCCTGTGAATGCTAAGCATCAGCCACACACCCCCAATCTTCTTCTTGCTACAGCGCCACTTCTGGTTTTCTGGTGGTTTATTGGAGATAGGAGTCTCACGGTCTCTCCTGCCTGGGCTGGCTTTGAACCGTGATCCTCAGATCTCAGCCTCCTGAGTAGCTAGGATTACAGGCATGAGCCACCAGCGCCAGGCTCCCCCAATCTTCTTTTACCTCAAGTTTTTTTTTTTTTTTTTTTTTTTGCCGGTCATGGGGCCTGAACTCTGGGCCTGGGCGCTGTCCCTCAGCTCTTCAGCTCAAGGCTAACGCTCTACCACTGGAGCCACAGTGCCACTTCCGGCTTTTTCTGTTTATGTGGTGCTGAGGAATCGAACCCAGGGCCTCATGCTTGCAAGGCATGTACTCTACCACTGAGCCACCTTCCCAGCCCTGCCTCAAGTTTTCACTTCCCACCTTAACCCCCACCCTTCAGAGAAACTGCTGGAAGACTAGCTGGTTTTTCAACCTGACTGGTACAATTTTGGCCCCAAGCCAACAGACAGTCCCTAACTGGCTATGGCCATGACCCCACACTTGTGCAGATGAAAATGAGAAGCTACATGGAAAACCACAAGAACCCAAGAGGTCTTGATAAGGCAATGAGCCAGGCCCCAGCAAGCGTCTCTAGAGAGCTCAAGCTGGCAGTGAAGGCAGCTAGCCGCTCCTGCTGGCATGTGCCCAGGCATCCCTGGGCAGGGCTCAGGCACCACGCTCCTGGTGCTCCAGGTGGAGGGTCTGTAGGAACTGAGGACTGGCTACATCCCTGGAGAGTAGCCGCAGCAGCCAAGGTTGCAATGGTCAAAACCAGCAAGTGAAGGATGGAGGCCAGGTCTCCTGCCCCCGAGGTCCCATTAAAGGGCTAACAACAGTCCTGGAATGTGAACATGAGAGGCCCCAAGCTGGCTTGCAGGATGGGTCACCGCTCCCCTCTGCCAACAGGCCCCTGCAAGGGGGGCCCTGTGGCCCCTTCCCACCACATATTCACACCAGGGTGCAGAACGCCAGGGCTGACACAGCAGCAGTTGAATGGCTGGGGCCCTACAAGAGCAGACTCCACAGGCCAGAGAGAAAGGTGGCTCAGCCCCTGGCCTGCTGGCCCTGTGCCCTGGTCAGCACCCACAGCCCCAGCTTTCCCCGATGTCCTTGCTGTCCAGCTGGATGTGGTCGGTACTCTTCTCACTGAACATGGGGCCCCCGTGCCTCATGATGAGCTCGGTGGCCACCCTCGTGAAGGCCTCGTCCACGTTGCTGGAGTCCTTGGCAGAGGTCTCAATGGCACACAAAATGTCGTAGTGTTCTGCTAGGCTCTGAGCCTCAGCCAGCGGGACTTCCCGGAGCTCAGCGAGGTCCAACTTGTTTCCTGTAAGAAAAGCTGGGTGTAGGGGTGGCCTGGGGAGCCCACTGAGATCCACCCTGCGATCCACCCAGCAGAGCCACCCTGAGAGCCGCCCTGTAGATCCACCCTGAGATCTACCCTTTGCAGTGAGCAGCACAATGCAGAGCCATCCTGAGGAGCACACAGCCCTCTGCTCAGTGGTGCTAAGTGCAGCCTGTAAGGACTGCAGAGCCCTTCGAGAGCTCACCAATACCCTGTCCTTAGCCTGCTAAAACTAAACATTTCTGAATATGGCAACCCATCTTTCTTATTTTAACAAAAGTGGGTTCTCATCTGGCTGCCCAGACCAGCTTCTAGCTCTTGGGTGCCAGAGCCCCTACCACAGCATAGTTGGGACTATGAGTGTGCCACTGTACCCAGATGCCTTTCTATTCTAAAGCTCTTACTCTACCCTTCACTCTCATACTCTGCTTTTTAAAACTGCTTCTTTTAAAGCTTACTTTGCAGGGCTAGGGATGGAGCCTAGTCTTCTGCACACCCTGTGCCTCGCCCTGCCTCCTCTGAGAGGAAGCCTGATGTCTGATGGGAAGCACTTGGAACTGTGGAGCTGCAGCTCCAGCCTCTGTCGCTGCAGGAGCTCCAGTGAGCCGGTTTCCCAGGTCAAGCATGCCATGCTCAGGACAGGAGAGCAGGGCAGTGTGGAAACGCTGACACTTAAGAACCCCACAAATATGGAAATGACAGAAATCTGGTGTTGCTATTTTTTTTGTTTTGTTTTGCTATAAGTTCGTAACTATTATGTGTCCTTTCTTTTGGGGGGGGGATTGGTCGTGGGGCTTAAACTCTGGGCCTAGGCACTGTCCTTGAGCTCTTCAGCTCAAGGCAAGTGCTCAACCACTTTAGCCACAGCACCACTTCCAGTTTTCTGGTATTTTATTGGAGATTAGTCTCACAGACTTTCTCAGATCTCAGCCTCCTGAGTAGCTAGGATTACAGGTGTGAATCACCAGCACTTGGCTCATGGACTTTCTTGCCTAGGCTGGCTTTGAACTGTGATCCTCAGAACTCAGCTTCCTGAGTAGCTGGGGTTACAGGCATGAGCCACTGTTGCCTGGCTTTGGGTTTTTTAATTTTTGAAATGGGGTCTTGCTACGCTGCCCAGGCTAGCCTCAAACTCCTGGGGTGTAGTGATCTCCTTTCTTCGGCCTCCTTAGTAGATGTGGACACCCTCATTGTAGGCTTGAGACACTGGCATCCAGCTTCTGAGTTGCTTTCTAAGAAAATGTTAGTATTTCTAGATGTAAAAATACTAATTTTTTTTTTTTGGGTCCGGTTGTGGGGTCTGAACTCTGGGCTTGGGCTCTTCAGCTCAAGGCTAGTGCTCTACCACTTGAGCCACAGTGCCACTTCTGGCTTTTTTTTTTCTGTGTATGTGGTGCTGAGGAATCGAACCCAGGGCCTCATGCATGCGAGGCAAGCATTCTACCACTGAGCCACCTTCCCAGCCCCTGAAAATACTATTGCGTGTGTGTGTGTGTGTGTGTATGTATATATGTGTATACACATATGCACACATAATTTTTATTTTTGGCCTGTTTTGGGGCTTGAACTTAGGGCCTTGGGCACTGTCTGAGTTTCTTTTTGACCAAAGCTAGCACTCTACCACTTGAGCCACAGTGCTACTTAAGGCTTTTTTTTTTGTGTATGTGGTACTGAGGAATCGAACCCAGAACTTCATGCATGCTAGGCAAGCACTCTACCACTAAGCAACATTCCCAGCCCTGCTTATGTAATTTTAAATATCTGTGTTTTATAGACTTATGCTGTAATTGTTACAGAGGAAACAGTTTGGTGTCTGAGATTAGTCCCAAAGTAATACAATAGTAAGGAGTGACCAAAATGAACTCAACCGCCAGTTACCAGAAGCAGGAGAGCAGGCACTGGGGACCTATGATACTATTCTACTTTTTTTTTTTTCCCAAATTTTTTGTGATTAAGTGGTTACATAATTTCCCAAGTGTCACAGTATTGTGGCATAGTGATGCTAGTTAAAGTCATAAACACATTCTAACTTTCATGGAGCAAATTGTCTACCATGGTCTATAACATTTATGAGTTCTATGAGCTTTGCGATACAGCTATTTCTTCCACATTGGGTGATACGTACATTTCTTTTGTTTTGCATAGCATCAGCTGTTCTACTATTCTATTTTTTGTACTATGTAAAATGAGCTATAATAGAATGTTTTCTAGAAAGGTCCTATATAAAAGAAATGTGGTTGGCTTAAGTGGTAGAGTGCTAGCCTTCAGCAAAAATGTTCAGAGATAGCACCTAGGCCCTGAGTTTAAGCCCCAGAACAGGCAGGCGTGCATGCACGCACACACGTGCACACACACACACGTGTACACACACACACAGGAGCAGCTGAGCCAGACAAGGCTGCTCTGCTCCTGCCAGGGATCTGGGTCTGGAGTGTACTTCCATACCCCATGGAAGGCTAGCCAGGAATACTGGCAGCAAAAATAGGAAAACCGTCTTCCAGGCCAGCCTAGGCAAAAAGCAAGGATCTATCTGAAACAAAGCTAAAGCTAAAAGGGAGAGAGGTGTGGCTAAAATGGTAGGGTGTCTATCTAGCAAGCATAAGACCCTGAGTTCAAACCCTGGTGCCACCAAAAAAACAAAAATCAAAAATGCACATCCAGCTGGGCGCTGGTGGCTCACGCCTGTAATCCTAGCTACTCAGGAGGCTGAGATCTGAAGATTGCGGTTCAAAGCCAGCCTGGGCAGGAGAGACCGTGAGACTCCTATCTCCAATAAACCACCAGAAAACCGGAAGTGGCGCTGTGGCTCAAGTGGTAGAGCGCTCGCCTTGAGCTGAAGAGCTGAGGGACAGCGCCCAGGCCCAGAGTTCAAGGCCCACGAAAAAAAAAAAAAAAAAAGCACATCCATGGGCCCTAACCTCCTGACTGAAGTAAGCCCACCACCTGCACTTTAACAAGCCTCCTAAGTGATTCTGAAGCCTGCAAATGGCGGAGTATTCACAGGGAAGCTGTGAAACCCACGGAGTTGTGCTGAGCAAACCTCGGCTCAAACACTGCATCTTTGTGCTAGCAGGCTGTGTAGAGCTGGGTACATTGTTCCACTCTTTTTGTTTTTTTGGGTCAGTCGTGGGGCTTGAACTCTGGGCCTGCGTGCTGTTCCTCAGCTCTTCAGCTCAATATGAACATTCTACCACATGAGCCACAGCACTACTTCCAGTTTTCTGGTGGTTAAGTGGAGATAGGAGTCTCACGACTTTCCTGCCTGAGCTGGCTTTGAACTGTGAGTCTTAGATCTCAGCCTCCAAAGTTGCTAGGATTACAGGCATGAGCCAAGGGTGTCCAGCTCCACTTCTCTGAATCTCATTTCATCTCATCAGTGAGGAGCCATGGTTAGGAGAGCTAAATCTCACGTCAACCCTGAGCACTAACACAGTGACCGCTGCAAGGGTTGGGTCTGCAGAGCCCAGGCTGCAGTCTAACTGCCACCATGACGTGTAAGAAGGTGGAAACTCAACCGTGCCGTTTAGTGGGGGAGGTGATGAAGGTGGGAGGTCTTCAGGACAGAATCCCCACGACATGAGACAAGCACACAAATGTACTTTGTTTCCTGCCATGGGACTGGTGCTACCTAGAATTTGCCGGCAAAAAAGCAATTACTAGATATAATCCTTGGTCTTGGACTTCCGGGACGGTAATCCAAAATAAACCTATTTATAACTAACACAGTCTGTGGTATTGGTTTAGGAACAACAGAAAGTAAACTAAGTAAGACACATGGGCTGCAAAGCAAATTTCAGCTCCCCTTCTGTCCTCTAGGCTCATTTTAAAATCTAACTGTAAAGTGATTAGCGGGACTAGGCTCTACAAAATCAATTGAACTTGAAGCTCACTCCTGTGTGGCTAGACTCAGCACTTCTGGACTTGAAAAGGAGAGAGGCAGAGGCACAGAGGGGAGCTTTACTGTCCCAAGGCCTCTGTGGGCTGCCTGGGTTACCAGCTCACCAATCAGCAGCTGCACGATGTTAGAGCCTGCGTACTTCCTCACATCCTCAATCCAGTGAGGCACAGACAGAAAGGAACTCCTCTTGGTGATGTCATAGGCAAGGATGGCCCCGTTGGCACTTCGGTAGTAGCTCTGGGTGATGGTTCGGAATCGTTCCTGGCCAGCTGTGTCCCAGATCTGCAGCTGGAGAAAGAGGGAATCTTGGGTGAACTTGATGTTACGTGTGGATCACAGGACTGCAGCTATTTCACTGGCCTTCAGAGCAATAGCCCACAGGATCAAACTTCCTGAGCGCTTACAAGGCAGTTCAGAGGCTGGGTGCCAGTGGTTCGGGCCTATAATCCTAGCTACTCAGAAAGCTGGTATCTGAGGACTCTGGCTCAAAACCAGCCAGAAAGACAAATCTGAAAGTGTCTCATCTTCAGGAAGCAGCAAAATTCTGAGAATGAGTTGTGGCTCAATTAGTACATCAGCGATCACTGAAGAAGCCAAGCTAGAGTGTGAGGCCCTGAGTTCAAGACCCAGGACCAGCACAAAAAAGAAAAAGGAAATACAGATCATGGCTTTAAATAGGCCTAGGAACATATGTCTGTGAGATTCTATCTCCAAAATAACCAGTAAAAAGCAGAGCTGGAGGCGTGGCTAAAGTGGAAGAGTGTCAGCTAAGCAAGTAAGCAAGCCAAGTTAGCAAGCAAGTGCAAGGCCCTGAGTTCAAATACAAATGAATGAATGAACAAATGAAGAAAGGAAGAAAAGAAAGAAAGAGAAAGGAAGGAAAAGAGAGAGAAAGGAAGGAAAGAGAGGGAAGGAGGAAGGAAGGGAGGGAGGGAAAAGAAAAAAGAAAAGAAAGGGAGAGAGGGAGAAGAGAAAGAGAAAGGGAAAGGAAAGGGGAAGGAAGGAAGAAAGGAAGGAGGGAGGGAGAGGGGGAGGGAGAGAGGGAGAGGGAGAGGGAGAGAGAGAGAGAGAGAGAGAGAGGGGTACACTAGTGAATCACACCTATAATCCTTCCTAGCTACTCAAGAGATCTAAGGATCACAGTTTGAAGCCAATCCAGGCAGTGAAGTTCATAAGACTCTTATCTCCAATTAACCACCAAAAAAAAAAGCAGAAGTGGAGTTGTGGCTCAAGTGGTAAGAGTGCTAGCTTTGAGCAAAAAAAAGCTAAGGGACAGTGCCTAGGCCCTGAATTCAAACTCCACTACTAGTACAAAAAAAAAAAAAAGAAAGAAACAGTAAACTAAATAATACTCATAATTACAACAAATATAAATTCACTAAATGTCCAATTAAAAGCCATAAAAAGCAAGTAAAAGGCAAAACCTAAGCCAGGCGCCAGTGGCTCACAATTATAATCCTAACTACTCATGCAGCTGAGATCTGAAGATCATAGTTCAAAGCCAGACTGAGAAGGAAGGTTCAGGAGAGTCTTAGCTCCAATCAACCACCAAATAGCCAAGTAGAGCTGTGGCTCAAGTGAGAGCACTAGCCTTGAATCAAAAAGCTCAGGAAAAACATCCAGGACCTGACACAAGAATTAATTAATAGTGAATATGTAGACATTTAACAAAAAACAAAATGACTTTTACTAACAGGAAAAATTAAGAGTTCAGATGAGCCAGGCATCAGTGGCTCACGGCTGTAATCCTAGCTACTCAGGAGATCTGAGGATTGTAGTTCAAAGCCAGCCAGAGCAGGAAACTCTGTGAGACTCTTATCTCAAATAAACCATTAAGAAAACTCGAAGTAGCTCTGTGGCTCAAGTGGTAGAGCACTCGCCTTGAGCTGAAGAGCTGAGGGACAGCACCTAAATCCAGAGATCAAGCTTGACGACCGACAAAACAAAAAAAAAGGAGGTAAGATGGAAAGTAAAAAATAACAGCATATTATTACAAAATTAAAAACTTGTATATTCACAAGACCGAAGGAAGATATTCTTAGGAGAGAAACACAAAGGTGCAATGGCCTATGTGCATCTGATCATTTATCAAAATGAACTCCAGGGAATGGAAATGAGGTTTTTTCCTTTGTTGCTGTTTTTGTTTTCATTTTGTCTTGTTTGTTCATTTATCTGTCCTTGGGAGGGTAAAGGGAGGCACAGAAATGGAAAGATAAAGGGTGAACAAATGCAGCTTTGGCACTCACTAAACACTATGTTAAAAATGAACGCCATACAACTGGAGGGTGGGGATGGGAGGGGAAACGGGGAGAGCGAGTGAAGGGGCAACAGTGTCCAAAAAGAAATGTGCTCTTCACCTGACATGTGACTGTAACCCCTCTGTACATTATGACCTTTATAATAACAATAAAAACAAACAGGTCAGGCTGGGAAGGTGGCTCAGTGGTAGAGCGCTTGCCTTGCATGCATGAGGCCCTGGGTTTGATTCCTCAGCACCACATAAGCAGAAAAAGCAGGAAGTGGTGCTGTGGCTCAAGTGGTAGAGCGCTAGCCTTGAGCTGAAGAGCTTAGGGACAGCGCCCAGGCCCAGAGTTCAGGCCCCATGACCAACAAAAAAAAAACCCAAAAAACAAAAAACAGGTCTTCTGCTACAACCAATTAAAAAAAGAAAGGTATTCGTTGCCTAACTTATAAAACGATAACTCCTTTGTACATCACCTTTATAATAACAATTTAAAAAAACTTGTATATTGTGCTAGGGATCTAACTCAGTGGTACAACACTTACCCAGAATGTGCCAGGACCCGAGTTTGGTTGGTAAAACTGCACGCGCACGCACACGCACACGCATGTACACACACACACACACACATACATACACACACAGCTTGTGTGCATCAAAGTATACCACCAAACTCAGGTTTAGTTATGAACAGCATTTACTAATGCTATTACTGATTACTGATGCAATCATTTGACATTACTAAGCGTTTACTAGAAATACTACAGCTAACAGACAAAAAAATCCTGCCCAAGCTTACAGCCTAGTACATAAGATAAACAAGATATGTAAGATAAACAATATATAATAAGCTAGGGATAAGTATAAGCATTTACATTTATTAAGTATATGTATATATAAACTATGACTAAATAATAAAATAAAAGCATGCTAGGTAACTGTAATGAGGAAAAAAAATAAGTAGGGAAAGAATACAGTATGAGGAAGAGTGGAATGTCAGACAGGATGATATAATGGCTTCATAGACCTAACTGTTGAGGGAAGATCTGAAGTAGTTAGTCAAGTGAACACTACAAGAATATTCTTTTTTTTTTTGGTCATGGGGCTTGAACTCTGGGCCTGGGCGCTATCCCTCAGGTCTATCAGCTCAAGGCAAGCGCTTTACCACTTGAGCCGCAGCGCCACTTCAGGTTTTCTGGTGGTTTATTGGAGATAAGAGTCTCACAGACTTTCCTGCCCTGGCTTTGAACCACGACCACGATCCTCAGATCTCAAGACTCCTGAGTAGCTAGGATTACAGGAGTGAGACACTGAGCCTGACATGAGAAATGTACTCTTTACCTGACTTATATAACTGTAACCATTCTGTACAACACCTTTATAACAATAAAAGGGAATATATATATAAATTTAAAAAATTGTACAGGAAACTTTAAACTAAAGGGGTTAGGCATGGCTCTGGTGAGCCCCACAACTCATTAGCCTAGCCAAAGTCAAGGCCACCTGCTCAGAGAAGAAACCAACGGTGGGATGTCTGGCCAGCCTCGTTTTTCTCCCCTCCCCTCATACCTACACAACAGCAGGAGCCCTGGCCAGCCAATGCTGCAGCTGCATTTTAATCATCACCCCAGGAAGTGGGGTGCAGCAGACTCCCAGGCCTGAGTTCCATCCTCAGCAACAAACTCACTCACTAGAAATATCAGTTTCGCTGCTGGCTGGAGAATAGCCTACAGTGGACTGCAAAGAAGGTGAGGGTAAAAGGAACCTCAGTCTCTTGGCCCAAGTGCTTTCCATCATCCAGAAGAGGAAGGAGAAGCCAAGCCAAGGAATAAGCATTCCCTCCCCAGGCAAGCTCATCATCTGGTAGTACCCAAGGGAAATAGGGGGGAAGAGAAGGTCTGCCACAGTGGCTGTTAGGAGATGCAGGCACCACCATACACACCAGGCAGAGACCTCCTGCACTATCACGGGGCAGTTCTGTGCCAGGCCCAGGGGCTCCGAAGCCCAGCAAACCCAGTCCCAGGGGTCTGTGGGAGTCCTGACTCTGCCCAGTCCCCTCGCCTCTCTTCTCTGAGGTACCATGGGGGGTTGTAGCAAGGTTCCCCTGCTGGATGGTGTGGTAGGCACGATCATGACCATTTCCTTTATTTCAACCAACACTTTCACCTACACGGAGAACTCTTTCATGAACATCCTCTTTTTTTGCAGTACTGGAGATTTGAATCTAGGGCCTTGAGCATGCTAGATAAGCATTCTACCACTTGACTAAACCCCTAACTACTCAAGAGACAAATATCTGAAGGACTGTAGGTCAAAGTGAGTCTGGACAGAAAAGTCCATGAGACCCCATCTCCAAAATAACCAGCAGCCAGGCTGGAGGCATGGTTCAAGTGAAAGAGTACCAGCCAAGAAAGTAATCCAAGCAAGCTGGAGGTCTTGAGTTCAAACCTTGGTACATGGGGAAAAAAACAAACACTAGTCCCATCCTATCCCTTAACCCTGACTTCTCTTTCCCTTTTTCTTTTTTTGTTTTCCTGGATACTAGGGACCAAATCCAGGACTTTGCACATTCTCACAAGCATTCTACAACTACACTACACCCCCAACCTAGACTCAACTGAATTATCTGGTGTACTTCACTGCATTGCCTCAAGACTTAAGAAAGCTTTCACTAGAGCTGTGAACCAAAAGAAATGTTTTCTGTATACATTTTTTTAAAAAGAAATAAAGATAAGGCTATACTTCCTAAAGCAAATCCATTCTTGTGTGGGATGAAGATGGAACTGTAGAGCAGGAATTGGCCGAGGACACTCAGTATGTGACTCCAAACTTATCATTAAGAATGGGCTTTGAAGAAAGGCCCCTTCAGACAGCTCCACTCTCGAGACTGACCAGCACTGAGCCTGCACTGGGCAGGCCCTCCTCCGCACATCAAGAGTCCAGAGGCGGGTTCAAATGGTCAGGCCCGGGCAGCATGTTACAAGCTGTTTTCCTGTGATTTACAGCTCACAGCCCCCAAGAGCAGTTCACACGTGTCATGGGGGTGGGTGGAAATCAATCTTGTGTAGTAACACCTCGTTTAAAAACAGTTCAGTTATAAGGCCTGTATAAAACCTTTCTGTCTCTCCTGACAGAAACAAAGGAAGAATCTGCTTGAAGTCTTGTCCTAAGTAAAAAAGGAGACAGTGGAAAATTCCTTACCTCTTCATCTTAGGGGAAAAAAAAAAACACCTTGGAAAAGTTAATTCTCAGGACAGACATTGAAATGGTCATAGTAATCCACATACCCGTTCCTGAGCTCTCCCTAGGGTATCCTGGGATTGAGGGCCTCCTCCCACTGTTCCCTGTTCTTCAGGGGAGTTTGTCTGCAGGTCTGCAGATGCTGCAAAAACTCTCCTGTATCATGTTATGTTACCTGGCCCACAGTCAGGCAGGTAGACATGTTACCCAATAGCTGGCTGGGGTCCTTCTATTCTACCTAGAATCATGAGCAAGCAAGGAGAAATTCCTCTAGGGCCAACAGGCCAGGGCCTAGGGTCAACTACAGATCCAAAGGCTCACAGCTCAAAGCCCTGAGAGCTGAGGGCCTACTACTCAAGGAATTAGCAGCTAGACTTACGGCTCTGGGCACTCATGTGGAAGGCTAGTACTCTGGGCTTTAACCGCCAGTGGCCCCCAGCACTGGTAGCTGCTGTAATCCTCACCTACCACCTACCACCTACCACCAGCAGTGAGCATCAGCAGCAGGTATCACCTACTAGTATATAACAGCTCTAACAGGATTCAGGAATCTGAACCCTTAGCTCCATAACAAGTCCTGTTACAATTCTCCAGCCCAGGCTGTTTAGAACACCTGGCAGCACCCTGGAGCTCTTCCAGCCACCAAGTCCTTCAGTTTTTCATCTCAGGCTCCTCACAACTAATCTTTCTTAGCCTCAGCTGTCCACCTCTCTCAACTTCTGCTGTCACTCATTGGTCTCTATCACCTCTATTCCCATCATTTCTGTTCTTGCCAATCTGTGAAACTTTTTTTTTTTGGTCCGGTCGTGGGGCCTGAACTCTGGGCCTGGGCGCTGTCCCTCAGCTCTTCAGCTCAAGGCTAGTGCTCTACCACTTGAGCCACAGCTCCACTTCTGGTTTTTTGCTTATGTGGTGCTGAGGGATCGAACCCAGGACTTCATGCATGCAAGGCAAGCGCTCTACCACTGGGCCACCTTCCCAGCCCCTCTGTGAAACTCTTTAGCTGACCTCTCATTACTATTGCTACTTTCACTGTCTTCCACTACCAGCTCAGCCCACTCTACAAATGACAGATCAAAAGATGACATCTGCAAGCGCAGTCTACGCAGGCAGAGATGCTCCAGGACCCAAAGTGAACCCTATCCACCTCTCACATTAACCTCCTGTATCCCACCATTTGATCCTCGGATAGCACCCCGCCCTGGGGCTTCAGCCCAGCTTTGGGCCCTCCCATTCATCTTTCTCCTCCAAGCTGCTCGGTAGAGGCATCAGCCTCTCAAGAACAAACAATGGCAAGCAGGCTTCTGGGGCTCCCAGACACAGCTGACCACTTTGCTTCCTGCTGCCTTCAGGTGGCCCTGCCAGCAGGCAGGCCTGGGAGTTTTCCATAGACTGGTCTCCATACACTCCTGCCTTGAAGAGCCTACAGTCCTCTGTGTCCATCTGACACTCCAGGCAGGTGCCTGGACAAACACCCTCCACTCCTCTTGCACCGTGGCCCTGCACTGACACAGCATGGCATCTAAAGCCCTTTCATGCTCCTCCTTAGGAATCACCTACCTTTCAGCATTTCTCTGAGCCCTCATGCTCCTCTGGGATGGCCTAGCCTGTGGTGTACCACTGTACAAATTCATGACCACTGTGAGGTCCCGCCCTGCAGGACCTGTAACTCATGAGAATATTCGGCCCTGCTGTTGCCACAGTGACCCTGAGTGTGCCTGTCAGGCAAGGGGTCTGGTGCTTGGCTCAGAGACCCCAGCTGCCATAGTGAGAGCATTAACAGTCTCACGCCCTAAGTACTTTTTATGTAACTGTTCCCTCAGCCAGCAGCGAATACCAAAAAACAGGGATTGCCTCTGATTTACCTTTTTTCTTTGGCACTTGGAGCAGAGTTTAGGAGGGCAGGTACAAATAAACCAGGAACTAATCACAGCGTAGTTATCTCCCTGATTTAAGCTGAAGTTCAGCCTCTAGACAACAACTTCAGCCTCCACAGACAGCCTTCCAGTTTAGAGGTATGCTTCCTTTCAGTCCTATCTACATTGCTGCTGCTCCTAACAGCTAAGGTCACTGGCATTTTTTTTTTTTTTAACTCAGGTGCTGGGAAGGAACATAGAGCTTCAAGTAGGCTAAGTACATGCCAGAAGGGTATCTATGAAAATAAACAGCAAGTGAAGTGACAGAGGTTTGAGATTGATTGGAATATACTGTAAATGTGTGACAAGGACCACACATAGCCTCACTTATGGAGGACTGATGTCTTGGCTCCAACAAGTAGCAGGAAAAAGCACATATTACCTGTAATGTATTCCCATGAAAGCAGTGGACAGTGTTACTTGAGGCTCAATTTAACCTCCAGCTTACAGGAAATATAAAGAAACAGCAGGCCTATAATCCTGGATCCAGGATCAAGGTTCAAAGCCAGCCAGCCAGAAAAGTCAGTGAGACTCTTATTTCCAATTAGCCTTGGGTTCTATCCCCAGCATAAAGGGGGGAAGGGGTGGAAGAAAGGTAACAGACAAGGAATATATATCCTTAGGTTTTAGCTCCTATTCAACAACATAAGAAAAAAACTGAGAGAAAGAGGAGTTATTAAAAGAGCTACTTCAATTTCACAGAGCTTTAGAAACATAAGAATTATATTGATTATATATACCAAGTTCAGAGCTAGATGAAGAACTGTCCTATATCTAGACATACTCTTCTAATATTTCAGGACATCAGATTTTTTTTCCCCCAGAAATCTATGCTTCCAAAAAAGAAAAAGCAAGGGCAAGAAAAACAGTACTTCATCTACAATCAGACTACATCAACAGCACTGGAAGCAGTATCTTCAAAATTCTGAGGAAATTATTGTGTACTTAGATTTCTATCTCTAGCTTGGCTTACATGAAAATGAGAGAAAAAATGAAGTTAATTTTGAATATGTGATTACTGAAAGTTTATCAGGTAGTGGGAACTGAAAAATCTTCATAAGGCCTATTAGAATTTAAAAAATTAAAAAAGAATTTCAAAAAGATAAAAAAGTAAAGTGAGGCCTAGTGTGAGTAAGTTGGGTCAACAGGGGTGTGTTCTTGAAGGAGATATTGAACATGGGGCATCATTTTGGACAGAGAACTGTTAATACTATGTCAGGCTCCAGTGGCCTGTGACTAGCTCCAATCATCACATCCACCCATGAAAGACCTGCCAAAAGAGAGAGCTACAGTTTCAAAACAGATGCGGAATGCAGAATGTCACAGTTGATTCAACATTTAGGAGCTGTAATTTCTCAAGGAACCAACTCTGAAAAGAACAACACCCATCTGACACGTAAGCTCTAGCCTGTTATTTCTAGTCACACTCCATATATCTTTTGTTTTGTTTCTGAGATAATTCTCACTGCCGCCCAGGCTGGCCTTGAACTCCTGGGCCCAAAGGATCGTCTTGATTTGGCTTCTAAGTAGGCTGGGACCACTGCACTCAGCTTAAAAACTCCACATTTGGGATGACGTTAACGTGATCATTCATGAACACACAAGTGAAAAATCTCTAAGAATTAATGCTCACATACCTCACTGAAGATTAGTTTCCCATGTTTTTGGGGAAAAGTAAAGGCAGGGGCACACAAATGGAGGGAGGAAAGGTGAGCATATGCAGACATTATATTCAATGTATTTTACGTACAAACTGAACTATGTAACCTGAGAGTAGAGATGAAAGGGAGAATGATAGGAGAGAATGTAAGGGATAACGCTGATCAAGAAGCATTGTACTCATAACCTGACTTATGGAATTATAATGTTTGTACAACTACTTAATAATAGTCTAAAATAATTAGTCTCCCTTTTTCCAACAGAAGAAAGGGAAGTTTGTAAGCCAAAATAGTAAGAATAGAGAAGATATTGAGTGGTGTCTATGTAGGAGCTACTAATGACCCAGGGTCCTTATTAGGATTTCACTGGTTTCTGTTCTGAACAATAGAACACTTAGCAGGCCATGGGCTGGGAAGGTGGCTCCGTGGTAGAGCGCTTGCCTTGCATGCTTGAGGCCCTGGGTTCGATTCCTCAGCACCACATAGCAGGGGAAAAAAAAAGCGCTCTGTAAATCACAGTTCAAAGCCAGCCAGGGCAGAAAAGTCTGTGAGACTCTTATCTCCAATTAATCAGCAAAAAACTGGAACTGGAGCTGTGGCTCATGGGTAGAGCCTCAGACTTTAGCAAAATGGCCAAGTAAGACCATGAAGCCCTGGGTTCAAGACCCAGTACCAGCACACATGCACACACATACAAACACACACATACACAAAAGTAAAATACAAGTGATCTATAAAATTAGTCGACTTTTCTTGGTTGTTCTTTGGTGTATCCTGTTTGCTAGAAGTGTTGCAGGATATAAAGCTGCAAAGAGAAAATTTCTGACCAGGAGCCAAAGGCTAGGCTCTGGTTTACTCCTTGTCATATCCAGGCCCAGAGTGTCCTGAAGATCAAACAGAGCATTGCATAAAGAAAGTGGTGAAAATCAGTAACCCATGAACACCTGTGAGAAAACACTTTTCCTCTTGCTAAGAACTCTTCATGCCCATAGCACCCAAAGAAAACCACACAGCCTCACCAGAGGTGTACAGGTCAACAGGAAGCAAAGAAAACTTACAGGGTTTAAGAACAAAGAAAGGGGGCTGGGAAGGTGGCTCAGTGGTAGAGCGCTTGCCTTGCATGCTCGAGGCACTGGGTTCGATTCCTCAGCACCACATAAGCAAAAAAAGAAAAAAGCCAGAAGTGGCGCTCTGGCTCAAGTGGTAGAGCGCTAGCCTTGAGCTGAAGAGCTGAGGGACAGCACCCAGGCCCAGAATTCAGGCCTTACGACTGGACCAAAAAAAAAAAAAAGGACAAAGAAAGGGAATGAATAAACTGGGTGCCAGTGGCTCACACCTGTAAAATCCTAGCTACTAAGGAGGCAGAGATCTGAGGATCATGGTTCAAAGCCAGCCTGGGCAGGAAAAGTCCAGAGACTCTTACCTTCAATAAACCACCAGAAAACTGGGAAGTGGCACTGTGTCTCAAGTGGTAGAGCGCTCACCTTGTGCTGAAGAGCTGAGGGACAGCACATAGGGCCAGAGTTCAAGCCTCATAACCAATGACAACAAAAAAAGGGAATGAATAGAGACAAGGGGTGCCCTATGCCCATGTAGAGCAGTGAGGTACTCAAAGGCCTCCTGTGACTTTACCTCCCCATTATCACTCAACTGGTTTCCAGTTACTGCCCAAGCCCCCTCCAGTGCTAACACAATCACTGGAATCCAATCTCCTGCCCTTTTTTACATAGAAAACCTCCTGTAGACAAGTTAGACAGATATGACTTTCCTCACTTTATCTACATGGTAACTAATCAATAAGTGACCTACTCATATCAAGTAGGCTAAGCACACAAGCTTCCTGACTCTCTTTCCTACTCTCTCTTCAGGTGCTTAAGGTACCAACATTACTTCCCATTCATTGATGATCCACAATGGTCAGGTCCTTAAAGGGGTTTTGCAGGTGAAGGAGACAGGAAGAGGTAAAATCACATGTTCAAGGTAATAAATACAAAGCAAAGCCAAGGCTCTAGCATGGTGTTGTGAAGTTCTGAAACAAGCCTTTTTCCCCTGGCTTTTACTATTCACTGCATCAGGGTTTTAAGAACCCTTAAGGAGATGGAGGTGTGGTTCTGCTGGTAGAGCACTAGCCAAGGAGCCAATGTGTCAGGTTCTGAGTTTACGTCCTGGTCTCAGGCCCCCTGCCTTTCATCCCCCACCCCCAAAATGAAGGAAAATAAGAAACCTTGGGAGGGAAGGGTTACTTTGCAGTGAGAATGGTTACCATTAGAATTAAGAACAGATTTCTGAGTGCCAGTGGCAAACACCTGTAATCCTAGCTACTCAGGAGGCTGAGATCTGAGGATCACAGTTCAAAGCCAGGCCAGGCAAGGAAAGTCTGTGAGAGTCTTTATCTCCAATTAACCACCAGAAAATGGGAAGTGGAGCTGTGGCTCAAGTGGTAGAGCACTTGCCTTGAGTGGAAGAGCTTGGGGACAGTACCTAGGCCAGGCCCAGAGTTAAAGCCCCACAACCCACCAAAAAAAAAAAAAAAAGAACAGATTTCTTCACACAAGCAGTTTGTCCTACAATGCCTTCCTTATCTAATGGTCCTTTTGCTATTTCTGATCAAAACTGAAAAGTTAAACTGACTTTATCCAAGTAAGAAATGTACACAAGCAAATCCAGACTCAATTGGAAGGAGAGGCCAAACTAAAAAAATTAAAAATAGGGGCTGGGAATGTGGCTCAGTGGCAGAGTGCTTGCCTTGCATGCATGAAGCCCTGAGTTTGATTTCTCAGTACCACATAAACAGAAAAAGCCAAAAGTGGTGCTGTGACTCAAGTGGTAGAGTGCTATCTTTGTCCCAAAGAAGCTTAGGGACAGTGCCCAGGCCCTCAGTTCAAGCCCCAGGACTAGTAAAAAAAAAAAAGAAAGAAAGAAAGAAAGAAAGAAAGAAAGAAAGAGAGAAAGGAAAAAATAAAAATAGCCAGGTACTGGTGGCTCACACCTGTAATCCCAGCTACTCAGGTGGCTGAGATCTGAGGATCAAGCCAGCCTGGGCAGGAAAGTCCATGAAACTCGTATCTTCAATTAACTACCAGAAAACCAAAAGTGGAGCTGTGGCTCAAGTGGTAAAGTGCTTGCCTTGAGCTGAAGAGCTGAGGGACAGCGCCCAGGCCCAGAGAGTTCAAGCCCCATGACTGACAAAAAAAAAAAGTTAAAAATAAGCCAGGGCTGAGAAGTTGGCTCAGTGGTAGAGTGCTTGCCTTGCATGCATAAGGCCCTGGATTCGATTTCTCAGCACCACATAAGCAAAAAACAGTTGGAAGTAGCGCTGTGGCTCAAGTGGTAGGGCGTACTAGACTTGAACTGAAGAGCTGAGGGACAGCGCCCAGGCTGAGTTCAGCCCCCACAACCTACCTAAAAAAAAAAAAAAACAAGGCCGGGCGCCTGTGACTCAAGCCTGTAATTTCAGGAGGCTGAGATCTGAGGATTGTAGTTCAAAGCCAGGCTGGACAGGAAAGTCCATGCGACCCTTATCTCTAACCACCAGAAAACCAGAAGTAGAGCTGTGGCTCAAAGTGGTAGAGTTGCAGCCTTGAGTGAAAAACTCAGAGACAGCACCCACACTCTGAATTCAATCTCCACAACCAACTAAGTAATTAATTAAAATAAAAAACATTTAAAAATCCAAGTTGGGGGGCTGGGAAGTGGCTCAGTGGTAGAGCGCTTGCCTTGCATGCCTGAGGCCCTGGGTTCGATTCCTCAGTACCACATAAGCAAAAAGAAAAAAGCCGAAAGTGGTGCTGTGGCTCAAGTGGTAGAACGCTAACCTTGAGCTGAAGAGCTGAGGGACAGCGCCCAGGCCCAGAGTGCAGGCCCCACGACCGAACCCAAAAAAAAAAAATCCAAGTTGGGGGGCTGGGAAGGTGGCTCAGTGGTAGAGCGCTTGCCTTGCATGTCTGAGGCCCTGGGTTCGATTCCTCAGCACCACATAAGCAAAAAGAAAAAAGCCGGAAGTGGCGCTGTGGCTCAAGTGGTAGAGGGCTAGCCTTGAGCTGAAGAGCTGAGGGACAGCACCCAGGCCCAGAGTTCAGGCCCCACGACCAGACCCAAAAAACAAACAAAAACAAAAAATCCAAGTTGGGGATGTAGTTCGGTGGTAGAGTACTGACCTAGTAAGCATGAGCCACTGTCACTCACATGCGCGCACACGCACACACATGCGCGTGCACACACACACACACACACACACACACAATTCCTTTCACCCTACCCTGACCTTTCTTTGGGAATTACCAGAAGCAGCTACAAAAACAAAGATGTGTAGGGCCATGGGCAAATTGACAATCAAGGCCAAAGGTCCTGAAATCTGGAGGCTAAGACCCAAGGGCAAAGACTTTCACCTCTATGAATAACAGATCAGACCGGAGAGAACCTCAACAAACAGACAGCAAGCTTGACAGCTGAATAAGGGGTGAGATTCTAACCAGGCGACCCTAGTTGCTGCAGGCTGGTGTGCCTGGTGATTTGCAAAAGTGACTTTACATAACAAGCCTTTTTGTTGTCCCAGATAAAAGGGAAAACAGCAGCATTCACAAGGGTTTAAGGCTTGAGAGCCAGCTGAGATTTCCTAGGGGATGTTGTGATCAGCAAAATGGGGGCGCGGGGGCAGGCTAAGACATTTTATGTGGAAAGAAAGTGGTAACAGCAGCAATAAGCAAATAAATCCAAATACTAGTTTACATTTATATCTTGTTTTCCTTATAACACATTTAACAAGAAATAGGTAATATAGATTGCTTCTGTTAAGAGTAGCTTAGAGGGCAAAGGAAAAAAAAAAGGGATTTTTTTTCCCCCTATGTATCCATTTAAGTCTTCCAAATTTTGGAACCTGAACCATGTAAATGAGCTGTCTATTCAAAAACACATAAAGGAGGCCGGGCACCAGTGGTGAGATCTGAGGACCAAGGTTCAAAGCCAACCCAGCCAGGAAAGTCCATGAGACTCATCTCCAATTAACCACCAGAAAACCAGAAGTGGCTCAAAGTGGTGGAGCACTAACTTTGAGCAAAAAAGCTAAGGGACAGAACACTGGTGCTGAGTTCAAACCCCATGACTGAACACAAGAAAAAAAATAAGGAAATTTTAAATTATTTTAGGCATGTCCATTATTTTTCAAAATTAGGCAGAATGACCAAGTCCCATTTCACAGATGAAGAAGTCTGAGGCACCAAGCAGAAAGTGGAATTACTCAAGGTTGTGGCACGGGTTGAGTAAGGACCAAGCCTTCAGACTCCTGATCTAATAAGAACTCCACAATCAGGAAGACAGTACTCAGACTCACATTACAATTCCAGTCCAGGGAGTAAGAACCAAACAAATGCATGAGGGAACAGGAATGACCATGCAGAAAGTTTACTAACTAGCACAGCAGCATGTGTAAGCTGGCTGGCACTATCTAAATGTTCTGGATAACTGATAAATACCCTAAAACTCTTTGGGTGCCAACACTTACTAGTGAATACCTTTTGTAAAACACCCAAGTCTACATTTTTCTTTTGGTGAGTGCAACAGGCACATTGCATTTTCACTCGATTCACCCACATTCAGAACCTCGTGGTCAACTTTACAGGCTAAGAGTTAATCAGAAAGTGGTCAGGTGTAAAAATAAGCACTGGGTTTCACCAGATAGACACTGTGTTCAAATCCTGGTTTCACCAATGACCCATGAAAAGCCCTGGGTAAGCCGGTCACTCACCTTGGCCTCAGCTTCCTCTCTATAAATATTAACCAATATACAGGTATATACGAACACCATGTGCTGGTGCATCTCACTGGATACAGGAGAGAACATATCAGATAATTTTAAGTCCAAATAAGTGCTATGAGCAGATACAATAATGGAAAAAGAGGGTCTGGGAGATCAGGAAAGGCCTGTCTAAAGAGGTTACACTCACACTGGAACCCAAACAATGAACACAGCAAGTACACAGGGATCTGGGGACTCAAAGTATGACAACAGGGGAACAAGCACAAAATCTCGAGGCAGGAACAATCTTGCATGTTTAAAGGACAGAGGGCTAGTGATGCGAAAAACAGAATGAGAGGCATGGTGAAGAAAAATGGAGTTGGATATTATTAATTATTGAGCTGGATATTAATTATTGGGTTGGATATTATTATTAATGGGCTGGATATTATTGTTACAGTGGCAAGTGACTATGGGGAACAGTAACTAATTTAATTACATTTAGCAGCAAAACTCTTTAAAAGCAAATAACAAGTGAAACTTCTTCAATATACAGCTGGTAAAAGTGGTAGTATTTAGGCAGGCTGGGAAACTAGTTAAAGCCTCTGAGCTTCAGCCTTTTTAGCATTCCCAACTCACCTCAATGTATAGACCCCTCAGAGGAGCTAAATATTCTCAGATGATCTATTTCTAAGTTCCTCAAACTGTTATGAAATCCAACATCAGAGCTGGAGGTATGTCTGAGTGATAGAGTTCATATGCCAGGCCCAGGTCAAACTGAGGGCTGAGCATGTGAGCTCTAGCCATAAAAAGAATAATACAATTATCATTATCATCATGCATGTTATCTGTAAACTGATTTGTTGGAAGGTAACTCCTTTGCACAACTACTTCAACTATTAAGGATAAAAATACAATTTAAAATAATAATAGTGTCCTCCAGCAACCAAACAGTCTTTCAGAAAGGTAACCACCGTAGCTTGGAGGCCTCATAACTCTTACTCAGCCCAGGCTGCCTCTCAAGGAAGCAATCTGGAAGCAACTATAAAGAAAAGAAATAATGGGCTGCCCAGGTCTGCACTGCACAGCCCATGCTTGGGTACACAGTCCACCGGGCTCCACAGGCCACCGGTAAACAGGGACCCTGCAGCCAGCACAGAGCCACCACATCCCACTCCAGATGCAGCCAGCAGCTGGCCAGCCCATCACTGCTCTTCGTGCCCTCTTTGCACACTGCACTTTCAGTGTGACTGTTAGCAACACCAGGAATACAAATTCAGCCACAGAACCCCGTGGGGGTGGTCCTGAATAACTCAGAGCTCCCGGCCTACACCACGAAGACCAAACTGCACAGAAACTCCAAAGACTACAATATTGCAAGCAGAAGTTTCTGCTGACCCAGTTACATCTACTCTAGAGGCAGTGAGGTCATAAAAATGCCTTTGACTCACTTAGAGACAACATCCAGAAATGACCTCAATTTTTACAAGGGCAAAAACAAAGAGCTAATTATCCTGGCCAAAGGCAACAATAGCAGGCCTGCAGCCTGAGGGATAGGACCCTTAAAAAAATCCCCTTGGGAGCTGGGTGCGGGTGGCTCAGCCGGTCATCCTAGCTACTCAGGAGGCTGAGAGCTAAAGATATCCCGGTTCAAAGCCAGCCTGGGCAGGAAAGTCCGTGAGACGCCCATCTCCAATTAACCACCCCAAACCCGGAAGTGGGGCTGCGGCTCAGGTGGTGGAGCGCTCGCCTGGAGCTCCGAGCTGAGGGACAGCGCCCAGGCCCAGAGTTCAAGGCCCACGACCGTCAAAAAAGCCAACACACAAACAAAAAATCCCAAAGGCAGAGATCTAAAGACACCACCGCGCAGCGCAGCGCCGAGAGCCAGAAACAGACCCTGCCCCGCGCGGCCTGTGCCCCTGGAGGGGAAGCACGGCCCCCCTGCGCACGGCCCTCCTTTCCGCTTCCGTTCCTGCACCGGCAGACACTGAAGCCCTCACGAAGGATTTCTGCACCGTTCAATCCAGAAAAGATACTGGGCGCCCCGTGGGCGAGGAGCACACGGGCCGGGCCGGGGGGCCGGGGGCAGGGGAGCGGGGCAGGGAGGGCAGGGGGGAGGACGGG
>NW_012267369.1:1652384-1652731 GCF_000151885.1 Dipodomys ordii | reverse complement strand
CCCCTACTCCGCCCAAGGCCGGTCAGACGACGACGACCCGCCGAGCTCCGTCCTAAGCGGCGCCTCGCAGCCCCCTCAGCACCGCCCGGACCCAGCCCTCAGCACCTGACTCCGCCCCCAAAGCGTGCTCCCGCGGGGCCCAAGCCCCGCCCCTCTTCACTCAGCTCCGCCCCTTCCCGCGCAGCATCTCCCCTAGGCCCCGCCCACACGCCCCCAACAGCGCCCCCGTCCTCCCCTCAGCTCCGTCCCCTCCCCTCCAGGGCCTCCCTTTCCCTCAGCACCTCGGTCCCCAGTCTCCGATGCTCGGCTTTACCCCTTACTCCGCCCCCGGCACGCGGCCCCGCCCC
>NW_012267369.1:1630879-1652149 GCF_000151885.1 Dipodomys ordii | reverse complement strand
CCATCCACCTCCCCGGAAGCCCGCCGCTAGTCCCCAGCCAGCCCCGCCCCCAGGCCATCCACCTCCCGGAAGCCCGCCGCTAGTCCCCAGCCAGCCCCGCCCCCGGCTCAGGCTCGAGGTAGCTTTGCTGGCCCAGCCCCGGCCCGCGGGGAGCCCCGACTCCCAGGCCTGCCTCAGCGCCCAGCCAAAGGACAGCCGGCCAAATGGTGAGGCTGGTCCGGGTCGAGAGGGAGCGAAGGGGAGGACCAAACACCTGGGAGAAGCTGCAGTGGATCAGGTGGTACCCATCGCCCAGAGGGCTTCCCTGCTCCCCAGACAGTGGCCCTGCCATACAGCCATACAACCTGCCATACAGCCCGCCATAGAGCCATACAACCTACCATACAGCCATACAACCTGCCATAGAGCCCGCCATAGAGCCATAGAGCCCGCCATAGAGCCATACAGCCCACCATAGAGCCATAGAGCCCACCATAGAGCCATAGAGCCCACCATAGAGCCATAGAGCCCACCATAGAGCCATAGAGCCCGCCATAGAGCCATAGAGCCCACCATAGAGCCCACCATAGAGCCATAGAGCCCACCATAGAGCCATACAACCTACCATAGAGCCCGCCATAGAGCCATACAGCCCACCATAGAGCCCGCCATAGAGCCATACAGCCCACCATAGAGCCCACCATACAGCCATAGAGCCCACCATAGAGCCATACAGCCCACCATAGAGCCCACCATAGAGCCATAGAGCCCACCATACAGCCATAGAGCCCACCATAGAGCCATACAGCCCACCATAGAGCCCACCATACAGCCATAGAGCCCACCATACAGCATACAGCCCACCATAGAGCCATAGAGCCCACCATAGAGCCATAGAGCCCACCATAGAGCCCACCATACAGCCATAGAGCCCACCATACAGCCATACAGCCCACCATAGAGCCCACCATACAGCCCCCTGGAACACTACTTCATCCAACAAATCTGAATGCCTGCTTCGGGCCAGGTTTGGTGCTAGGACCTTGGAATGAGTCCAACTCTCTCCAGCAGAAAAGGAAAGGCACCCTTCCAGAAGCTTCAGCAGACCCTGGGGAATAGGACACCACTCCACTGCCCAAGTGGATAAGGAGACAGAAGCTAAAATATGGGAAGGCAGGGTGGTTTGTTCTGAGACAGTCTGAACTCCCCTCCCATGGAGCTTTCCCATGGGAAAACCCCAGCAGCTGTAGGCAGGAAACCCTGACATGGCACCAAAAGGAATTCTTCGTTGTATCAGGCAGAAGTGGGGAATCGCAGTGGCAAGCAACATCTTCCCTTCCCAGACTGAGACAGAAGGTATGGAAAATTTCTAATACTAGACCTGGCTCTGGCTCTGGAGGACTGGGAATACCTCCAGCTCTGAGCTGCAACTCACAGCGAAAGGTGGAAGAGGAATCCAGGAGTAGGCTAAGAGAGAAGAGGAACTTGGACAGAGGTAGATGTGTTTAACTGACTTTGACGGCCTTCAGCTGGGAAGAGAGGGGAGGCAAACTGGTCTGGACTGGATTTTATGAAAAGGCACCCACCATTTGCATCTGTGGAATACTGAAAGCATTATAAACTGGACTGTTGGAGCAGGGAAGGTGGCTCAGTGGTAGAGCGCTTTCCTAGCATGCTTGAGGCCCTGGGTTCAATTCCTCAGCATCACATAAGCAGAAAAGCCAAAGTGGCGCTGTAGCTCAAGTGGTAGAGTGCTAGCCCTGAGCTGAAAAGCTGAGGGACAACACCCAGGCCCAGAGTTCAGGCCCCACAGCCAACAAAACAAAAACAAAAAACTGGACAGTAGGAAGAGTTGCATAACTCAGGAACTTTATAAAAATAATTAAATGTATAATTAAAAAGCAGATCTTGCTGGGCGCTAGTGGCTCAAGCCTGTAATCCTAGCTAATCAAGGGGGCTGAGATCTGAGGATCAAGGTTCAAAGCCAGCCCAGACAGGAAAGTCCCTAAGACTCTTTTTTTCTGCATTTCTTTTTTTCTTTTTTTTTTTTTTGGTCGGCTGTGGGGCTTGAACTCTGGGCCTGGGCACTGTCCCTCAGCTCTTCAGCTCAAGGCGAGCGCTCTACCACTTGAGCTACATCTCCACTTCCGGTTTTCTGGTGGTTTTATTGGAGATAGGAGTCTCACGGTCTCTCCTGCCCGGGCTGGCTTTGAACCGTGATCCTCAGATCTCAGCCTCCTGAGTAGCTAGGATTACAGGCGTGAGCCACCAGCGCCCGGCGATGAGACTCTTATCTCTAATAAACCACCAGAAAACTGGAAGTGGTGCTGTGGTTCAAATGGTAGAGCAGTTGCCTTAAGCTGAAGATCTGAGGGACAGCACCCAGGTTCAGAGTTCAAGCCCCACAACCGACAAAAAAATAAAAATAAAATAACAGGAAAAAGAAAAAGCCAAGAATTTGCCAGGCACTTGCACTCAGAAGGCTGAGATTTAAAGATCATGGTTTAGAGCCAGCCAGGGCAGGAAAATCCATGAGACCCTTATCTCCATTTAATCACTAAAAGTTAAAAGTGAACCTGTGGCTCAAGTGGTAGAATGCTAGCCTTAAGCACAAAAGCTCAGGGAGGGTGCCCAGACCTCAAGTTCAAACCCCATGACCACCAAAAAAAAAAGAAGGGGCTGGGAAGGTGGCTTAGTGGTAGAGTGCTTGCCTTGCATGCCTAAGGCCCTGGGTTTGATTCCTCAGCACCACATGAGCAAAAAGAAAAAAGCCGGAAGTGGCGCTGAGGCTCAAGTGGTAGAGCGCTAGCCTTGAGCTGAAGAGATGAGGGACAGTGCCCAGGCTCAGAGTTCAGGCCCCACGACCAGACCCCCCCCAAAAAAAAGAAAAGAAAATGCCTTTTTGCATCTTTTTATGTCTGAAGTTATCATCACTAAAATATATAGCCTATAATAATATCACTCAATTTTCCTTGTGTAACATTACTATGACTAGTATTGAAAATAAGCACCCAATCTAAGATGAGTGAAACAATTCCATGAGGACAGATACCAACCATGAAACCCATGCCTGTAATACAGGAACGCTTGTTGGAAAACACCAGAGAACTGAACACAGCAGTAAAGCAAAGACTGGCAGCAGCAGTTGCAGACTTGGATGCTCTGTGCTGGTACCAGGACGGCTCCTCACTTGGGCAGCTCTCAGTATACTCTGTAGCCAAAGAAATGGCAGGTATCCTCTAAGAAATGCAACATAAACAGACTGCCTTCACTCCAACATGGGAGCCCAGACCTGGTCTGTGGATGCCCCACCCAGGCTGGTGCTCAGGGTACCCCTGCGGCACGGCACCCTTCACGGGCCTGAGGGAACAAAGTGCAGCCACAGAGGTTTCCTTTCTTATAAAAATCTTTAATAAAAATAGCTGTCTACAGAGCAGGTAATAAAACAGATGCTTCTAGCTTAAATTCCTTTCCCCCAGCCAGGCACAGAGGTAAAGCAGATACTTCAGGTGGCTCTGGCTAACGGAAACTGAGACTCAGTTTTCAGGAGAAGATAGGAAAAACCACATTTTTTATGCTGCCTCTGTAGTTGATTCTCCTACTTTCAAAGTCATGGAGTAAAACACTTAGCTAGGTGACAACCTGTTTTACACATCCCTATATAAAACTAAATGGATTCATAGGGTAGCAAAGACATTTGTAGGAAGTTGGTGGCCACGGTGTTCATACCCTGACAGCTACAGGGAGACGAGGGACAGAATCCTACCCTCAGACCAGCTGATGAGGCAGGAAAAGGTGCAAGGATAAAGGATGAGAAAGGGTTCCAGGTGGGCCTGCCACAGCTGCGTGTGTGGGTGGTCCTGGGAAGGGTGGTCACAGGCCTTCACCATGTCCTCCAGACTCCAATGAGAACACCCCCTTGCCCTAATATCCCAGGAGCCTCTTGGCTTCTTCACTTTGAGCCTGAAGGGTCTCGCTGGCGTATTTCTGAAGCAGTTCCATTTTCTTCCTTCGCACAAGGGCCTCTTCAATCTGTGGACACAGAGTAAAGGACTCACTCCTCAGCACGGCATCCAGCCCCTGCCCTGCCTGGCCCGGCCCGGGCAATATCAAGAAGCCAGACTTTCACTACACTTACACCCAGAGTGGTCTGTTACACCCAACCCATTCCCATTGGGACCATGTGAACAAAAGCATGTGTTTGTCATTTCCACCTAGAGCAGAGTCCTGCCTTTTGTGGATCCTGCACCCTTTTATGAGCACAGGACTTTGGGTCGCCCAGTGGAACTGAAAGATCCAGAATACAAAGGAAAGCACTGAGAGAGCCTGCCCTGGAGGAGCAGCCTCAGTCCTGGCCACCCCCCACCCCCAGCGGCTCTCAGCTTCCCTCCTACCTCCTGCTGTGATGGCACCGGAACATGAGCGATGAACTTCTGCTGCCCATCCTCCCCTCCCTTCTCCATGCTGCCTTCCTCATCAGACTACAAACAGAGACAGAGATCATCATAGGAAACTAGGTACATGAATGTAGAAATCTCGGTAAAATATACCACTCTTAAGCTGTTTGAAAGCAAAGGAATGAAGAAGTCTCATACTAACACAAGAAGACACACAAGATAAGTTATTAAAGAGAAAAGGCACAGAATGCTGTTTTACATATGGAGAGAAAGTAGGACAGAAACTATAAGCAGCAGTGAAAAGTTGGTGGACTGTAGGTATAGAAAAGGCCCAAAGTAGCGCTGTGGCTCAAGTGGTAGAGCACTTGCCTTGAGCTGAAGAGCTCAAGAAGGACAGTGCCCAGGCCCAGAGTTCAGGCCCTATGACAGGACTCCCAAAAAAGAAAAGAGAGTATTTGGCTGGGCACCAGGGGCTGACGTCTGTAATCCTAGCTACTCAGGAGGCTGAGATCTGAGAATCGAGGTTCAAAAGCCAGCCCGGGCAGGAAAGACCATGAGACTCATCTCCAATAAACCACCAGAAAACCGGAAATGGTGCTGTGGCTCAAGCGGTAGAATGCTCACCTTGAGCTGAAGAACACAAGAATAGCACCCAAGCCCAAAGTTCAAGCCCCAAGACCGACAAAAAAAAAGAGAATCTTTGTTGAATATCTTTTCATTTTTGAACCTTGTTAATATATTTTTAAAATTTTAAATGAAAAAATAAACTATACAGAAAGATCAATTTTTACCCATGTATGGCTGGGCATCAGTGGCTCACACTTGTAATTCTGTTACTCAGGAGGCTGAGATCTGAGGATCGTCAAAACCAGCCCAGGCAGGGCTGGGAAGGTGGCTCAGTGGTAGAGCGCTTGCCTTGAGCTGAAGAGCTGAGGGACAGTGCCCAGGCCCAGAGTTCAGGCAGGAAAGTCCATGAGACTCTTATCTCCAATTAACCACCAAAAAGCCAGAAGTGAAGGGATGGCTCGAGGAACAGTACCCAAGCCTTGACTTTTAAACTCCAGGACCAGCACAAAAACAAAACAGGAAAGCCAGTTCTGTTAACACTAAACACACACTTGCCCTATAGCCTGGAAATTTCACATTGTGTATAAACAATGCAACTCTATTTGCAGGAGCTGCAAATGGCCCTTAAACAAACCATGCACATCAGACCCAAGAGTATCAGGGTGCCTTGGAAATAGGAACAAGCTATGCACCAGATATGAGAGCACAGTTCATTACCTGTGTGTGAGTGTATATACTAGAATGGTGAAACATTAGACTGTCAGAGCAATCCTGGACAGGACTGCATCTATAAGTCATAGTCAAGTCCTATTTCCTTCTGGGCATGTGCATGTGAGTGTGTCTCCTGGGCAAGTGCATGCATGTGTGAGTGTGTCTTTTGGGCATGTGTGTGTGGGTGTGTCTCCTGGGCATCTGTGAGTGGGTGTGTCTCCTGGGCATGTGTGTGGGTGTGTCTTCTGTGTGTGTGTGCATCTCCTGGGCATCTGTGTGTATGTGTCTCGGCATCTGTGAGTGGGTGTGTCTCCTGTGTGTGTGTGTGTGTGTGTGTCTCTCTCCTGGGCATGTGCGTGTCTCGGCATCTGTGAGTGGGTGTGTCTCCTGTGTATGTGTATGTGTGTCTATCTCCTAGGCATGTGTGTGTGTCTCGGCATCTGTGAGTGGGTGTGTCTCCTGGGCGTGTGTATATGTGTATCTCCTGGGCATGTGCGGCATCTGTGAGTGGGTGTGTCTCCTGGGCATGTGTATGTGTGTGTGTCTCCCAGGCATCTGTGTGTGTGTGCGTCTCCTGGGCATCTGTGAGTGGGTGTGTCTCCTGGGTGTGTGTGTGTGTGTGTGTGTGTGTATCTCCTGGGCATGTGCGTGTGTCTCGGCATCTGTGAGTGGGTATGTCTCCTGGGTATGTGTGTGTATCTCCTGGGCATGTGTATGTGTGTGTGTCTCCCAGGCATCTGTGAGTGGGTGTGTCTCCTGGGTGTGTGTGTGTATCTCCTGGGCATGTGCGTGTGTCTCGGCATCTGTGAGTGGGTATGTCTCCTGGACGTGTGTATATGTGTATCTCCTGGGCATGTGCGTGTGTCTCGGCATCTGTGAGTGGGTGTGTCTCCTGGGTATGTGTGTGTGTATCTCCTGGGCATGTGTGTGTGTGTGTATCTCCTGGGCATGTGCGTGTGTCTCGGCATCTGTGAGTGGGTATGTCTCCTGGGCGTGTGTGTGTGTGTATCTCCTGGACATGTGTGTGCGTGTGTCTCCCAGGCATCTGTGAGTGGGTGCGTCTCCTGGACGTGTGTGTGTGTGTGTCTCCCAGGCATCTGTGAGTGGGTCTGTCTCCTGGGCGTGTGTGTGTATATGTGTATCTCCTGGGCATGTGCGTATGTCTCGGCATCTGTGAGTGTGTGTGTATCTCCTGGGCATGTGTGTGCGTCTCCCAGGCATCTGTGAGTGGGTATGTCTCCTGGGCGTGTGTGTGTGTGTATCTCCTGGGCATGTGCGTGTGTCTCGGCATCTGTGAGTGGGTGTGTCTCCTGGACATGTGTGTGTGGGTGTCTCCCAGGCATCTGTGTGTGGGTGCGTCCCCTGTGCATCTGCATGTGTGGCTACTGTGCCCTGTATGCACCTGGCTTGTGGTGGCTACTAATGAAGTACCTACCTCAGAATAAGCAAGTATCCCATCTAGAAAAATCCTCCTGGGCCACACTGCCACCCTACGTCAGACCTCCACTGATCATCCTCAGGGTCAACTGGACCAGAGTGGGACTCCAGTCTGCTATATATATCCTCTGTGACAGTAATGAACCTCTCCTGGCCTGAGGCCTTACTCATGGAGTTGAGATAGCCCCTCACATGGGGTCCCCACCCCCACCCGGAAACAGCAAATCAGCCTCACTCTGGACCTGTCCGACTCCCCTCCTGTTCCAGCCCTGCTTCCATCCGTGACATGGGCAGGTCGGACAGCTACCAGCAGAGTGACTTCCACAGGGTTCACACCTCCCATTTTAGCTCATTCGGGGGGACTAATCTTCTAACGAAGAAAATTATATCTGGCTGCAAACACAGCTAACAAGCAACTCTCAGGGCAGTCCTTTATGGAGCCCTCCCTGTGATCCTCAGAGGAATCATCACAGACATCCTGCAAGGGTCAAGACTGTGTCTGAAGTCAGCTTCTTCCCTAGTGTCTTTCGTGGCTTGGAGCCGAGGGCAGTGAGTGCCAGACAGAACCCATGCCAGTACCTCCTCCTCAGTGACAGCATAGATGTTGACCTCCTCTTCCTCCTCCTCCTCTTCCTCTTCTTTTTCGCCTCTTGCCAGCCGAGCCTCTCTCTCTGCTTTCCATTTTTCCACCAGCTCAGCTCTGACTGAAGACAAGGGAAATGGAAGCTGTTTATTCCAGTCTCCAAAAACCTTTCACCACTAGCTTAGAAAGGTCAAGGCTTTCCCTCTGAAAAGAAAAATCTGATTTTGTCCTGGGGTCGGAAGAGGCCATGACGGGTAGTCTAGTCCCATAGCATCTCTAGCTACTACTGTAAGACAGCTTTTTGGAATGTCACCCACATGAGCAGTCTGGGAAGGAACACTAAAGTGTTCCTTACAATGTGTGTGCTTTGCATAAAGGTGACGCCTACTCACAGGAACCCTACCTTGATTTCCATCAATAAACACTGGTGGTATGTAAAGCACAACCAAAAACTGCTAACATGAGCACCTTCAATGAAGACCGTTGTGGAATAAATCCAGGTGACCTCCTGGCTGGCAGCGACAAGCCAGAGACAGTTCTGCAGCCTCCCCGCCTGCTGTCCTAGCCCCAGTATGTTCCTGACCGCTGCCCGACTTGCAGGTCAGACCACTGCTGTTCCTCTGAAGACCCTCAGCAGTAAAGGAAACCCCTTCTGGCATAATGAACTATTGAAACCCTGGTTTCAAAAGAGAAAACAGAAAACCTCTGTAATGAAGCCCTGTGGACCTACGTTTCTTTTCATATTCTTGCTCCAAAGGCACAATAACACCATCATCTTCATCTAGGTAACCATAGTATTCAAAATCAATTGCCTTCATCAGCTCAGCACGTGTCTTTCTGGGAGGAGGAAGAGCTAAAATAAACAGTGGTAACTCAGCTGATTCACAGATAAATCAAATCTTCAGACATACAAGGCATCATGGTCATTTCATCATATGGTCAGAGAGTATCATGAAACAAGTATCTGTAGCATGCATGGGACTGAATAAATGGAGAAACCTCTTTAAAACTCGTGTTTTAGCCAGGCGCTGGTGGCTCACGCCTATAATCCTAGCTACTCAGGAGGCTGAGATCTGAGGATCGCTGCCCGGGCAGGAGAGACCGTGAGACTCCTATCTCCAATAAACCACCAGAAAACCGGAAGTGATGCTGTAGCTCAAGTGGTAGAGCGCTCACCTTGAGCTGAAGACCTGAGGAACAGCGCCCAGGCCCAGAGTTCAAGCCCCACGACTGACCAAAAAAATTAATTAATTAATTAAAACAAAACAAAACTCGTGTTTTGGTTCAATTAGTACATTTAAAAGGAGTCTATCCTCAAGTGGTAGAGCACTAGCCTTGAGCTGAATTGCTGAGGGACAGCGCCCAGGCCCAGAGTTCAGGCCCCACGACCGGACCCAAAAAATTAAAAAATAAATAAATAAATAAATAAAAATAAAAGGAGTCTATCCAGTTAGGAATATAGATCAGCAGTAATAGAATGCCTTTTGGCTCAAGGCCCTGTGTTTACTCCCTAGCACTGCAAAAACAAACAAACAGAACCTATCCTAATCTTGAAAAAGCAGCTGGAAATGTAGCTGAGTAGTAAAACATGTTAGCCAACTCTAAGTCCTAGGTTCAATCCCTAGAACCTAACACTCCTGCAAAAGAAAAAAAAAAAAAGAGAGAGAAACTCTCTAAGTTCACAGGAAAGCTCCATGTATACAGATACTCACTATAGCACATTTATGTAACAGTGAAAAACTGGAATAATCTAGAACAAAGTCTCGGATGTGCATGGGATGAGATACTCTGGACCTCTACAATACAGGAAATGTCATAATGTCAAATAATAAAGGAAGCCATAATCAAGCAAACAAGGGAGAGATGGTCCAGAGTAAGGGTTACAATCAAAATATTTAAGCAATCCTTTCTCTTGTTTTAGTTTCATGTGACAGGGTAAGTATGAGGGATGAAGAAGCCAGCCCAGAGAGGGCCTTCACATAGCCCCACTGAGATAGAAAACACATCTACATGGAGGGATTTTACTCAATAGTGTTCAACCACTTGAGTTACAGCTGTACCTCAACATTTTGGTGGTTAATTAGAGTTAAGAGTCTCACAGACTTTCCTGCTGAGCTGGCTACAAACCAAGATCCTCAGATCTCAGTCTCAGAATAACTAGGAATATAGGTATGAGCCACTAACTGCTAACCACTAACTACTTTTGATATCAGGAGATTAATTCACTCCTCTCAGTCTTAATCTATGGGAATTTACAGGTTAGTAATTGGAGTTATACATACATACATCCTACATAGTTGGCTCAGAGCTTTAATTCTACAGGGAATGGCTTACTAATGCAGTTAGAGAGCTGGGCTTTAGCTCAGATGAGACCCTGTTTCATCCCCAGTACCACCAAAAGGCAAGAAAACAACTTTGATTCAATCAAAATCTATTTCACGCAGTTCTGGGAAATCTGCTTGAAATGCCAGGGTAGAAGGCAGTGTCCTGTTGCTGAGAGGACAAGAGACAAGCAGATAATGAGTTACTTCCTCCATACATGGAAAAAGCAACTTACAACATAGGAAACACAGAGAAATGTAGTCTGAACTGAGCGACTTCTGGAAAAAAAAAAAACTTTTCCTGGGGTTTTCAGTGAGCCAATAAGCCAATAAACCAATAATTTACTTAGGTCTAAGAAAACTGAAATGAGTCTGGTCCCAGCCATGGGTGAAACATGCATGCATGCAAAGTAATCAGTAATGGTCCCCAGTCACCTCTGGGGACAGAGTCAGGGGGTTGAGGTCCAGACCTGCCAGACAATGGCTCAAAAACCAAAAATCTATTGTGTAGCAAAGAAAAAGGGAGGAAGAGCAACTATCACATATTGTATATATTTAAGTTACGGATAGAGCCTTAAAAAAACTTCACAAATGAGTTACTTACGTTCTTTTTCAAACAGCTCTCTAACACCAGGTAAATCCTTTGCTGCTCCAAAGTACTTGTAACCTCGGTTTCCTGGGACTTCTTTCCCTTCATGATCCAGCATTTTAGGACCAACTTTCTTATTAGGGATGAAAAAGAGAAAACGAATTTTGATTCATAAATCTATTTCTATGCTTGAAAATATGTTTTGAGATGTTAAATATTAGTGCTCAGCCCACTTATGTACCTTTTAAGGCTTTAAAATACAAATATCTAACTGTAGGAGGTTCTAAATGAATTATGACATACACTAGTAGGATTATTAATTTCACACCTATACATGTCAATTCTTGCCAGGCACTAGTGGCTCAAGCATCTAATCCAAGCTACTAAGGAAGTGGCGATACGAAGCTTTCAGTTCAAAGCCAGCCCAAGCAGACAAATCCAAGAGACTCTTACCTCCAATAAATCAGCAAAATGCTAGTTACAGGTGTGGAGCAAATGTAAGAGCTCAGCCTTTAGTGAAAAAGCTAAGCAACAAGCTGGGCACCAGTGGCTCACACATGTAATCCCAGCTACTCAGGAGGCTGAGATCTGAGGATCTCGGCTCCAAGCCAGCCCAGGCAGGAAAGTCCACAAAACTCTTATCTCTAATTAACTACTAGAAAACTGGAAGTGGCATTGTGGCTCAAATGGTAGAATGCTCACCTTGAGCTGAAGAGCTTGGAGACAGCACCCAGGCCCAGAGTTCAAGCCCCACCACCAACCAAAAAAAAAAAAAAGTTAAGTAACAGTGGAAAGCTATTAGTTCAACCAGTACTGACATATACACGCACGTGAACACACACAAAAGGTAGATCTTATTAAATTCAAATGCTGACTCAGTAAAACATTTTTTATTTTTATTTATTTATTTTTTGTCCGTCATGGGGCTCGAACCCTGGGCCTGGACACTGTCCCTCAGCTCTTCAGCTCTAGGCGAGCGCTCTACCACTTGAGCTACAGTGCCACTTCCAGTCTTCTAGTGGTTTATTGGAGATAGGAGTCTCCCGTTCCTGCCCGGGCTGGCTTTTAACCGAGATCCTCAGATCTCAGCCTCCTGAGTAGCTAGGATTATAGGCGTTAGCCACCGGCGCCCGGCATCAGTAAAGCTTTTTTTTTGGGGGGGTCCGGTCGTGGGGCCAGAACTCTGGGCCTGGGCGCTGTCCCTCAGTCTTCAGCTCAGGCTAGAGCTCTACCACTTGAGCCACAGCGCCACTTTCGGCTTTTTTTTCTTTTTGCTTATGTGGTCCTGGGGAATCGAACCCAGGGCCTCATGCATACAAAGCAAGTGCGCTATACCACTGAGCCACCTTCCCAGCCCCTCAGTAAAACATTTGTGAGTCAGGCACCAGTGCCCCACACATGTAATCCTAGCTACACAGGAGGCTAAAATCTGAGGATCATCGTTTGAAGCCAGTCCAAGCAGGAAAGTCTATCAGACTCTTAGTCTCAAGTAACACCAAAAGTCAGAAAATGGAGCTGTGACTCAAACAGTAGAGCACTAGCCTTGAGCACAAAAGCTCAGGAACAGTGCCCAGGCCTTGAGTTCAAGCCCCAGGATTAGCATTAAAAAAAAGTGTGTGTGTGGCAATTTAACAAAAGACTAAGAACAATCACAAACCACCTAAATAATAGACAAATGAGATACATTGAAAAGAACAAACAAATCTATTAAAAAGAAACAATGTCAATAACTATAGAATGTGTAACTGTTGGGCAGGGCCTGTGGTAGAGAGAAAATCCTAAAAAGGGCATTATTAGGAAATACAAAGAAAGGCCCAAGATACTGAAAGAAAATAAAGGATATATAGCAGGATATTAAGTAAAATTGTTATCTACTATTTTTTTCCAACTTTCTGAGCTAAAAACTTTTTATTTTTTGCTGGTCCTGGGGCTTGAGTTTGGGGTCTGAGCTTTGTTGCGCGAAGCTAGCACTCTACTACTTGAAATAGCTCCACTTCTGGCTCCTTTGTGGTAACTGAATGGAGGTAAGACTCTCAAAATGGTCTTTCCTGCCACCTGCTCCAGCTGGCTTCCAACTGAAATCCTCCGATCTTAACCTCTTGAGTAGTGTGAGTCACCAGTCAGCCAGGATTACAGGTATGAGCCACCAGAGCCAGCTCAAAATCGTTTTTTTTGTTGTTGTTTTGTTTTATGGTTGGTCATGGGGCTTGAACTCAGGGTCTGAGTGCTGTCCGTAAGCTCTTTTGCTCAAGGCTAGTGCTCTTCCACTTTGGGCTATAGCTACACTTCTCACAACATTTTTTAAAATGATACAAATAATTCTTTATTGACATGAAAACTGTTCCTGATACACTGTTAAGAGAATAAGTGGAGCCAGGGCACTGGTGGCTCACACCTATAATCCTAGCTACTCAGGAGGCTGAGATATGGGGATTACTGTACAAAGCCAGCCCAAGCAGGAAACTCGTGAGACTCTTATCTCCAATAAACCTCTAGAAAACCGGAAGTGGTGCTGTGGCTGAAGTAGTAGAGTGCTGACCTTGAGCTTAAGAGCGCAGGGGCAGAGCCCAAGCCCAGAGTTGAAGCCCCAAGACTACCAAAGAAAAAAAAAAGAATAAGCAGGCTGGGAACGTGGCTTAGTGATAGAGTACTCGCCTAGCATGCATGAAGCCCTGGGTTCAATTCTTCAGTACCACATATACAAAAAAAGCTGGAAGTGGCGCTGTGGCCCAAGTGGTAGAGAGCTGGCCTTGAGCAAAAGAAGCTCAGGAATAACAGACTCCTAAATTCAAGCCCCAGGACTGGCCAAAAGAGACAGAAAGAGAAAGAGAGAGAATAAGCATATAGTTAAGAATACAAACTAATTCTGAAAAAAAAATACACACATACATGCCTGGAAGAATACCTAGAACGATAAATAGCAAATGTTCATATTACTTATTTTCTGTGTGGTAGAAAATATAATACAAAAAATATAAATGTAGCCGGGCACCAATGGCTCACGCCTGTAAATCCTAGCTACTCAGGAGGCTGAGATCTGAGGATCATGGTTCAAAGCCAGCCCGGGCAGGAAAGTCTGTGAAACTCTTTATCTCCAATAAACCACTCAGAAAACCGGAAGTGGCACTGTGGCTCAAGTAGTAGAGCACTAGTCTTGAGCTGAAGAGCTGAGAGACAGTGCCCAGGCCCAGAGTTCAAGCCCTATGACCCGCCCCCTTTACACTTACACACACACACACACACACACACACACACACACACCACTGAATGTGTGATAATTAATCTTGAATAACAACTTAACTGGACTGAGAAACACCCAGATTAAGCCAGGCAGTAGTAATCCTAGCTACTTAGGAGGCTGAGATCTGAGGATCAAGATTCAAAGACAATCCAGGCAGGAAAGGTCATGAGACTCTTATTTCCAATTAACTACCAAAAAAGCAGAAGTAAAGCTGTGGCTCAAGGGGTAAAGCTCTAGCTTTGAGCAAAAAAGCTCAGAAATAGCACCCAATCCCTGAGTTCAAGCCCCAGAAACAGCACCAAAAACAAAACAAAACCTACGCAGATTAGTAAAGAACAGCCCTGGTGTGTCTCTAAGAGATTTCCTAGGACAAATTACCTAAGTTGGGAATCACACCCTGAGTGTGGCAACACCATCTCACTGAGGCGGGGGCTTGCCCCGGCACAGAAAGAGAAAGGAGATCGCCTTTAGGTGTGGGTATCCTCTCTGCTTCCGGCAGCCATTATGTGAGGACTGCTCTGTACACTATCTCTACCTGATGAGCCAAACAGACCCTCTCCCTCACTGTACCCTCTCAGGTCTTCCTCCTTGACATATTTTCTCAGGTATTCTGCCACAGCAACAGAAGTCTGCCTGACACAGGACTTAAGAATATATTTTAGGGGCTGGGAAGGTGGCTCAGTGGTAGAGCGCTTGCCTTGCATGCCTGAGGCCCTGGGTTTGATTCCTCAGCACCACATAAGCAAAAAGAAAAAAGCCGGAAGTGGTGCTGTGGCTCAAGTGGTAGAGCACTAGCCTTGAGCTGAAGAGCTGAGGGACAGTGCCCAGGCCCAGAGTTCAGGCCCCACGACTGGACCCCCCCCCAAAAAACAAGAATATATTTTATTTGTCAGACCTGGAGCTTGAACTCAGGGTCTGGGCACTGTCCCTGAGCTGCTTTTGTTGCTCAAGGTTAGCACTCTACCCCTTGAGCCACAGCACCACTTCCGGCTTTTTCTGTTTATGTGGTTCTGAGGAATCGAACCCAGGGCCTCATGCATGGGAGGCAAGCATTCTACAACTGAGCCACCTTCCCAGCCCTATTTTATTTATTTATAAATACATCTGAGGTAGGTTTTCATGATTATTAATAAACGAGTATTACTTTAAAACAGTCTACAGAAAAAGAGAATCTCCATCACAGACTGCTGAAGAGGTTACATAATGACCCAGGTGATGCCCCACTAGGGCCTAGAACAGAACCGGACCCCGGGTCTGTCAGGAACACCTCTCCACTGTCATGGGTACCTCCGCCTGACGACGCTTGTTTTAGTCACCACATACAGTCTTCCTGCCTAACACTCTACAACCCGATAGTTTCAACGGCTCAGTGTAAATGAGTGGAACGGGGCAGGGTCTCAGGCATGGATCCATTAGTGGCTCGTTGTATCACTTAAGCAGTCACAATTGTCAACTTTTAAATATCAAAATGCAGCAGCAGAATAGAAAATATCAAAGTACATCACATCTAGCAATTTTTAATACATTTTTGCGTGTGCTGGGTTAGAATGAGTGCATAAGCCTGCATATTTATATGTTTCACAATAGGTTATGATCCATATATTTTTTATTTAATTTTTTAATTGTTTTTGCTGGTCCTGGGGCTTGAATTCAGGCCTGGTCTCTGTCCCTGAGCCTCTTTGTGCTCAAGGCTAGTACTCTACCACTTGAGCCACAGCACCGCTTCCCACTTTCTGCTGGCTTATTGGAGATACAAATATTTTTAAAGGTACTATTCTAGGGTATTGCATTTCTGGAGTCAAAAAATAAATAAAAACAATGGAGACCAGGCATCACTGGCTCATGCTATAATTCAGAAGGCAGTTCAGTGAGACTCATGTCTAATAAACTACCAAAATAAACTGCAAATTGAGGCATAACTCAAATGGTAGAGCACCTAGCACTGTGTGTGGTGTGTGTGTACGCATGTCCCTGGGCTTCTTTTGCTCAAGGCTAAGACTCTACCACTAAGTCATTCTCAGCTCCGTAACAATTATTTTTTTGTCAGTTGTGGAGCCTGAACTCAGGGCCTGGGTGCTGTCCCTCAGCTCTTCAGCTCAAGACTATCACCCTACCATTTGAGCCACAACACCACTTCCTGCATTTTCTGCTTATGTGGTGCTGAGGAATCGAACCCAGAGCCTCATGCATGCAAGGCAAGCACTCTACCTCTGAGCCACCTTCCCAGCCCGTCCGTAACAATTTTTAAAAGTTATCCTGCCTACTTTAAGGCCTATACTTTCAAATTATATTTCCAATCCACTTTGTTTCTTGCGTGTAACACGTGCATGTGTGTGCAAACGTGTGTGTACCTATAGTGAGGCCTCATGCTCACAAGTTTCTCTGCTTACAGATGGTACTCTATCACCTGAACCACCCCTCCCATTCCTGTTTTGCTAAATAACTGTGGAGACAAGAGTCTTGACAATTTGTCTACCAGACCGGCTTCCAAGACCCTCAGGCCTCAGCCTCCTTCCCCTACGCTCTGCATATATGTCCTACTCACATGCAACAGAGGCGCTACCACGTGGCTTTAGCTTCCTACAGGAAGCTTAGCAAGGCTTCAGGATGTGCAGAGCTGGGTGAATCTGCCACACACTCACCAGCTGGCCCCAACAGGAATAGAACGGTGGCTTACTTACTCCATAATCAGGGCCGCCAAGTTCTTTGATCCGCACCTCCCAGTGTCCTTTTTCTCTTAACAGCTTATTGATCTCATCATTCAGGTCTCGAATTCGGAATTCACCTAAACCAGCTAGAAGGCAGAAATGTTAATATCATTTCTTCAAAATGAATGTTGACACCCTAACATATTCTTACTTTCCTACTTTCAAAATGAATGTTGAGGGGCTGGGAAGGTGGTTCAATGGTAGAGTGCTTGTCTCGCATGCAAGAGGCCCTGGGTTCGATTCTTTAGCAGCACATAAGCAGAAAAGGTTGGAAGTGGTGCTGTGGCTCAAGTGGTGGAGAGCTGGCCTTGAGGTGAAGAGCTGAGGGACAGCACCCAGGCCCTGAGCTCAGGTCCCACGACTGACCAAAAAAAAGAATGTTGACAGCCCCAAATGCATGTACTACATAAAAATAGAATTTAAATTGAAAAGAAAACCACAACTAGACAAATAAACTAAAAAGTAATTAGAGAATATTACACACAGGACAAAAAAAAAATCCCTAACAAAAAACTTCATTAGCAAGCCAGGCACAGGTGGCTCACGCCTGTAATCCTAGCTACTCAGGAGGCTAAGATCTGAGGATCATGGTTCAAAGCCAGCCTGAGCAGGAAACTCCAAGAGACTCTTATCTCCAATAAACCACTAGCTGAAATGGAGCATGCTGAAGTGTGCTGTTTGTGGTGGGCAGGATCTGGACACAGCCAGGAATCCACCAGAGAAAAGAGGATGGTGGTGACCACTGATGGGTTGAAAGGAAGCACACAGGCTCTTGCCAGGGGCAATCTGAACCCAGCAGCGTTGACCAGCTAATGGAGATGGATAGGAAATACTCCTGGAAATGAACAAGTGGGAACTATATGGAGCCAGGAGCTTATCTATATCTTATGGTAGCAGTTTACATTGTGATGTAAATGTAAGCTGAGAATGGGTTCATTTTATCCTAGATAAAACTCCGTAGAAAAGGTCAGCAGTGCATTGTGGTGTGTGCCTTAACTCTAAACTATTTGGGAGGCTAAGGCAGAAGGACTGCTTGAGCTCAGGAATTTGAGGCCAGCCCAAGTAACAAAACAAATAACAAGCTAAGAGCTGGTGACTCATGCCTTAAAAAAAAACAGCATACGCAGGACTGGGGAACAACTTAAATGATAGCGAGTACTTGCCTAGCAAACAGAAAGACTTCAGTTCAAAGCTCAATACCATAAAATAGTAAACAAAAAAAACATGCGTGTGTATGTGTACATCTTATAATTTTTTAACCATTAACTTTTTGTTATTATAAAGGTGATGTACAGGGGCTGAAAAGGTGGCTCAGTGGTAAGAGCGCTTGCCTTGCATGCACGAGGCCCTGAGTTCAATTCCTTAGCACCCCAGAAGCAGAAAAAGCCAGAAGTGGCGCTGTGGCTCAAGTGGTAGAATGCTAGCCTTGAGCTGAAGAGCTGAGGGACAGAGCCCAGGCCCAGAGTTCAGGCCCCATGACAAAAATTAAAAATAAAAATAAAGGTTATGTACAGAGAGGTTAGTTACGTAAGTCAGGCAATTAAATTAGTACATTTCTTTCTTGCCAATGTATATCTTATAAATAATATATATGTAAGTATATATATGTATATATATACATATATACACACACACACATATACAGAGAGAGGGGAGAAGGAGAGAGAGGGAAGGGAGAGGGAAGGGAGAGAGAGAGAGAGAGAGAGAGAGAAAATGAACTTGAGCACAAGCACCAGGCACCAGTGGCCATGCCTATAATCCTAGTTGATACTCAAGAAGCTGAAATCTGAGGAGCAAGATTTGAACCCAGCCCAGAAAAGTCCATGAGACTCTTATCTCTAATTAACCACCAAAAAGCAGGAAGTGGATCTGTGGTTCAAGTGGTTAAGTGCTAGCCTCAAGCAAAACAGCTCAGGGATGGTACCTTGGCCCAGAATTCAAGCCCCAAAACAAGCACAAAACATGGGGCTGGGAAGGTGGCTCAGTGGTAGAGCGCTTGCCTCGCATGCCTGAGGCCCTGGGTTCGATTCCTCAGTACCACATAAGCAAAAAGAAAAAAGCCGGAAGTGGCACTGTGGCTCAAGTGGTAGAGCGCTAGCCTTGAGCTGAAAGCTGAGGGACAGCGCCCAGGCCCAGAGTTCAGGGCCCATGACCGACCGGACCAAAAAAAAAAAAAAAAAAAACAAGCACAAACATACACAGACACACATACATACACACACAACAGACTGTTTGCAGTTGCAGGGTGATAACAATAGGAAGCAGGAGGGTGAATGGAGAGGATAAAGGAGGGTGTATAGGTTAAAGCACTTTGTATGCATGCAGGAAAACAGAACAATGAAACCCGCTGAGGTTGTTTTAAATGAGGGTGGGAAGGGTTGGGGAGAGTGATGGAGGGGTGAGATTGGTGAGGCTTTGTTAGAAGTGTTCTCAGGTGCTCTTCTCTGTAACTGTCAGCGCGGTCAGACTGACCAATAGCATTATTCAGCTCTTGGTATCCTTCCAGTTCTCCGGTTTGTCGTACTGATTACTGAGAGAAGTGCTGGAGTCCCCAGTCTAAGTGTAGAAGTAAGAATCACACTAAAGAGACAAGTTAGCTTACCATTCTGAATCTGAGCTACTTTTTTTGAGATCTCTCCAATGATCTATTAAAAAAAAAAGTAAATAGGAGTTCATTTTCAAGACTTTTTATGTCTGAAAGTACAAGAAAACTGTAATTTAAAAGTACTAGTTAAAAACACTTAAAATTCTGATTTATTTAGTCAGTTGTTGGGCTTGAACTCTGTCCTCAACACAAAGCTTTAAAGCAGATACCAGAAACCCTCTTTTAACAGATGAGAAAAATAAAAGCTTACAGGTAGCACTGCATTTGTTTTGTTTTGTTTGGGGCGGGGGGGCGGGGGTGGCCAGTCATGAAGCTTTAACTCTGGGCCTGGGCCCTGTCCCTCAGCTATTCAGCTCAAGGACAGTGCTCTACCACTTGAGCCACAGCGCCCCTTCTAGTTTTACGGTAGTTAATGGAAGATAAGAGTCTCATGGACTTTCCTGCCCGAGGTGGCTTTGAATGGAGAGCCTCAGATCTCCCTAAGTAGCTAGGATTACACTCATGAGCCACCAGAGCCCGGCTTAGAATTCTGATTTAAGAACTATTTATATAAAAAGAAGCAACCACATGCTTGTTAATTCCATTTAGATCAGATTTACCCAGAATATACCTGTCGTCTCCACTTCTCCGCTTTTGGCAACTCTGTACATTCTGAAGCAAGGAAAGGTCTTCGTTCCTAAGAAATATAATATTACATGTTTCTACTATGCTAGTTATAAGCTTATGTATCATTCCATTCCACATGACCCTCAGCCACACAAACACAAACATTCACTGCACTGCACCTAATACAGGGAAATGGTGGATATTATCTAGTTAAAAAAAAAAACAAAACCAAATGATTAAATAGCAGTGGCCCACATCTGTAATCCTAGCTATTCAGGAGGCTAAAATCTGAGGATAAAGGTTTGAAGCCAACCAAGCCAAGAAAGTCTGAGACTCTTATCTTCAATTTACTACCAAAAAGCCAGAGTGGAGCTGTGCCTAGAGCAAAAAACCTAAGGAGTAGCAGCCAGGCCCTGAGTTCAAGTCCCAGTAAGGGCAAAAAAAAAGGCTAAATAAGTCACATTTTATCTATTTCATGGTATATTTGTACTATCTTAAGAAATTATAGCTGTGTTAAAAATAAACATGTAAATATGGAACACATATACACATGTGTATGTATAAGAAATTTTTAAAAATCAAAGGTCTATTAGAGCTGGACACTGGTAGCTCCCACCTATAATCCTAAATACTCAGGAGGCTGAGATCTGAGGATTATGGTTCAAAGCCAGCCAGGGCAAGGAAAGTCTGTGAAACTCTTAGCTCCAATTAACTACAAGAATTATGGCTCAAGTGGGAGATTGCTAACCTTGAGCAAAAGATGCTAGAGACAGTCCCAGGCCTTGAATTTAAGCCTCAGGACAGGCAAAAAAAAAAAAAAGAGCCCAGAGACAGCTCACAGGCTGCAAGTTCAAGACCCAGTACCAGCAAACACAGGTGCATGCACGCGCGCACACACACACACAAATTATTAGGAAATAATAATAAACAGAGAAAAGAGCACGTGGCACATGGGAAGACAATCAAGTCAGCCATCTTCTTCATTACAGAACTTGGCCTTGGATTTAAGTGAGAGCTGGATGGCTTTCTGATTAGTATGCCTCCTTTATGTTTCCTGTAAGGTGACAATGCCTATGATTTAGTGCCCAAAGCAGAAAGAAAAACATCTAAAAGTTGAATACTGTCCTTAATCTTACGGAGTCTCCATGATTTTATAGTATTTCATCTGGTCCTACATCCCACTCTTTTCCTTTTATTGAACATTGAATAAGCACACTACTTCCACTACGGAAAGGATTACCTGGAGTTCAAGCAAGCAGCCTCTTTTAAGAGCATCAGCCTTACAGACAGGAAGATTTGGATTGCAAGCTCTACCTAAGGAATTTCACTGCATTTCTCTTGATACTTTGCAATTTATGAGGAAGATTTACACCAACCTTCACTTTTCCCTCTTCCAACTGGGCTTGGCGAAATCTTGCTAAGGCCGTCCTACCAGGGACATAAAAGACTCCATTAGATCCTGTTCACAGATTTCTCAGCACCCAGTTCTTGATAGGGTAGACCTACTTTTTTTTTTTTTTTTTTGG
>NW_012267369.1:1627752-1629604 GCF_000151885.1 Dipodomys ordii | reverse complement strand
TTGAGCCACAGCACCACTTCTGGCTTCTTCTGCTTATGTGGTGCTAAGGAATTGAACCCAGGGCCTCATGCATGGGAGGCAAGCACTCTACCACTGAGCCACCTTCCCAGGCCCCATTTCTTTCTTTCTTTTTTTTTTTTAATGGGGCAGGGTCTTGTCCAAGGTGGATTTGAACTTGTAATCCTCCTTCTTCATCTTCCCAAGACCTGGTGTCAGATGTGTGAACTGTCATGCCTGGCTCCATTTACTTTGTTTTTGTACATCATGGGGCTTGAACTCTGGACCTGGGCGCTGTCCCTGAGCTCTTCAGCTCCAAGCGAGCACTCTACACTTGAGCCATAGCACTACTTCCAGTTTTCTGCTGGTTAACTGAAGATAAGAATCTCACGGACTTTCCTGCCTGGCCTGGCTCTGAACTGAGATCCTCAGATCTCAGCCTCCTGAGTAAGTAGGATTATAGGGGTGAGCCACTGGCACCCAGCTTCAATTTACTTTTTAGTGAAAGGTTTTACAAGGATAATGATTGTAAAGTTTTTTAACAGAATGCTTTACTTACTACATGAACAACAATAACAAAAAAAGAAAAGTATGTCCAGGCAGGTGTTGGTGGTGTACACCTGTAATCCTAGCTATGCAAGAGGCTGAGATCAGAGGATTATGATGTGAAGTCAGCCCACAGAGAACAGTTCATCTCAAAAATAACTAATAAGGCTGGGAATGTGGCTTAGTGGTTGAGTGTTTGCCTCGCATGTATGAAGCCCTGGGTTCAATTCCTCAGTACCACATACGCAGAAAAAGCCAGAACTGGCACTGTGGCTCAAGTGGTAGAGTGCTAGCCTTGAGCAAAAGAAGCTCAGGGACAGTACACAGGCCCTGAGTCCAGCCCTAGTACTGGCAAAAAATAAAAATAAACAAAATAACTAGCAAAAATTGGCTAGAAAAGCATGCCTCAAGTGGTAGAGCACCAATCAAGCAAGCAAGCTAAGTGGATACAAGGCCCTGAGTTAGAATCCTGCTTCATGACCAAAAAAAAAAAAGCCCAAATCCTTATGACATATACTGCTCTTTCCTCTACTTCAATTCTTTTTTTTTTTTTTGGGTCCAGTTGTGGGGCCTGAACTCTGGGCCTGGGTGCTGTCCCTCGACTCTTCAGCTCAAGGCTAGCACTCTACCACTTGAGCCACAGCGCCACTTCCGGCTTTTTTCTTTTTGCTTATGTGGTGCTGAGTAATCGAACCCAGAGCCTCATGAATGCAAGGCAAGCGCTCTACTACTGACCACCTTCCCAGCCCCTCTACTTCAATTCTTTACTCCTGAACAGTTTCATTCACCTAGATCTTGCTAAGTCCCACTCCTTCAAATTTTACCTATAACCCTTCTTCCCAACCAGGCTGGAGGCCTCCATCTAGATTATACTTACTCAACACCACAACTGTCTATTATCTGCAAGTGGAATTTAGAGGAGAAAAAAATCCCAAGACTGGCTTTTGCAAAGTGACTTTTAAGTGCTGTTACTAGTGTCAAGTCACTTACTGCATAGATCATGTTTTCTGGGTTGGGTTATGTAGGATATAGCAAAAGAGTTCTTGCAAAATTGGGACGCAACTTTTCTCCCTGTTCTTCCAAACCTTCACTGAGAAGTGGTCTCTCCAAACCTGTTTCCCCATCTTTACGCTAGAGATCATATTTCTTTTTGGCTCTTTTCAGTTTATTGCATGAAGGAGTTACACTAGTCCAAGTTAAAAGCGGACCCCAAATGGTTACATTATACAAGCTGTGAGGTTTTTAAACTTGTGACAAGGGACAGAAGGGAAATTCTACTCATTGCAAGGAAATCCTCACTTAAGCTTCA
>NW_012267369.1:1625702-1627702 GCF_000151885.1 Dipodomys ordii | reverse complement strand
ACTTCCGGCTTTTTTCTTTTTGCTTATGTGGTGCTGAGTAATCGAACCCAGAGCCTCATGAATGCAAGGCAAGCGCTCTACTACTGACCACCTTCCCAGCCCCTCTACTTCAATTCTTTACTCCTGAACAGTTTCATTCACCTAGATCTTGCTAAGTCCCACTCCTTCAAATTTTACCTATAACCCTTCTTCCCAACCAGGCTGGAGGCCTCCATCTAGATTATACTTACTCAACACCACAACTGTCTATTATCTGCAAGTGGAATTTAGAGGAGAAAAAAATCCCAAGACTGGCTTTTGCAAAGTGACTTTTAAGTGCTGTTACTAGTGTCAAGTCACTTACTGCATAGATCATGTTTTCTGGGTTGGGTTATGTAGGATATAGCAAAAGAGTTCTTGCAAAATTGGGACGCAACTTTTCTCCCTGTTCTTCCAAACCTTCACTGAGAAGTGGTCTCTCCAAACCTGTTTCCCCATCTTTACGCTAGAGATCATATTTCTTTTTGGCTCTTTTCAGTTTATTGCATGAAGGAGTTACACTAGTCCAAGTTAAAAGCGGACCCCAAATGGTTACATTATACAAGCTGTGAGGTTTTTAAACTTGTGACAAGGGACAGAAGGGAAATTCTACTCATTGCAAGGAAATCCTCACTTAAGCTTCAATGAGCCACAAGCACTTTAAACCCATGAACCTTCAGCTGATTGTACTTAGCCAGTCCAATCTCTACCAGGAACTGGCATATGTTCTTGCGCTGGTCACCCTGTAACTGAATTACTTCTCCATATTCTGGATGCTCAATTACAGTACCATTGCAGGCAAATTTCTTCTTAAACACCTTCACTAGTTTCTTTTTATCGTAATCATCAGCGATCCCTTGGACAGTAGTAAGGGTCTTCCTGCCGTTTCTCTGTTGAATTCTTCTATGGATATAATCCTCAGTGCCAGCAGGAAGCGGGTCATCACCCTTACTTGCATCAGCAAAGGGGTCGAAAGAGTGGAGGTTCTGGATAGCAGACATAGGATTCGATTCCTTTTCCTCATATTTCTTATCTCACAGAAATGTGATAATTGTAAGGTCCATTCCTGGATGATGAGCAGACCGCACCCAATACCTGTGTTACCTAGGCAACTGGGACACCTGGAAGAGGTCACATCTGCATCCCCTGAGGTCACATCTGGATCTGATGTGGCCACACCTTTCTCTCACCTGGCCCCACTTCCCTTTACCTGGACACACCTCTCCCTGCCCCTATCCTAGATAAGGCCTAACCCAGGGCCACTCTCTTTGCCAGCTGCGTGGAGTGCCAACCTGGCCTGGTCCCAGCAGGTCTACTGAATAAACCTACCCCTGACCTGAATACCACGTGCGTGGTATGGTTCTTACTCGGCTACCTCTTTTTAAAAACCTAACAATTAGCTAGGAATATTGCTTAGTGGTAGAGAAGCTCTGGGTTTGATTCCTGGGTACCACAAACAGAAAAATCCAGAAGTGGTGCTGTGGCTCAAGTGGTAGAGTGCTAGCCTTGAGCAGCTCAGGAACAGGGCCCAGACCCTGAGTTCAAGCACCAGGACTGGCAAAAAAGAAAAAAAATGGGATAACTTAATAAGTATGCATAAAAATGCCAGGCATGTAGCATATACACATCAACCAACACCGAGAGGCGCTTGATAGCGGCTGGATGAACACACCAGCTGGCGGCCCCTTCGGCACTCACACCCGGGGTCGCAGCGCCGCCGCCGCGCGCGGGAAGGGCTCCCCGCGCCGCCCGGCCCTCCCGCGCCCTCCCTCCCGGTCCCCCCCCACTCACCATGGCGCCCAAGGCGCAGCCCGAGGTCGCGCTGCCCCAGGCCCAGCAACTCCCGCCGCTCAGAGTCGCCCACCAGGAACCGGAAACAGCGGGACCGGAAGCGAGGCTCAGGAAGCGGAGGCGGCGTGACGTTGCATGCGTTGCACGCGTACGGCCCTTGGGGGCGTGGCAAAGCTACGCCCGGGCAGCCG
>NW_012267369.1:1614762-1621232 GCF_000151885.1 Dipodomys ordii | reverse complement strand
GGTGACCCCCCTCCCCCGCGTGGTCTAGTGAGGGTGACCCCCCTCCCCCGCGTGGTCTAGTGAGGATGACCCCCCTCCCCGGTGTGGTCTCCTGAGGGTGACCCCCCTCCCCCGCGTGGTCTAGTGAGGGTGACCCCCCTCCCCGGTGTGGTCTCCCGAGGGTGACCCCCCTCCCCCGCGTGGTCTCCTGAGGGTGACCCCCCTCCCCCGCGTGGTCTAGTGAGGGTGACCCCCCTCCCCGGTGTGGTCTCCCGAGGGTGACCCCCTCCCCCGTGTGGTCTCTGGCAGCTTCTCCTCCCGTTTTCGGGGGGCCCTTTGGAAGCTGTAGCACCCACACTCTGAACCAGTTCTTTGGGTGATGCTGGCATGTGACAAATGCGTTTTGTTCCCCTGTGACCAGAGTCCCAGGTTGTGCACTGCCCAATCCTCAAACCTGCGGCTGAACGCAAGTAGGTCTGTCTTGAGACAAAAAATTTAGAATGGCCGGGCGCTGGTGGCGCGCGCCTGTAATCCTAGCTACCCAGGAGGCTGAGATCTGAGGATCGCGGTTCAAAGCCAGCCCGGGCAGGAGAGACCGTGAGACTCCTATCTCCAATAAACCACCAGAAAACCGGAAGTGGCGCTGTGGCTCAAGTGGTAGAGCGCTCGCCTTGAGCTGAAGAGCTGAGGGACAGCGCCCAGGCCCAGAGTTCAAGCCCCATGACTGACAAAAAAATAAATTTAGAACGGACCTCAGCCTCACAATGAGCTCATAGTGATTCATAAAGGACTTCCTGAGTTCAAGTCCAGGTACCTGAAGAAAAACCAACCAGCAAACACCGTACAAACAATACATCAAATTATAAAACTTAATAACCCCAACCTGAGGTGGGTTGGCCACAACATCCCAAGTAACAGCCAGGTACCTGTGGCTGGTGCCTATAATCCTAGCTACTCAGGAGAGAGAGAGATCTAAGCGGCACAGTACAAAGCCCCAAGAGGAGCTGTGGCTTTAAGTCACAGAACACTAGTCGAGCAAAAAATAAAGTTCAGGGACAGCACCATGGCTCTAAGTTCAAGCCCAAAGACTGGCACCAAAACAATTCCCTCTCCTAATCTGTGTTCCTTGTAGCTCCCAGTCCCTCCAAATTCCTCTTTAATGTGGTATTCAGTCATGAAAATGTGAAACAAACAAAGAGAACTTTTAGTCAAACTCCCCTTCCTCCTCCAGCTTTATTGGAATAGTTTAAAATTACATTTTCTATTTCCTAGGACTCAGTTGCTTTTTTCCATCTGACTTTTAAAAACTGATTACAGCAAATGAAACACAGTTGTCTAAGTGATATAGTATACAAAAATAACATCTTGATTTCTGTGAAAATGCATTTCTCTGCAATTCCTGAATAAATCCAAATTTTGCTAACTCTGAGAAACGATGTTCACTCTGGGTTTTTAGATTTAGTCTTTGAAAATGTGTGTTCTTAACCTTTGCCATCACCATCTGTATATCCAGCATCAGCGCTGTGAAAAGCTGTACTGGCTTAGGCTTTTATTCCAATTTCTCTCCTACAGCCTTTAACTTGTTTGCCTTCTCATTTTGTTTACTCCCACTCAACTGTATGTTCTATGAGGGCCTGATACAGATGTTACTTGATGTTATTTAATAGCTACTGAGGTCAGACAATCCAAGGCCATCATTATGCTAAAATTAAAGTTATTTATGGAAGTTCATAGAAACTTCCAGAATTGGTTTCACCTCTTACATGGGAATATTTAAGAAACCCAGAATGGGCTTACTGGTCTGACGCAATTCTTCCCATTCATCAATCCCTATTCACCAGTGGCACGGAAAGGGGGTTCTTTAACAAAGCATTATACATAACACCTCTACCAAACTAAACATAAACTTTTTTTTGTAGTTAAATGCAGAAAGTCGAGTTTTTTTTCCACCCCTTTCCTCCTTTTACACGGCAAGTAAAGCTCACTGGCCTGGGAGTAGCCTCTACCTGCCAACCTTGGGCCAGTGAAGAGGATTCAGAGAAAATAATACAACCATCAATCAGAAAAAGGAGGGGCGACAAAGGAAAATAATTAGGCTGTAGCCTCAATAGTGCATTCCCGTGCAAGATGCCCTGACTCGCCACAGCGGTAACAGTTGACTTCGCTTGTCTTGCTGCAATTGATGGCTACATGACCAGTTTCACCGCACCTAAAAAAAAGAATTTTCACAATGCTATTCAAGTAAGTAAAACACTGAGTACAGAGCAAAAAGCCATTAACAAATTAATACATTTCTCTTTAAGACTACAATTACTTTTTTGGAGGGGGGTTCAGTCATGGCTTGAACTCTGGATCTGGGCGCTGTCCCTCAGCTCTTCAGCTCAAGGATAGCGCTCTACCACTTGAGCCACAGTGCCACTCCGGCTTTTTCTGCTCATGTGGTGTGGAGAAACTGAACCCAGGGCCTCATGCATGGGAGGCAAGCACCCTACCACTGAGCCACCTTCTCACCCCAAGACTACAAGTACTTTTTGAAACAGGGTCTCACTATGTAGCCCATACTGACTTTAAGCTCAATCTGCCTGTCTTAGTCCAGAAGGTTAGGCTTAAAGACATATGCCATCATACCCAACTAAGACTATGAATTGTTCTACTAATAAACAAGACTGGGTTGAGGCTCATGAGTCATCCTAGCTACTAAGGTAGTAGAGATAAAAAACGATTAGGTTCAAGGTCAGCCCAGTAAAAAATTATGAAAGCACCAGTGGCTTACATTTGTAAATCCTAGCTACTCAAGAGTCAGAGATCTGAGGATTGTGATTCAACGTCAGCACAGGAAACTCCATGGGATTCTATCTCCAATTAACCAACAAAATGCTGGAAGTGGAGCTATGGCTCTAGTGGTTAAGCAATAAAAGTTCAAACACAGCACCTAAGCCCTGAGGTCAATTTCAGAGACCAGCACAGAGACACTGTTAGGTGTGGTGTCAGTCAAAAGCCTATGAATCCAGCTTGTGGAAGGCTATAGATGAGGAGGCTGGCCCAGGCCAAAAACCAGAGACTCTACCTGACTGCCTGCCTAGCAGAAGCAAAGCCCTCAGTTCAAGCCCCAATATCAATCAAAACAAGAGGAGGAGGAATGAATTTAACAGGCACAGTGGCACATGCATGTAATCCCAGCACTGTGGCACTAGGATTCTAAGTTCAAGGCCATCCTGGGTTACATAGCCAGACCTTGTTTTACCACATACACACAGAAGGGAATGGTCCCCTACTAGGTAAGGTGGCTTTCTGCCTATAATCTTGGCTATTCTGGAGGCTGACAATAGGGTGAATGCCGTTTCTAAACAGCCCTGAAAAAAGAGACTATCCAAAAAGTAACCAGTGCTTTGGGAACTGATGGCTCAAGTCTGTAATCCCAACTGGTCAAGAAAATAAAGTCTGAGGATAAAGCTTGAAGCCAGCCTGACCAAAATAAATCCTTGAGACTCTTACCTCCAAATACAGCAAAATAGAAGTATGGCTCAAGTGGCAAAGCACCAGCCTTGAGCAAAAAAGTAAAAAGACACAAGGTTCTGAGTTCAACTGGAAGCAATAGCACAAAAACAAAATTTTAAGAAGTGTAATAAGGGGGTATGCCTACCAAGGAGGCCCTGAGTTCACAGACACACACCATCTCTGCAATCGCAGTTGCTTCCAGCAACTGACACTTACCTGTAGCACTTCACTTTGGTGCAGTCTTTCTGAATGTGTCCAAATTCCCCACAAGAATAGCACTTCTGCTCATCCGCGTGGTCACAGTCACGAGCCAGATGGCCGGGTTTGCCACAGTTGTAGCAACACTGCTCTCGCTCCCTCTTGGGCTCCTTGCAGTCCTTGGCAATGTGGCCACCTCTACCGCAGTTATAGCAGGCTTCAACAATAAGGAAAAGAAGCAGACCAAGACTATAAAACCTTTAACAAAGTGGTATCATGTTCAAACTGTATGATGTGAAACCTCCAAGGTAGAAATCCTTTCCAGGGTTACATGCAGTGGTACATGGTGTGTTCTGGGCCTGGGCGCTGTCCCTCAGCTCTTCAGCTCAAGGCTAGCGCTCTACCACTTGAGCCACAGCACCACTTCTGGTTTTCTGGTAGTTTACTGAAGACAAGAATCTCATGGACTTTCCTGTCCGGGCTGGCTTTTAAACCGTGATCCTCAGATCTGGGCCTCCTGAGTAGCTGGGATAACAAGCATGAGCCAGTGGCACCTAGCAACATTTTCACTTCTAATTGTACAGGAGTAAGAAATATTAAATATTTACCATCCTCCTGAAGATCACAATCCTTGGCAAGGTGACCAGACTCACCACAGCGATAACAGATGTCTGGAAGAGACGAGGAAACAAACTGGAAACCTAGTATGAGCAGAAACAAAAGAATTTGGCTAATTAGATCAGTCATGATACTAATAAATACTGCAGTATTTCAGAAATTTTTATATCGATAAAAATACCTCTATCCGAGGTAAAACCACCTCTGCCACGGCTTCTCATTCCACGACCCCGTCCTCCACCAGTAGGGCACTCCCTGGCCCAGTGGCCAGATCGTCCACACTTGAAGCACTCATTGCTGCTCATGGCTGCAGTTAAGAGCTTTGGAATATTAAAAATGACATTAAACTACTTAAAATTTTCTTAGAAAAACCATATCTCTATCCAGACACTATACATTTTATATACTATATTAAAATTTTTGAAAAATTAAAATATGTCACATTTTATGATCTTCAAACTCATTAAGCTGAAACAAAAATAAGCAAATGTTACATTGCTGAGGTGATGGGATCTACAAAGTTGGAGTCAATAAAAATTTGGTAATAAACACTGATCAAGATGCCCTGCACATATCAATTGGCAAGCCAAATTGAAACTTTTTTTTTTTTGGTCGGGCATGGGACTTGAACTCTGGCCTCAGCTCTTCGGCTCAAGGTGAGCATTCTACCGCTTGAGCCACAGCACCACTTCCGGTTTTCTGGTAGTTAATTGCCTTTCCTGTTGGGGCTGGCTTTGAACAGTGATCCTCAGATCTCCACCTCCTGAGCAGCTAGGACAACAGGCATGAACCAGAGGCGCCTGGCCGAAGCTTCTTTTAGAACTACTTAAAAGAAATAATTCATAGTAGCGCCTCATCCCGGGTCTAGCGTAACTGACATACTGACATGGTTATAAGCCTCATTTTGTCCAACCAGAAAGTCCTTTTTACTGATCACAAAATGTGAATAAACCAAACTAAGGAAGCTAAAAATGAACTGTGTGTAATGTCAATAAAGAAAAATTATCTCTTCTGAAGCATTTGCTTGCAAAGTAAGGTACTGTTTGTTTTTGGTTTTTGGGTCCGGTCTTAGGGCCTAAACTCTGGCCTGGGCGCTGTCCCTCAGCTCTTCAGCTCAAGGCTAGTGCTCTACCACTTGAGCCACAGCGCCACTTCCAGCTTTTTTTTTCCTGCTTATGTGGTGCTGAGGATTCAAACCAAAGGCAAGCACTCTACCACTGAGCCACCTTCCCAGCCCCAGTAAGGTAGTTTTTAAACTATGTTAAAAGACATGTAACTGTAGTGCTTGCCTAGCATGCTGAAACTCTGGGCTTGATTCCTGAAGTATCACAAACAGAAAAGGCCTGGGTTGGCACTATGGCTCAATTGGTAAATGTGCTATCCTTGAGCAAAAGAAGCTTAGGGACAGTGCCCACACCCTGAGTTAAAGCCTCAGGACCAGCAAAAAAAAAAAAAAAAAAAAAAAGGACATGTAACCTATTTCAGCCACACACCAATGGCTTCAAGGACTGTGGTTCAAATCCGACCCAACAGACTCTTACCAATTAACTAGCCCTAAGTAGAAGCATGACTCAACAGCACTGGTACAGAAAGGGTAGGGGGATATGAACACATTAGAAAGTATACCCAAGTACTAACAGTCCATAGTATTAGAGAACTCTTGTATTTTTCTCTTCATCTTTCCAACATTTCCAATCTTTTACATTAAAGTAAAGCTATTTGAAATTTATTTCAAACTAGTCTCCTTGTCATCTCTTAAAAAATAAAACACCCACTAGGCTGGGTGCCGGTCACTCACACCTAGCTACCCAGGAGCCTGAAATGTGAAGATTGCAGTTTAAACCCAGGCCAGGTAAGGAAGTCTCTGATAAACCACCAGAAAACCAGAAGTGGTGCTGTGGCTCAAGTGGTAGAGCGCTAGCCTTGAGCTGAGGGACAGCGTCCAGGCCCCATGACCGGACCCCAAAAAATAAATAAACATCGCAATGACATTATTAAATCTTTTAAAGTCTTTCAGTAGGATTAAGTGTTTTTCCAGGGCTGGGAAGGTGGCTCAGTGGTAGAGCGCTTGCCTTGCATGCTCAAGGCCCTGGGTTCGATCCTCAGCACCACATAAGCAAAAAGAAAAAAGCAGGAAGTGGCGCTGTGGCTCAAGTGGTAGAGCACTAGCCTTGAGC
>NW_012267369.1:1609788-1612377 GCF_000151885.1 Dipodomys ordii | reverse complement strand
TGCTTATGTGGTGCTGAGGAATCGAACCCAGGGCCTCAGGCATGCAAGGCAAGCGCTCTACCACTGAGCCACCTTCCCAGCCCCCAAGCTCTCATTTTCTTATCCCAACTTTTCTACAATGCGGGAATACTGTATAGCTTTTTTCTTTTTTGGTAGGTCGTGGAGCTTGAACTCTGAACCTGTACACTGTCCCTCAGCTCTTCAGCTCAAGGATAGTGCTCTACCACTTGAGCCACAACGCCACTTTCGGCTTTGTTTGCTTATGTGGTGCTGAGAAATTGAACCCAGGGCCTCCTCATTCATGCAAGGCAAGCGCTCTACACTGAGCCACCTTCCCAGCCCTGTCTAGCTCCTTAGACTCTCAATGGCTTTCTCTCTTATTGCAGCAACCTTTGACATGGACACAATACGAGTTAAGACAGATGGAAAGAGGGTTCATCACACAGCAGGTCAGATGCCTTGGTGTTAAGTCTTCTGGCTCTTCACTTCCAGGAGGCTTAGGACAGGAAAGGAGCCAACAATTTTTTGCTATTTTTTAAGCTATCACTCCTGTAGGAAAAGAAAAAAAGCAAAAATCTTCCTGTTGTCAGTGTGAGCCAATAGACCAATGACTCCAATTAGTAAAACATTGAGTGGTTTCATTGCTTCTAAGGGGTCCATCTGTCCCCTTCCCATATACCTGCTACACATTGTTTTAAAATGGTAAAATAAAGCTAATCATAAATCAATTATAAGGTTCACTTATGACACCTTATAAAACAAATCACATTGCCAGTTTCAGATGTTCAATTGCCAGGGATAACAAATGCTCCTTGGTCTTCCACTGATGGGCTGAAAGCCTTTTACAGATTACACCTGTTTGGAACAACCTAATCAGACAGTCCTGAGTGAGGTTGATAGGGTATAAGCATAATGGCTTCACTAAAGGACACAGTTCCCCATCATCTACTGTCATCCTGTGGATGGATGGGTATGGGTGTATATGGGTATGGGTGTGTGTGTGTGTGTGTGTGTATACACACAGGTGTCTTAAACTCAAGGTCTCTGCACTATCCTTTTTTTTTTGGGGGGGGGGGTCCGGTCTTGGGGCCTGAACTCTGGGGCCTGGGCACTGTCCCTCAGCTCTTCAGCTCAAGGCTAGCGCTCTACCACTTGAGCCACAGCGCCACTTCCGGCTTTTTTTCGTGCTTATGTGGTGCTGAGGAATCAAACCCAGGACCTCATGCATGCAAGGCAAGCACTCTACCACTGAGCCACCTTCCCAGCCCCCCCCCTTTTTTTTTGTCATGTGGCTTGAACTCTGGGCCTGGGCACAGTCTCTGAGCTCTTCAGCATAAAGCAAGAGCTCTACCACATGAGCCACAGAGCCACTTCCGGTTTTCTGGTGGTTCACTGTAGGTAAGTCTCACAGACTTCCTTCCCAGGCTGGCTCTGAACCTTGATCCTCAGATCTCAGCCTCCTGAGTAGCTAGGATCACAGGCGTGAGCCATAGGGCACTGGGCTCATCTCTGAGCTTTTTTTGTTCAAGGCTAGAGCTTACCAGTGAAGACACAGCTTCACTTTTCAGCTTTTTGGAGGTTAATTGGAGATAAAGTTTCAGGACTTTCCTGCTCAGCTGGTTTTGAACCACCATCAGTTCTCAGTCTCCTAAGTAGCTAGAACTACAGGCCAGCACCTGGCTGTAGATATTTTAAACTCACATTTGAAGATCTACTTTTGGACTTGGGGTTGCCCAAGCTTTAGCTGACATTAATGTGAATTAAAAAAAAAAATAGAAAAAAATCCAAAAGGGAACTTAGAAGTTAAAATGGTCTCCAAGAACTGTAAATAACTGAAGAAAAAAATTACAGTCTTAATTCAGCCCTTGGGAATAAGTTATCCCATTTATACTCTACTTCACCAAAAGCTCCTTGTACACAACATTCAAGTTTGTGTTTAGGATTGTAGCAGTTGTTTGGTAAGCTTTAACAGGGTTAATGACCACATTTTAAAAAGTTGTATAGGTAGAAAGAAAAAAAAAATATAGCAACTACATCTCTGGAACTTTTTAAAAGTCTCACTCTCAAGTTATATTTTGAGTAAACAAAATTGGTAATCCAAAAACAACTCACTGATTTAAATACCAAATAGATACTTTCTTTTCTTCTCCAAAATAGGATTGAACAGGAAAAGAGGGGGGCCGGTCATAGTTTCAAGTTTAATTTGAGGTCAAAATGGAGGTGTGGTCCTTTAAAGGATGTCAGTATTCAAGAGTACTGGCTCATCTTGCCTGTTTTGTGGGTGCGTGCTGATGATACATGATCTGAAGGCACAGATGATTCCAGAACGTTTCCTTTATCGAAGACCCCCAAGACCAGATGAAGTCACTTCCTTTGCAAGTACCTATGGCTGTGGCTGCACGTGTGGCCCAAGTAGAAGGCTTTCGATACCAGACCGCGCGCGGGTGGTCCCGCCGTCCCGAGCGGGTTTCCCCGCTCCGGGAGCTCTGGATGGGCCCAGCTACACTTCGCGCTTCCTCCGGCGTTTCCCAGAAATGCCGCCGGCCGGTGCTGCTCGAGGCCTCCCGGCGACTGCGCGGTGCCTCCGGC
>NW_012267369.1:1608432-1608688 GCF_000151885.1 Dipodomys ordii | reverse complement strand
CTGGTGGGCCTCGGCGCGCCCCGCCCGGCGGACTCCTCAGCACGGCCCTCACCCGGGGCCCTCACCTTCGGCGTCGGAGCGGCCGCGGCGGCGGAGACTCGGACGCAGGCCCGGGAACAGCGACTCGAAAGGCAGTGGCTGTTTATTTTCAGGGTCCTTGCCTGCGCCACACGCGGGTCTGCACACGGCCCCACACACGCCGCTGCGCACGGCTCTCCTCCGCCACAGCACCACTTCCAGCTTTTTTCTTTTTGCT
>NW_012267369.1:1586360-1606360 GCF_000151885.1 Dipodomys ordii | reverse complement strand
GCCTTGAGCTGAAGAGCAGAGGGACAGTGCCCACGCCCAGAGTTCAGGCCCCATGACCGGACCCAAAAAAAAAATTAGGAGCATGGAAGTGGCGCTGTGGCTCAAGCGGTAGAGCTCTCACCTTGAGCTGAAGAGCCCAGGAATAGCAACGCCCAAGCCCAGAGTTCAAGCCCCAGGACCAACAAAAACCAAAACATCAGGAGCAATGTCCAGGCCCTGAGTTCAAGCCCCTGTACAAACACATACACAAAACAAAAAATTACGTAAGTGGAACCACACAGTATGTAGCCTTTTTAAAAAATATTCTGTTGGGGCTGGGAAGATGGCTAGGAGATAGAGCGCTTGCCTTGCATGCATGAGGCCCTGGGTTCAATTCCTCAGTGCCCCATAAGCAGAAAAAGCCAGAAGTGGCACTGTGGCTCAAGTGGTAGAGCGCTAGCCTTGAGCTGAAGAGCTGAGGGACAGTGCCTTGGCCCAGAGATAGGTCCCATGACTAACAAAAAAATAAAAATATTGGATTATACAGGTGTATAGAGGGGTACAGTTACATGCATCAGGTAAAGGGTACATTTCTCTTTGGACAGTGTCACCCTTCCCTCAGTGTGTAGCCTTTAGAGGTTATTCTACTTCCTAAGGCACACTTCTTTGGGGTTCCACCCATGTCATTTGCATATACCAATAATCTGTTTTTTCGTTTTTTGTCAATCATGGGGCTTGAACTCTGTGTCTGGGCACTATCCCTCAGCTCTTCAGCTCAAGGTGAGCGCTCTACCACTTGAACCACAGCAACACTTCTGGTTTTCTGAGTGGTTTATTGGAGATGAGTCTCATGGACTTTCCTGCTCAGGCTGGCTTTGAACCATGGTCCTCAGATCTCAGCCTCCTGAGTAGCTAGGATGACAGGTGTGAGCCACCGATGCCTAACTATAATCTATTTTATTGTTAATATTACATAGTGTGTACATTCTTTACTGCTCATGAAAGACCTTGGTGTTATTTCTGATTTTTGACTATTACAAATAAAGTTATAAATATTCATGAGCAAGTCTCTGTGTAAATGTAAGTTTCCACTTGGCATTTCATTTCTTTCATTTAGTATATCCCAGATCACAAATAGAATTGAGCATCTTTCATTAACTAGGTTCAGACTTTCCACTTTGAGAAAAGCTTACAGCTCTCCCCCCGCTCCTCAGGTTGTCTTTTTCTTACTAGTTTGTTAGTAGTTTTTAAAAAAATTATTGAGATTAGGTGATTACATAAATTTCACATATTTCACAGTATTGTGGAATAGTGATACTTAAAGTCACAAACACATTTTAACCTTCACAAGGCAAATTGTCATTATCGTGGTTTTTAGTGGTTTTGTTTGTGATGCTAGGGATAGAACCAAGGCTTTTACTCATGCTAGACAAGTGTTTTTGTGTTCTGACTTGTTCATCTTTTGTCAGTTATTTGAGATTTTATGTGTTGATATTTTAATGGTCATTGTTTTTCAAAGTATTGAAAAGTTTAGAGCAAAGTACCAGTGCCTCATACCCAAAATCTTAGCTACTTATTAGGCTCTGGTCCAGATGATAGAGGCTTGAAGCTAGCCCCAGCAAAAAAGTTTGAAAAATCTCTTGTTTTTGATCACTACTACTACCAAAAATGAAAAGACAAGCCAGGCACTAGTAATTCATACCTCTCATTCTAGCTACTCAGGAGGCTCATCTGAGGATCATGGTTCTAAGCCAGACTGAGCAGAAAAGTCTGTGAGGCTCTTATCTCCAGTAAACCACCAGAAAACCAGAAGTGGGGCTGTGGCTCAAGTGGTAGAGCGCTAGCCTTGAGCAAAAGAGCTCTGGAACAGCACCCAGGCCCTGAGATCAAACTGACAACCAACAAAAAAAGCAATAAAAAAAGTGGTGGTTAAAGGCATAGCACAGTTGATAGAGCACGAAATACTGAGTGAACGCAGCAGTACCATGTTCAACAGTCTCAGACCTAAAAAGGAAACTAAAGTTTAAAATCAATGCAAATTTTGTGAAACATGTTTATTTCAGGGGGGTTATTCATTTTGATTTTTAGACAATGATGTACCCCACACATCATAGACTTCATTTCCTTTGCATCGTTAAGTATCAGCTGCATGTTTTCTGCAAATTGGTGTGTTCAGTGCCAGGAAGAGTCTATAAAAACTTGTAGCTTTTTGAAGGCAGATGCCATCTTCCTTTAAGTTTGTTTGGCAGCAAATGCTTTCCCTCATGTTTTAAAGCATCAGTTGTGTTTACTGCATTGCTAAACCAGTCATGTTTTCCAGTCTTTCCACCAGGTCTGGGAAAATGCTGACATCACCAGTCTTCTTCCCCAGCCCTGAAGCCAGAGTTTATAATACTGACTCATCCTTCAGCCAGCCACAGAAAATGTTGATTATTCCAGTACAGTCCATGCTTACAAAGTGACTTTGAAAGAGGAAATCGCCAGTGTGATTTCAGGTAACAGGCAGCGTTTCTCAAAGCCAGTGTGATCTCAGGTAACAGGCAGGGTTTTCTTTCCTTTCTCGTCTATTCAGCTGCTGCTTCTTTCCCCCTTGGCAGAAGAAGCCAGAGTTCTGCAAGCCTGGCCGTGCAGTTGTGGCCTGCGCAGGCTGGTGGGGAAGTTCTGTCCTGAGCAGTGACAGCGACTCATCCTTCTGGTCTACACTGAGGGAGCCAGGCTGGGACTTGGGGTTCAGCTGTAACAATCTAGACAGCTGGGCTAGCCAACTCAGGCATTGGCTCTCATCTCAACAAATTACCTGTAAAATGTCTCCTGGGCCAATTTCCTTCCCTGCTTTATTTGTTTGTTTAGTACTGATCCTGGAGCTTGAACTCAGAGCTTGAGCACTGTCCCTGAACTTTTTTGTTGTTGCTGTTGATTGTGGGGCTTGAACTCTGGGCTCAGGTGCTGTCCCTCAGCTCTTCAGCTCAAGGAGAGTGAGTGCTCTACCAGTTGAACCACCGCACCACTTGGGTTTTCTGGTGGTAACAGGAGCTGAGAGTCTCAGGGACTTCCTGCCTAGGATGGCTATGAACGTCCGCCCTCAGATCTAAGCCTCCTGAGCAGCTAGAATTATAGATGTGAGCCACCTGTGCCTGGCCCTTAACTTCTTTTTTAGATTCTTGGCTTCCCCATTTCATGCAATGAATCTCTAAGGTAGGAGTGTGACTCAGTAGTGAGCATTTGCCTAGCACACATGACACTGAGTTTTCTCCATAAGGCACTACAAAGAGGGAGAAGGAAGCCAGGACCAGTGGCACGCCTGTCAGGCTAGCTACTCAAGAGGCTGAGATCTGAGGGTCGCAGCTCAAAGCCAGCCCAGGTAGGGAAGTCCACAAGACTCTTAACTCCAATAAACTACTCAGAAAAAGCCAGAAGTGGGGCTGTGGCACAAGTGGTAGAGCACAAGCTTTGAGCACAGACAGGTTCAGGAACAGTTTCAGGGCCCAGAGTTCAAGCCCCAGAGCTAGCAAAAAAAAAAGACAGTGACTCTAAATGTTACTAATGTTTAATGTTTATGATCTATCTCAAAAGAACTGTGCTCTGGGGGACACAGAATCCAGAGACCTCTAGATTGAACCAACGAGGGCAGGTGAGCAACTATTTTATATCCCTTTCTCCTTTCAGGTGCCCACACCTGGAATCTAGACCCGTGAGGGCTTCCTGGTCTGTCAGGACGTCCCTTCCCTCTTCCAGGCAGAACCACCACAGTCAGTCAGACAGGGAGTAACCTGCATTCCCATGTCCTTTGTCCATAAAGGGTCAACCATCATTTCTGGAGAAATAATTACATAATACAATATTAAGGCAATTTTCATAACTTGTCACCCCCTGTAGCTATTGCAGAAACCTTATCAATCCCTGCACAATTTCAGTAAGTATGACTGATACGTAAGTAAGAGGCACTACGGCACTAAGTTCTCTCGGATGGCAAGGCACTGGCTGACATAATTGCATCATATGGGAATAAAGGCCCATTTGCAGTTTCCTTCAGTCCCTCACTTCATCTCCAGGAAAGAATCTCAGTCTGGGAATAGTTGTCTTTTCTTTGGTTTTGCTTTTGGTCGGTCATGGGAGCTGAACTCTGGGCCTGGGCGCTGTCCCTCAGCTCTTCAGCTCAAGGCTAGCTCTCTACCACTTAGCCACAGCGCCACTTCCAGCTTTTTTTCTTTTTGCTTATGTGGTGCTGAGGAATCGAACCCAGGGCCTCAGGCATGCAAGGCAAGCCCTCTACCACTGAGCCACCTTCCCAGCCCCAAACTGTATTTTCTTGTTTATTTCAATTAGCATTGTATCCTCCAAGGCCATCCATATTGTAGCATATTTCAGAACTTTTTTTATCCTTTCATTTTGCTTCAAATTAAAACAAGTAAACCCTTTTTTACATAAATGCACCAAGGTAACATAACACCAGAGTGCAGCCCAGAATAGTCTCTGGCACAGCCTGCGTGTGCTGGTCTTTGGCCTGTCCCCGAGGCTGCCCGAGCAAGGATGGTGTTTGGAACAAGGAGCTCTCAGCTGGATCTATTGACTGCCAGATAAATTGCAGAACATTATTTAGTTTTCTTTGCCCAAAGAGAATCTAAATTGTGCTGAATCAGAGGAACTATAAACTGTGTTGGCTTTTAGATATTTTACTTTCTTTCCTGGATGCTCAAACAATAAGCACAAGTTTAAAACTGCTTTTCTGAAAAATAAATACAAATGAGTTGACAAAGTTTGCATACAAACTACCTCAGACTTTCAAGTCTAGGACAGTATAGTGAATTTTTTTCCTGCTAGTCCTGGAGCTCCAACTCTATGCTCGGGCACTGTCCCTGAGCTCCAAGCTAGTTGTCTACCACTTGAGCCACAGCACCAATTCCAGCTTTGTTTGTTTGTTTGTTTGGTTGGTCATGGGGCTTGAACTCTGGGCCTGGGTGCTGTTCCTCAGCTCTTCAGATCAAGGCCAGCGCTTTACTGCTTGAGCCATAGCGCCACTTCCAGTTTTCTGGTGGTTTATTGGAGATAAGACTCTCATGGACTTTTCTGCCCAGGATGGCTTTGAACCATGGTCCTCAGATCTCAGCCTCCTGAGTACCTAGGATGACAGGCATGAGCCACCAATGCCCAGGCTAATTCCAGCTTTTTCTGTGATTAATTGGAGATAAAAGTCTCAGTGGGCTGGGCGCTGGTGGCTCACACCTGTAATCCTAGCTACTCAGGAGGCTGAGATCTGAGGATCTCGGTTCAAAGCCAGCCTGGGCAGGAGAGACCGTGAGACTCCTATCTCCAATAAACCACCAGAAAACCGGAAGTGGCGCTGTAGCTCAAGTGGTAGAGCGCTCGCCTTGAGCTGAAGAGCTGAGGGACAGTACCCAGACCCAGAGTTCAGACCCCATGACCGGCAAAAAGAAAAAGTCTCAGTGGTAGAGTGTTTGCTTTGCATGCATGAGGCCTGGGTTAGATTCCTCAGCACCACATAAGCAGAAAAATCAAGAAGTGGCGCTGTAGCTCAAGTGGTAGAGCGCTCGCCTTGAGCTGAAGAGCTGAGGGACAGTGCCCAGGCCCAGAGTTCAAGCCACATGACCAAAAAAAAAAAGTCTCAGTGGTAGGTGGCTGGGAAGGTGGCTCAGCGGTAGAGTGCATGCCTTGCAAGCATGAGGCCCTGGGTTCAATTTCTCAGCACCACATAAACAGAAAAGGCCAGAAGTGGTGCTGTGGCTCAAGTGGTAGAGCACTAGCCTTGAGCTGAAGAGCTGAGGGACAGCACCCAGACCCAGAGTTCAGACCCCATGACCGGCAAAAAGAAAAAGTCTCAGTGGTAGAGTGTTTGCTTTGCATGCATGAGGCCTGGGTTAGATTCCTCAGCACCACATAAGCAGAAAAATCAAGAAGTGGTGCTGTTTCTCAAGTGGTAGAGCGCTAGCTTTGAGCTGAATTGCTGAGGGACAGGGCTCAGGCCCCACAACCGACAAAAAAAAAAAAAAAACAGACAAAAATAAAATAAATAAAGTCTCAGATTTTCCTGCCAAGCTAGCTTCAAACCAGATCCTCAAATCTCAGCCTCCTGAGTAGCTAAGAGTACAGATGTGAGGCACTGGTGTACAGACCCTTATCTCCAATTAAGCTATGGCTCAAGTGGTAGAGCCCTAACCATGAGCAAAAATTTCAAAGAGCTAGAGCACTGGTAGCTCAATTCTACAATACTAGGTACTCAGAAGGCTGAGATCTGAGAATCACAGTTTGAAGCCAGCCAGGGCAGAAAAGTCCCCTAGACACTCAAAAAGCCACTCAAAAAACTAGAAGTGGAGCTGTGGCTCAAAGTGGTAGAGCAAGCCAGCTGCTGGTGGCTCACGCCTGTAATCCTAGCTATTCAGGAGGCTGAAATCTGAGGATCATGATTCAAAAGCCAGCATGGACAGGAAAGTCCCTGAGACTTTTTTTTTTTAGGTCAGTTGTGGGGCTTGAACTCTGGGCCTGGGCGCTGTCCCTCAGCTCTTCAGCTCAAGGCTAGCGCTCTACCACTTGAGCTGCAGTGCCACTTCCAGCTTTTTCTGCTTATGTGGTGCTTGGGAATCAAACCCAGGGCTTCATGCATGCAAGGCAGGCACTCTACCACTGAGCCAACCAGAAAACCAAAAGTGGTGCTGTGGCTCAAGTGGTAGAGCACTATCCTTGAACTGAAGAGCTCAGGGACAGCACTCAGGCCCAGAGTTCAAGCCCCATGACCCACAAAAAAAAGGAGGGGTAGAGCACCTTCAGCAAAAGATCTCAGAAATAGCACCCAATCCCCAAAAGCAAGCTCCACAACCAATAAAAATAAAACAAAAATTAAAACAGTAACTGATGGTACTTCTAGAAATGACGCTTCTTACAGTGGGTTAGGATAAAAGCCATGTCTTTGTAAAATGTCACATTTTTGTTTTGTTTTGTTTTGGTTTTTGGTCGTGGAGCTTGAACTCTGGGTCTGGGTACTGTCCCTGAATTCTTCAGCTCAAGGCTAGTGCTCTACGTATGCTTGAGCCATAGCACCACTTCCAGCTTTCTAGTGGTTTATTGGAGATAAGAGTCTCACAGTCTTTCCTGCCTGTACTGGCTTTGAACTGTGATCCTCAGATCTCAGCCTCCTGAGTAGCTAGGATGACAGGCGTGAGCCACCAAGGCCCGGCTTATTTATTGGTTTTGAACAAAGAGATAATCTCCAAAGTAAGTTGTGGGAGATAAAAGGCAGTTGGATTGCTTCATCAAAATATCCAATGAGCCCAGAATGGTGGCCACACTTTTAATCCTAGCGCTCAGTAGCTAAGCCGGGATTGCTAAGAGGCCATGGATCACATAGTAAGACCTCATCTCAAAAATAAATAGAGGGGGCTGGGAAGGTGGCTCAGCAGTAGAGTACTTGCCGTGCATGCATGAGGCCCTGGGTTCGATTCCTCAGCACCACATAAGCAGAAAGAAAAAGCCAGAAATGGTGCTGTAGCTTAAGTGGTAGAGCGCTAGCCTTGAGCTGAAGAGCTGAGGGATAGCGCTCAGGCCAAGAGTTCAGGCCCATGACTGGACCCCCCAAAAAATAAATAAATAAAAATAAATAAATAGAGGGCTGGAAAGGTGGCTCAGTGGTAGAGTACTCGCCTAGCATGCATGAAGCCCTGGGTTCAATTCCTCAGTACCACATAAACAGGAAAAGCCAGAAGTGGCGCTGTGGCTCAAGTGGTAGAGTGCTAACCTTGAGCAAAAAGAAGCTCAGGGACAGTGCCAAGGCCCTGACTTCAAGTCCCAGGACTGGCAAGATTAAAAAAAAAGTAAACAAAAATTAAGCAGCAATATCAAAAAACATAGTGTTATCAGCAACTCAACAAAGCAAAAAACGAAAAAGAATTATTTTAGGGAGTTGTTGTTGTTGTTGTTGTTGATTTTGCAGGGATGGGAACTTAGTCGTGGCCTTGAATTTCCCAGGCAACAGTGCTGCCACTAAAGGAACTCCCTCAGTCTTTTTATTTGTTTATTTATTGCTTCCTTTTATTTTTCAAAGATCTCCTGTTTTTTTATTTTGTCAGTTGTGAGCCTAGGCACAGTCCCTGAGCTTTTTTGCTCAAGGCTAGAACTTTACCAGTTTGAGCCACAGTTCTACTTCTGGTTTTTTAGGTGATTAATTAGAAGTAATATTCTCTGGCCTTTCCTGCCCAGGCTGGCTTTGAACTGCTATCCTCAGATCTCAGCCTCCTGAGTTGCTAGGATGACAGGCGTGAGCCACCGGCGCCCGGCTTCCCATGATGGCTTTGAACTGCTATCCTCAGATCTCAGCCTCCTGAGTTGCTAGGATGACAGGCGTGAGCCACCGGCGCCTGGCCCACCAGACTCAACTTTAAAAAAACCTTTTTCTCCTATATGTGTGTGTAGGGCTGGTGCTGTGTGTATGTGCCTTCACCAGGTGAAGACAGAGGTGAGCCCCATGGAGAACAGCGATGCTGGTGTTTGAGTTACTCACTGCCTTCACCAGGTGAGGACAGAGGTGAGCCCCATGGGTGTCTTTTTCCTCCCAGTGGGGAACAGCGATGCTGGTGTTTGAGTTACTCACTGCCTTCACCAGGTGAGGACAGAGGTGAACCCCATGGGTGTCTTTTTCCTCCCAGTGGGGAACAGCGATGCTGGTGTTTGAGTTACTCATTGCCTTCACCAGGTGAGGACAGAGGTGAGCCCCATGGGTGTCTTTTTCCTCCCAGTGGGGAACAGCGATGCTGGTGTTTGAGTTACTCACTGCCTTCACCAGGTGAGGACAGAGGTGAACCCCATGGGTGTCTTTTTCCTCCCAGTGGGGAACAGCGATGCTGGTGTTTGAGTTACTCATTTCCTTGCTTTTTTTTTTGGGCTGTGAGATGCACAGGTCCAAGCAGCGCCTCTTTGGTTTTGAAGCACTGAGAACCAGGCCCAACCCTCGGATGGTCAGGAAAGGTCAAGGTGTCAGCTTTCAGGCTCCTGGGAGTCATAAGAATCCTGGTAGGGCAAGGTTAGAAAAAAAAAAAAAACCAAAAAAACCTTTTTCTCCTAATTCTTCTCAGGGCCAGTCATCAGTGGCCCGTGTAATCCCTACTACTCAGGAGGCTGAGCTGCCTGCCAGATCATTCCTGCACAGCTTCAAGGCTGAGCTGCCTGCCCAGATCATTCCTGCACAGCTTCAAGGCTGAGCTGCCTGCCCAGATCATTCCTGCACAGCTCCAAGGCTGAGCTGCCTGCCCAGATCATTCCTGCACAGCTCCAAGGCTGAGCTGCCTGCCCAGATCATTCCTGCACAGCTTCAAGGCTGAGCTGCCTGCCCAGATCATTCCTGCACAGCTCCAAGGCTGAGCTGCCTGCCCAGATCATTCCTGCACAGCTCCAAGGCTGAGCTGCCTGCCCAGATCATTCCTGCACAGCTTCAAGGCTGAGCTGCCTGCCCAGATCATTCCTGCACAGCTTCAAGGCTGAGCTGCCTGCCTAGATCATTCCTGCACAGCTTCAAGGCTGAGCTTGGCTGTGCCCAAGTTGGCCTAGGCCAGGTATGAGGAGCCTTCACTACTCCTGCTCTAAGAAGCAATCTACAGCCACACCTTGACCCACCCAGTCTGCAGATCTGAGTCACCAGGGCTGTCCAAGACTTGCTGCTCAGTAATTAAGAGAAAGCCAAAGTAACAGAAGCAGGGCAAAGCCAAAACCAGCCTCTGGAATGCTCATCACTGTTGGAAGGCTGCTCAGGGTGTCTGTACCAGCCAGTGGGAACTTGGAGAAGCCCTGACCTCTCTGGTCCTGCTTTTTTATTTCTGGGACACCAAAGCCATACTAAATATAAGCTGGGCGCCGGTGGCTCACACCTGTCATCCTAGCTACTCAGGAGGCTGAGATCTGAGGATCTTGGTTCAAAGCCAACCCAGGCAGGAAAGTACATGAAACTCTTATCTCCAGTAAACCACCAGAAAACCGGAAGTGGTGCTGTGACTCAAGCAGTACAGCACTAGCCTTGAGCTGAAGAGTGCAGGGACAGCACCCAGGCCCAGAGTTCAAGCCCCACCACCGACAAAAAAAGGGGGGGCTGGGAAGATGGCTCAGTGGTAGAGCGCTTGCCTTGCATGCCTGAGGCCCTGGGTTCGATTCCTCAGCACCACATAAACAAAAAGAAAAAAGCCAGAAGTGGCGCTGTGGCTCAAGTGGTAGAGCGCTAGCCTTGAGCTGAAGAGCTGAGGGACAGCGCCCAGGCCCAGAGTACAGGCCCCACGACCAGACCCAAAAAAAAAAAAGAAAGTCTCACAGACTTTGCTGCCCAGCTGTGTTCAAACCATGATCCTCAAATCTCAGTTTTCTGAGTAGCTAGGATTACAAGCTTGTGTTGTTGGTGCCAACTATTTATTCTGGGTGGGTTTTTGTTTTTGTGAAGTGCTAGGGTTGGAGCCCAAGGTCTCATGCATGCTGTGCAAGTGTTGTACCACGGAGCTGCCCCCTACCCAGGCCTGCATCTGAGTCTTGAAGAAGGAATTCGCTGGGCTGAGAATAGAAAACAAATCCAAGAGGAGGAACAGGTGCAAAGCAGGGATGCCAGAAGGCTGTGTGGGCTTCTGGAAACTGGAACATGCTCTATAAGCGTTGCTTATAGGGCTTTGGAGTCACAGAGCTGGGTGCCACCCTGGATCCAGCCCTTCAGCTCTATATGCCTTACCTAGATGGGAAAGAAGATGAGAGGTATGGCTGGGTGCCAGAGGCTCACACCTAGAATCCTAGCTCCTCAAAAGGCTGAGACTCCAGCAGAAAAGTCATGAAGACGCTATCTCCAGTTAACCAGAAAGATGCTGGGTTAGGGGGCTGGCTGAAATGATACAGCACCAGCTATGAGCCAGCAAGCGTAGTGAGAGCTTGAGGCTCTGAGTTCAAGCCCTAGCTCAAAGGGGTAGGGCAGACACCAGGGCAAGTTTCAGGGCAGAGCATCCCTAAACCAAGTATCCGCTTCTTTGCTCCCACCAGCCAGGTAGCAGTGGGGTCTAGCTAGGCACAATTAGACTGAGGTGGTCATTCCCTGAAATGCTGTAAGCTGTAAGCAAAGGTATGGCTCAAGTTGTAAAGTGCTTTTAACAGAAAAAAGTGCCCATGCTCTGAGTTCAAGCCCTACTACTGGCACAGGAATAATGAAAAGAAGCCGGGCACTGGTAGCTCAGGCCTGTAATCTAGATACTCAGAAGGCTGAGATCTAAGGATTGTGATTAGAAGCCAGCCCCAGCAAAAAAGTCTCCATGAGACTCTCATCTCCAATAACCTACTCAAAAAAGCCAGAAGTAGGGGCTGGGAAGGTGGCTTAGTGGTAGAGTGCTTGCCTAGCATGTATGAGGCCCTGGGTTCGATTCCTCAGCACCACATAAGCAGAAAAAGCCAGAAGTGGTGTGGTGGCTCAAGTGGTAGAGCGCTAGCCTTGAGCTGAAGAGCTGAGGGACAGTGCCCAGGCCCAGAGTTCAGGCCTCACAATCAGATACCCCCCCAAAAAAAAATGAAGAGGAAGAAGAGGAGGAGGAGGAGGAAGAGGAAGAGGAGGAAGAGGTAACCACTTTTAACTTTTTTTTTTTTTTTTGGTCCGGTCGTGGGGCCTGAACTCTGGGCGTGGGCGCTGTCCCTCAGCTCTTCAGCTCAAGGCTAGCGCTCTACCACTTGAGCCACAGCGCCACTTCTGGCTTTTTTCTTTTTGTTTATGTGGTGCTGAGGAATCGAACCCAGGGCCTCGAGCATGCAAGGCAAGCGCTCTACCACTGAGCCACCTTCCCAGCCCATCACTTTTAACTTTTGTTTTCAGTGCTCAGGGTCAAACTAGGAGACTTGTACCTGCCAGGCAAGGGGCTCTGGGCTCCTACACTCCCAGCTCCACCAGGGACTTTTAAGTGCTGGTTTCCTAGTTCCAGAAAGTTCTCAGTTCCTTTTTTATTTTATAATTTTTATATTATTTTGTATGTTTTATTGTGCTGACAATCAACCCAGGATCTCACACACATGCGAAGCAAAAATAATTGCTTTTATATACAAGCTGTACTGGGGACGTTCCTGAAACGGGTTAACATAAGCTGCTGACCTTTGGAAAGCAAAGCACAGGCTATATTGAGAAAGAGTTGTAATCAAGGCTGGGCTGCCAAGAAGGTTATTTAGGGTACAGTCTCTTGCTTGGTTGTTGTCCAACCCGTGGGCCAGAGGGCTCCTTGGGGTGCTGACATCCCCTGGGCTCTGGACATGCTGGGATTTGGGGGCGAAGCCACAGCCTTCCTCAGCAGGCTGCACCAGTCCGGCCAACTGCTGATTTGTGCTTGTGCCAGGTCTAAATCTGGACTGCAAATTGAATGTGACCCAACACATCCCTTCCCTACTATACAGAAAGGCAAAGTTAATACTGGGCTTCCAGGTAGAGCAGTATCTCCTAGGGGTTGAGAGAGACTTGGGCCTCTCTCTCTCCAGCCTCTCTAAACATTGTAGTATGAGAGGTTGAAAATGTAGCTTAATGGTAGAGTGCTTGCCTAACATGCATGAAGCCCTGGGTTCAATTCCTTGTTACCACATAAACAGAAAAAGCCAGAAGTAGCGCTGTAGTTCAAGTGGTAGAATGCTAGCCTTGGAAAAAAACTCAGGGACAGTGACCAGGACCTGAGTTCAAGCCCCAGGACTGGCAAAAACAAAAGCCTCAGCTGGGCGCCTGTGGCTCATGCCTGTAATCCTATCTACTCAGGAGGCTGAGATCTGAGGATCACAGTTCAGAGACAGCCCAGGCAGGAAAGTCCATGAGACTCTTATCCCATTAACCCCCAGAAAACTGCAAGTAGTACTGTGGCTCAAGTGGTAGAGCAAAAGAACTCCAGTACAATGCCCAGGTCCTGAGTTCAATTCCCATGACAGATAAAAAATAAGTAAATAAAATTTGGAAACATACTTAATTTGCTTGTTTATATCAAAGCAAGGTCTTGCTTGCTATGTAATCAATGCTAGCCTCAGCCTTAGCCTCCTAAGATCGGGAATTTCAGGCATATGCCACCATGCTTGGAAAACTTAATTTTAAATAGTTTATTAACTATATTTTCAAACAATGTGCTCTATTTAATTTACTTAGGTGTTGAGGATGGCCTGGGCTCAATTCCTTAGCACCACATAAGCAGAAAAAAAGCCAGAAGTGGTGCTGTGGCTCTAGAGCTAGAGTGCTGGCCTTGAGCTGAAGAGCTGAGGGACAGTGCCCAGGCCCAGAGTTCAAGCCCCATGACCGACCAAAAAAAAACAAAGAAAGTCTCATCAGCTGGGCACCAGTGGCTCACGCCTGTAATCCTAGCTATTAAGGAGGCTGAGATCTGAGAATCGCAGTTAAAAGCCAGCACAGGAAAGTCTATGAGATTCTTACTAACTTACTACCAGAAAACTGGAAGTGGTACTGTGGCTCAAGTGGTAGAGCAGTCACATTGAGCTGAAGAGCTGAGGGACAGTGCCCAGGCTGAGTTCAAGCCATACGACCAATTAAAAAAAAAAGGGCGGGGGCTGGGAAGGTGGCTCAGTGGTAGAGTGCTTGCCTTGCATGCATGAGGCCCTGGGTTCAATTCCTTAGCACCACATAAGCAAAAAGAAAAAAGCCGGAAGTGGCGCTGTGGCTTAAATGGTAGAGTGCTAGCCTTGAGCTGAAGAGCTGAGGGACAGCGCCCAGGCCCAGAGTTCAGGCCCCACAACCAACAACAACAACAAATCTCACCAGGTTTGGAACTGTGGCTCAGGTGATAGAGCACCTGTCTAATAAACACAAAGCCTAGGTTCAAACCCAAACACTGGGAGGGGTGGGGTTGGCATGGAAGGGCTGGGCACCAGTGGCTCACACCTGAATCCTAGGTACTCAGGAAGCTGAAGGTGAGGCTTAAAGCCAGTCCAGGCAGGAGAATCTGTGAGACTCTTATCTCTAATAAACTACTCAGAAAAGGTGGGATACTGAGGCTCAAGTGGTAGAGCGCTGGCCTTGAGCAAAACGAAGCTCAGGGACACTGTTCAGGCCCTGAGCTCAAGCCCCAGGACTGGCAAAAAATACAAAGTAAGAAATCTATATAGTTAAAACTACAAGAGAAGAACATGAGCACACAGAAGGAAGACTATGTATGCCTAGTGCAAGTTTTGTAGCAACAGCCTGATTGCTAGTTGGTCAGATTGCTGTTCCCCTGTGGGAACCTAACCGATGGTAATGACGGTACGGGCGCTGCCCAGCCTTGGTGACAGGAGCACCTCTCGGACGCTCCGGTGCCGCGTGCCATGAGCCCGTGAGATCACGCAGGTGTGGGAGACGATGACAGGCACACATGCCTCCTCCAGGTTGGCGCATGGCAGCCTGGTCCTGCCGTGGCTGCAGGCAGGCAGGAGGCCCAGCCTCCCCGACCCACAGCTTCAGAACACCACGTCTCACTGGTGACATGGCTCCCTCCCTCAGACTGCAGGTGCCATGGAAAAAACTATCTCTACACTGATGCACCCAAAACAGAACACACCTCTGAATACATGCAGAGCTTTACAAAGATATTCTCAAGGGAGACCTCAACAAACTTCAAAGGGTCAATATCAGAAGGGGAAAAGACTTACTTTGTAGCTTTGTTTGTATTTTGGTAAATACTGAGGAGCTATTAATCTATCTTGAGAAATTGTAGAAGTCTATTTTTTTTTCTTTTTTTTAATTATCCAGTTGTGGGGCCTGAACTCTGGGCCTGGGCACTGTCCCTCAGCTCTTCAGCTCAAGGCTAGCGCTCTACCACTTGAGCCACAGCGCCACTTCCGGCTTTTTTCTTTTTGCTTATGTGGTGCTGAGGAATTGAACCCAGGGCCTCAGGCTTGCAAGGCAAGCGCTCTACCACTGAGCCACCTTCCCAGCCCCTAGAAGTCTATTTTTTTTTGTCACAAAACCTCTTACTGCTTTCAATACACAATGAGTAATCAACTATTTTGTACACTTATTTTGTTTTCATTTTGATAAGAGTTGTTAGAGTCTCTTAACTATTGGGGAAAAAAGGGAGAAGAGGAGAAGAAAGAGGAGAGGTAGGAAGAGGAGATGGAGGAGGAGAGGAAAGAAAGAGGGAGGAGGAGAGAAAGGAGAAGTGAGGGGGGCATTTTTGGCTTTAGGCACTCAAGTTGGGGACTTAGTGCTCTGGACATTACCCACCAGCAGCCCAGCATTTGGCAGCTACTGTAACTCTCTGATTTTAGCAGCAGTGAACAGCACCAGGCACTTGATAGTGTTACAGCTCCTGGGTGTATTTATGAATGTCTGGGACCCTCTTGCTATAGTGACTAATAGATCAGGGTGCCAAGATACTTCACCCTTATAGTTTGGTGGTTCCAATGTCCAAGGTTTACCATTTCTCTTCTCTGGCTCCATCCCCAGTACATAAAGAAAAAATACCAAAGCTGGGCGCCAGTGCTCACGCCTGTAATCCTAGCTACTCAGGAGGCTGAGATCTGAAGATGATGGTTCAAAGCCAGCCCAGGCAGGAAAGTCCATGAGGCTCTTATCTCCAATTAACCACCAGAAAACCGGAATGGTGCTGTGGCTCAAGTGGTAGAGCGCTAGCCTTGAGCTGAAGAGCTGAGGGACAGCGCCCAGGCCCAGAGTTCAAGCCCCACGAGCAACAACAACAACAACAACAACAAAACCCTGCAAAGTACATCTAGGAAATGAACTGTATTAATACAGAATCTTTGAACATGGGGCTTGAACAAGGGGCTTGGGGGAAGGAAATAACAGACCCTGCCCATTCCCCTGGACAAAACAGGAACGTGCCCCAGGATGGGAGGCCAAATAAGGGTTGTGTGCTTCCTGAAGGCGGGACACAAGCCAGCAGACTTTAAAGCTGTAGGCTTTTTTTTTTCTTTTGGTCCTGGAGCTTGAACTCAGGGCCTGGGAGCTATCCTTTAGGTTTAGTTTTGTTTTTTTTTTTTTTTTTTCTCAAGGCTGTTCTACTGCTTGAGCCACAGCGCCACTTCTGGCTTTTTCTGGTGTTTAATTGGAGATGATAGTCTCATGGGTGGCTGGGAAGGTGGCTCAGTGGTAGAGCGCTTGCCTTGCATGCCTGAGGACCTGGGTTCGATTCCTAAGCACCACATAAGCAAAAAGAAAAAAGCCGGAAGTGGTGCTGTCGCTCAAGTGGTAGAGCTCTAGCCTTGAGCTGAAGAGGCTCAGCTGAGGGACAGTGCCCAGGCCCAGAGTTCAGGCCCCACAACAGGACCCCCAAAAAAATAAAAAAAAAAAAAGTCTCATGGACTTTCCAGCCTGGGCTGGCTTTGAACCATGATCCTCAGCTCTCAGCCTCCTGAGTGGTTAGGATGACAGGTGAGAGCCACCTGTGCCTAGCTTGAAGCTGTGTTTAAAGCTGTTCCTGGCAGGGCACCAATGGCTCACACTTGTAATCCCAGCTACTCAGGAGGCTGAGATCTGAGGGTCACAGTCAAAGCCAGCCTGGGCAGGAAAGTTCAAGAGACTCTTAGCTCCAATCAACCACCAGAAAATCAGAAGTGGAGCTGTGACTCAAAGTGGTAGAGTGCTTGCCTTGAGAGGAAAATGGGCTCCCAGACTAATTTTTTTTGGGGGGTTGGTAAGCGCTGTCCCTCAGCTCTTCAGCTGAAGGCAAGCGTTCTACCACTTGAGGGTCAGTCCCAGACTAATTTCAAGCCCCATGACCAAAAAAGAAAAGAAGTCCATACTGCCATCTGTTGTAACTGAAAAGAATGGTTTAGATTTAGAAGGGGGGAGGCTCGTGAGGATGCTTAGAAGAACTGCTCCCAGACAGGAGGTTCCACCAAGGGGTCCTGGGGAGGGGGCCAGCTGGCCGAGGGAGCTTCTGTGACACTGGGTTATTAGAAGCCAGGCAGATTGCCATCACTGCGCATCGAGATTGGGCAAGCCTGCTGTCCTCTCCTTCCTCCTGATCCAAGTGCCTACATTCTCAGTCTAAACCATGGTGGTAGTGCTATCTGCTTGCTGGCGGTGCGGTGCGGTGTAACTGGAGCATGCCTCCACTCCCACACACCCCACAGTCTAGAGCAGCCCTTAGGTCAGCTTCCGTGTATGTCCTCCTTCCTGTCTGCCCAGCACCCTCTTTTGTTCCTTCCCTCATGTCTGTGATGGTTAATCTCCATCTCCAATTTGAGTGAAGTGTTTAGGAGATTAGTAAAGCAAGTGAGAAGAGGGGAAAGCCCTTAGTGTAAGCCCCCCCCACCCCCGTCCTGCTCTGCTAAACCTGGCCCCATCATGATGAGCCAAAGTCATCATTATTCTGTCAGTGACTGAGCTCTAATGTGCGGGTTTTCCTTTGGCAGTGCTACTAACATTATACCAAATACTTACTGAGTGCCAGACCTAAATACATTACAGTTATTAATTTGGTCCTTGCCAACCCTGTTGGCAACTGGGCAGGTCAAGAAACTAGTTTAAAAGAATCCCCTCACCTGGGCTGTGGGCATTACAAAGGCAGCAATCTTGCCTGTTCAGCTTTTGCTGATCAATGAAGCCCCCACACAGAACTGGCCAGGAGACGAGAAGAATGCTGGATATGGAGGCCAGGCTGAGGGTAAAGGTGTCTTTGATGCCTGAGAGGAAAGCAGGTCTGAGTAGACTGGGGACAGGGTGATTGCCAGATAAGGTAGACACAGGTACATCAGCAAATTGTATAAGGTCTGGAGCTCACCACTGGGTGGTAGATCAATATTAAGGCAACATCAGCATACAGGTGGTAAATGGAGTCTGAGTGTAATTTAAACCAGTGCTGAGTAAGAAGGGAAGACCTAGGGCAAAGCCACAAGCCGCGTGCTGACATCGAACAGTCCATCCAAACAGCAGAGGCGGGGGGGCCGGCTGCAGGCTGCCTGCTCCCCTTCGTCCCCTGCCCCTTCCTTTTACCTGCTAGGTTACCGTCCCAGTAGCTGTGGTTACAGGCAAATGCCACCACACTCTTGCTACCAATCTTTCTTTTTTTTTCATTACTCAGATTCAACCCACGTCCTGAAGTATGCCAGACAAGCACTCTACCACTGTGCTACATTTGGTCTGCAACCTATTAGCATGTGTGTGTAGGTGGGGGGGGGTCTTGGGGCTTGACCTCAGGGCCTGAGGTGCTATCCCTGAACTTCTTTGCATTTCTGTATTTTGGGGGGTTTTGGTAGTTAATTGTAGATAAGAATCTCACAGGGCTGGTGCCAGTCTCCCACACCTGTAATCCTGGCTTCTCAGGTGGCTGAGGTCTGAGGAGTGCAGTTTGACACCAGCCTCAGAAGAAAAGTCCCATAAGACTCGTCTTCAATTAACCACCAGAAAACAGGAAGTGGAGCTGTGATTCTAAAGGGTAGAGCGCTAGCCTTGAGCAGAAAAGCTCAGGGACAGTGCCCAGGCCTTGAGTTCAAGCCTCACAACTGACAAAAAAAAAGAAAGTCTCACAGGGCTGGGAAGGTGGCTTAATAGTAGAGTGCCTAGCATGCATGAAGCTCTAGGTTCAATTCCTCAGTACTACATACACAGAAAAAGCCAGAAATGGTGCTGTGGCTCAAATGGTAGATAGAATGCTAGCCTTGAGCAAAAGAAGCTCAGGGACAGTGCCCAGACCCAGCTCAAGCTGCAGGACTGGAAAAAAAAGTCTCAGTCTTTTTTGCCCAGGCTGCCTTCCAACCAACCATGATCCTCAGATCTCAGCCTCCCAAGTAGCTGGGATTACAGACGTGTACCAGGCACACGTATATTTTAAAACATTTTGAGCCAGACACCTGTGGCCAACCAGTAGCCAGATAATCAATCCTTTAGATGACACCCACAGATAATCAATCCTTTAGATGACACCTCCACTCTGTGCTGCCTCTCCAGGAACTGTGACTTGGACGGAAAGTGGGAAGCTGGGGGAACTCTTCATCCATCCCCGGGGGACACTTTGCGTCTTTTATGGGGGTGAATGTAAAATGTTATTCCAAGTATTCTCTCTCTCTCCTTGTACTCGATCTTCTTCAACCCCTGGTTGGCCCCCATGGAGGTATGTCTTCCCTGTCTTGTGGGCAGTCCAGCTCTGTGCCCTTCCTTGGGTGGTCTGTGTCTTGTAGTGTTGGAGGCCCCTGCTGTAGAGTTAAAAGTGGCTTCGATTAGAAGCAGTAACCCTTCTGCTGCTCATATTAACCTTGGGCCCACCTGAATTTCATAAACTGTCTTGTTTGTGCTGAAAATGCTAAACCATAGATTACTTGAACAAAGCTACTCTGAAGTCAGGACCCACTTGTACTATAGCTGACCTTGGGTCCCCACAAACTTCAGATGACCAAGCTGGCCCAAGATAAACAGACCCAGGGAACAAACCCAGACCACAAATTATCCCAGCTACAACTTATCAGAACCCAACCAGCCAGGAAACTCCCTGCTAAGCTTGAACTGCGCTGGAATGTCCCGATGGCCCTTTAAGACCCAGCCAGTTGGGTAACTCCATATCGCCTTGGAATGCCCTGCTGAGGCCTCTGGTTGCTGTACATTTGTCAGTCTGTGTTTTTTTTCCTTCTCCTTTTGTCACTTTGTAGTTTTTGCCTTTATAAGCCCGGTGAAGTTTCAGCTGGGGCTTCCTCCTAAGCCCCGCGGTGTCGGTGTGAAGGACCGCCGGGATGAAGCCTTGGATGGTCTTCCTGGTGGGGGTCCTGCGACGGGGCACAACACTGCGATTGGGGTTTTCTTGTTCTATGGGTTTCTTCGTGGTTCTGGGAATGGAGCTTGAGCCCCGAGCCTCACCTCGGCCCCACACGGTGGTTTGGACTCCGCTCTCCAGCTCCAGGCCAGCCACCGCCTTTATCTGCTTCTGGGCGCTGAGGAATCCCCAGGGCCTCGTGCAGGGGAGCGAGGCAGGGACTCTGCCCGGAGCCACCGCCCAGTCCACACCCAGGCTCCGCAGGCCCGGCGGGCGGCGGCCTCCCCGTCGGTCCACAGCCTGCGGGAAAGGCAGGCCTGTGGGAGGCCCGCGGGGAGGGGACGGGGG
>NW_012267369.1:1569716-1584075 GCF_000151885.1 Dipodomys ordii | reverse complement strand
CAGGACGAAGCGGCCGGGGTGAGCGCGTTGGGGCGGCCGGATGGGTAGACGGACCGCCGGACCGCCAGACCTCCGCCGGGTGACGACCCGCAGGGACGGGGCGGCCGGGTTGGTCCCTGGCCCGTGGGGGCTCCGTGAAGTGCTAGTTGCCGGAATGAAAGCAGAGAGAGCCACCGACACGTGGCTCCGCGGGGATTCGGGTCCTGGACAGACAGCTGCGGGGTCTGGACAGATGGCCCCTCCAGTGCCAGCCCCACGTCTCTGGCTTTCCTGGCAAGGCCTCCGTCTGACCCGTGTTCTCCACTCTTGGCTGCAGGTGGAGGTTCCAACCCATTCCAGCACCTGGAGAAAAGTGCAGTGTTGCAGGAGGCAAGTGGGATTTCCCTTGGTCTTCCACCATGAGCACCATCCTCAGGGCCGTCTGAGTACGGTGTAAGGAACCCTTGTCTGGAAGACAGGAGAACTGTGTTCCAGAAGAGAATTGGTTGTGTGCACATGCGTCATCTCTCTGGTTGAGTGCTTGCTAAGTGTCTGCCAGTCAGTAACTCAGCACATTCTTCACCAACAGGAAAGATTACAAGAATTGTCCATGATAAGGAAAAGGAGTATATCCTTATGAGAATAAGATTGTCTAGTCCTGTGTGTTATTGACTCTATGACTTCTTAGACCCCATATGTACTTGACAGTGGGTGGCAGAGGGAAAATGAACTGGGCTAGTAGATAATACTCACTTCTTCTTCTTCTTAGGCCCGAGTCTTTAATGAAACTCCTATCAACCCTCGGAAATGTGCCCACATCCTTACCAAGATCCTTTACATCATAAACCAGGTACAGGATGAACATGAGGGCAGAGGAAGCGGCACTGGGTATGTGTGTGGGTGCTCAGGCTCTGTGACAGTCTATGTGGTCTTAGGGGCAGCCCCGCTTTGAGTTCCCTGAGCATCCAGCTCTGAGTCTGAGGATCCAGCCTATGCTGACCCATGGCTGGCCACCGGGATCCAGCCTATGCTGACCCATGGCTGGCCACCGGGATCCAGCCTGTGCTGACCCTTGGCTGGCCACCGGCCTCACCCAAGCTGAGGCTTTTTGTTACCACAGGGGGACCACCTGGGGACCACCGAAGCGACAGAGGCCTTCTTCGCGATGACCAAGCTCTTTCAGTCCAATGATGTAAGTACCCATCTGGCTCTTCTGGGGAGAGCAGCATGACAGGGTGGCAGAGGGCCAGATTGGCCCAGTAGTCCCTAGACTGCTCTGTGTAGATTGGAGGTTTCCTTTCCAATCTGGCCCTTTCGCCGAACTGCCTTCCCATGCCTTTCAGCCCACGCTCCGCCGGATGTGTTACCTGACCATCAAGGAGATGTCATGCATTGCCGAAGACGTCATCATCGTCACCAGCAGGCGAGTCTGGGGCTATGGGTGGCTCCTTGGATGGGTTCCAGTGACAAAAGTCATTTTTTTTCTCGTTGCATAGTGATGAGACTTTGGACGGACATGTGGCCAGGTGCTATTTCCTCCTGTGTCACTCATACTCAGTTACTGTGTCACCCCACGCCACCTCTAGAATGTGCTGCTTCCCTTTTACTACCCTAGCTTGGACTAGAGAATAAACTGCTCCTTCCTTTCACTCCTCACTCCCTTTGTTTTTTTTTGTTGTTGGTCATGGGGCTTGAACTCTGGGCCTGGGAGCTATCCCTCAGCTCTTCAGCTCAAGGCTAGCACTCTACCACTTGAGCCACAGCGCCACTTCCAGCTTTTTTCTTTTTGCTTATGTGGTGCTGAGGAATCGAACCCAGGGCCTCAGGCATGCAAGGCAAGCGCTCTACCACTGAGCCACCTTCCCAGCCCTCATTTTTTTTTTTTAACAAGAAGTTTATTTAAACAACAAGACGCTTCACTGAAGGGAAAACTATCTAGGATTCTTTTTTTTTTAAAGAGTAATTTACCCCTACTTAAAGACAGATTGCCCTACATGTAACAGCTATGTACAAAAAAGGTATAAAATTATCCTTGGTTTTACAGTGATAAAAGCATTAAAATTCTCCAATCAAACAAGGTGTGCAAGGTTTTTGTTTTTTTTTTCTTTTTTTTTTGTTAAAACAGAGTAAAATAACTTACCGAAATATAAAGATTAAAAGCTGAATGAGGGCTGGGAAGGTGGCTCAGTGGTAGAGTGCTTGCCTTGCATGCCTGAGGCCCTGAGTTCGATTCCTCAGCACCACATATGCAAAAAGAAAAAAGCCGGAAATGGCGCTGTGGCTCAAGTGGTAGAGCACTAGCCTTGAGCTGAAGAGCTGAGGGACAGCGCCCAGGCCCAGAGTTCAGGCCCATGACTGGACCAAAAAAAAAACAGCTGAATGATGGGCTGGGAAGGTAGCTCAGTGGTAGAGCGCTTGCCTTGCATGCCTGAGGCCCTGGGTTCGATTCCTCAGGACCACATAAGCAAAAAGAAAAAAGCCGGACGTGGCTCTGTGGCTCAAGTGGTAGAGCCCTAGCCTTGAGCTGAAGAGCTGAGGGACAGCGCCCAGGCCCAGAGTTCAGGCCCCACGACCAGACCCCCAAAAAAAAAAAAAAAAGCTGAATGAGCATGCCATGAATGGAGAAGGGGGATATTTTTACAGAACCAGTATTTTTCCCCATCCCATCTTCATTTGATGTCGATCAAAATATACCAGCATGCCATGAATGGAGAAGGGGGATATTTTTACAGAACCAGTATTTTTCCACATCCCATCTTCATTTGATGTCGATCAAAATATACTATTGGAGCCAGGCACCAGTGACTCACGCCTGTAATCCTAGCTACTCAGGAGGCTGAGATCTGAGGATCGTGGTTCGAAGCCAACCTGGGCAGGAAAGTCTGTGAAACTCTTATCTCCAATAAACCACTAGATAGAAAACCGGAAGTGGCGCTGTAGCTCAAGTGGTAGAGTGCTCGCCTTGAGCTGAAGAGCTGAGGGACAGCGTTCAGGCCCAGAGTTCAAGCCCCATGACTAACAAAAAAAATAAAAGAAAAACAATATGCTTGTGCACATACACCAGTTATTTATGTACAATAAAGGAATGGGAAAGGGGAAAATGAAAGAATAGAGAAAACTATACTGTCAGGATGTGGTGGACCCAAATTGCAGTTTTTCTAGTTAAGAATGTATTCTTGGGGCTGGGAAGTTGGCTCAGTGGTAGAGCGCTTGCCTTGCATGCATGAGGCCCTGGGTTCGATTCCTCAGCACCACATAAGCAGAAAAAAAAAGGCCGGAAGTGGCGCTGTGGCTCAAGTGGTAGAGCTCTAGCCTTGAGCTGAAGAGCTGAGGAACAGAGCCCTGGCCCAGAGTTCAGGCCCCACAACCGGACCAAAAAAAAAAAAAAAAGAATGTATTCTTGGTCTATAAGAACAAAGTTCTGGAGTAACGTAGCAGGTTCCCTTTTTTAGTAGACACCTCCTGTCTGCTGCTGGAATACATCAATTGTATCTTCATCCTCCATTTCCAACTGTGCAGATGTGTCTGTTTCATTGATGGGCTGCCCATCAAATTGGAATCTGATCTGCCTCATTGACAAACCCTGTAGTTCACAATAGGCTTTCATTAGTTTACTAAGTGGTGTGTGCCTCTTCATCTTAAACTGCACCACAGAACCACCCTGCCCTGCCACCTTCAAATTAATATGATCGTTGTTCTCAGTCTTGACTCCTTCCTTGGGGTTTTTGTCGGCCATTGCAAGCGGTGGAGTCTCTTCAGATGCCGCTTCACAAAAGAGGTCCCCAGGAAGTGGCGCTGTAGCTCAAGTGGTAGAGCGCTCGCCTTGAGCTGAAGAGCTGAGGGACAGCGCCCAGGCCCAGAGTTCAAGCCCCACGACCGGATTTAAAAATTAAAAAAAAAAAAATGTCCTTGTGAACTAGGACTTGGGTGTGTGTGTGTGTGTGTGTGCACGCGCGTGCGCGCGCGTGTGTGCGCGTGTGTGTGTGCGGGTCCTAGGGCTTGAACTCAAGACCTGAGTGCTGTCCCTGAACTTTACTCAAGGCTAACACTATACCACTTGAGCCACAGCTCTACTTGCAGCTTTTTTGGTAGTTAATTGGAGATAGGAGTCTCGTGGACTTTCCTGCCTGGGCTGGCTTTGAAGCATGATCCTTAGATCTCAGCCTCCTGAATAGCTAGGATTATTACAGACTACTGTGTAGCCCTTATTTTTTCTTGCCACAGTTGTGTGTGTGAAGGTCCATATGTTCATTTGTGAGTGCATTTTGAAAATCATTTGGATATGTACAAGTCCATGTGTAGCTTTGGCAGTATAGCAGCAAACAAGATGGCTGTTGTTTCTATAGCCCTAGAATTTAGGTGGAAATATCCTATCAGCCAGGCCATTAGGATAGAGTGTGAGCCGGGCACTGGAGGCTGAGATCTGAAGATGGTGGTTCAAATCTAGTCTGAGCAGGAAATCCTGACAGACTCTTGACTCCAATTAACCACTAAAGAGATGAACAAACAAGCCAGGTGTGGTGACTCACGCTTACAATCCTAGCTACTCAGGAGGCTGAGATCTGAGGATCTCGGCAGGAAGGTCCTTGAGACTCTTACCTTCAATAAACCACCAGGAAACCAGAAGTGGCGCTGTGGCTCAAGTGGTAGAGCACTAGCCTTGGGCTGAAGAGCTGAGGGACAGCGCCCAGGCCCAGAGTTCAAGGCCTACAACCAACCAAAAAAAAAAAAAAAAACAGAAGTGGCGCTGTGGCTCAAGTGGTAGAACACTAGCCTTGAGCAAAAGGCTCAGGGACAGTGCCTATGCTCTGAGTTTAAATCCCAGGACCAGGACAAAAAAAAAATAGAATGTGATATAATTCATGGACTTGTGATGGACTAGAAGAGTATTAGTTTGGTTTTGAACCAGAAGAGCGGTTTGAGTGACTTGTTGATATTATCAAGACAGGTGGGAGGTGAAGCCTACTGTTCCAGGCCACAACAGCAGTAAATGCAGGGTTTCTTCAGCAACTTCTCTGTTTTGGGCATTGAGAAACTACCAGAAGTATCTTAGTAAAAGCAGGGGAGTGGCCTGGTTAGTTTTGAGTTTTTTTTTTTTATTTTTTTGGGTCCAGTCGTGGGCAAGCGCTCTACCACTGAGCCACCTTCCCAGCCCTAGTTTTGAGTTTTATAAAAATCTCTCTAGCTGTCTGGGTTAGAATTTGGCTTGGAAGGGAGAGAATGAAAGGGAACAAGTAGTTATCCAGTGAGTGCAGTTGATGGAAGACAGAGCAGTCGGCAGGCAGGCCCTGGCCTGATGTGTGGACTGTGCCTTCTTCCCAATGTAGCCTGACAAAAGATATGACGGGGAAGGAAGATAACTACCGAGGCCCTGCTGTTCGAGCACTCTGCCAGATCACAGATGTGAGTCCTCTCCCCACCCCCAGTCAGACCCCCGGGCCTGAACTCAGGGCCCAGGTATTGTCCCAGAGCTTTTGCACTCAAAGCTAGCATTCTACTACTTCGAGCCACATCAATACTTCCAAAGGTAAGAGTCTCACGGCTTTTACTGCTGGGCCTGGCTTTGAACTGTGATCCTCAGATCTCAGCCTCCTGAGTAGCTAGGATTACAGGTGTGAGCCACCGACATCTGGCCCTGGACTCTGTTTTTTTTTTTGGACGGTCTGTGTTTCCTAGGTACCTGTACTCCTACCTTGCTTCTTGTTTTCAGAGTACTATGCTGCAGGCCATTGAGCGCTACATGAAACAAGCTATTGTGGACAAGGTGCCCAGTGTCTCCAGTTCTGCCTTGGTATCGTCATTGGTGCGTAGCTGCAACCGGAGCCCTGCAAGGGGCGAGGGGCGGGGGTGGAGGTGGGCACTGAATAAAATAACAGCTTCTGTCCCCCCCCCCAGGAGCTCTACCCCCTCAGTAGGAAGAACAGGAACTCTGGGTTGGTCGGAATGAGCTGGGGTGGCCTTGACCCATCCTTGGGTGACAGATTGTTGACGTTAGATTTGGCACTTGGGGGACAGAGAGGGTGGTAACTGTACTGAGTTTGTCCACAGCCTCAGGACCGGGGTGGGGGGTGGGGTGGAGGTGTGACCTGCCTGTTGCCTGCAGCACCTGCTGAAGTGCAGCTTCGACGTTGTCAAGCGCTGGGTGAACGAGGCCCAGGAGGCAGCTTCCAGTGATAACATCATGGTCCAGGTGAGATGTGGAAAGACTAAGGACGCTCAGGCAAGGGCCTGGCAACACCCAGTCAGTGTCTGCTCGCCACAAGAGCCTTTGGCCTGGCCTTCACAATCCTTGTCAGTAGACTGAGGAAGGCACTTGGGAGCTTGGGCTGCTGACCACTGAGCAGCTGGCTCAGAACAGCTCAGTGTTCTGATAGGCTGTCACGGCTCACCTGGCCCAGGCAGTGAGGAGCCACCTTTTGTTAAAACCCTCTGCATAGCTGGCTTTGTAGCAGTGCACAGACACGTTTGGTTGGGTTTTCACCAACACAGCTCTCCCTTAGCTACCCAGGCCTGGTTTCCTTGTATCATCTGGAGCCTCTGAATTGATACCACACTGTGCTCTTCTTGGAAATGAGAAAACTGAAGCTCAGGGAAGTGCACTGAACTTACCAAAGCCGAGAAGGAGATAGACTCAAAAGTCAGCTGCCTGTATTTCCTGTCTCTCTCTTGTAGTACCATGCATTGGGTCTCCTATATCACGTGCGGAAGAATGACCGCCTGGCAGTCAGTAAGATGATCAGCAAGTTCTCCCGGCATGGCCTGAAGTCTCCCTTTGCCTACTGTATGATGATCCGGGTGGCCAGCAAGCTGCTGAACGAGGAGGACTGCGGGTAAGTTCTGAACAGCCTGCTGCCTGCTAGATGAGGCGGATGGCGGGTAGGGACCGTCTCCTGCCTGCTAGATGAGGAGGACGGCGGGCAGGGACCGTCTCCTGCCTGCTAGATGAGGAGGACGGCGGGCAGGGACCGTCTCCTGCCTGCTAGATGAGGAGGACGGCGGGTAAGTTCTGAACAGTCTGCAGCCTGCTAGATGAGGAGGACGGCGGGTAGGGACCGTCTACTGCCTGCTAGATGAAGAGGATGGCGGGTAAGTTCTGAACAGTCTGCAGCCTGCTAGATGAGGAGGATGGCGGGTAGGGACCGTCTCCTGCCTGCTAGATGAGGAGGGCGGCGGGTAGGGACCGTCTGCTGCCTGCTAGATGAGGAGGGCGGCGGGCAGGGACCGTCTCCTGCCTGCTAGATGAGGAGGACGGAGGGTAGGGACCGTCCGCTGCCTGCTAGATGAGGAGGGCGGCGGGCAGGGACCTCTGTCACTTAGTCTACTGTGCCAGGCTGTCCTCACCTTCCTTTGCCACCCTGTGTTCTCTTGTAGCCAGGATAGCCCACTGTTTGACTTCATCGAGAGCTGCTTGCGTAACAAGTATGAGATGGTGGTGTATGAAGCTGCCTCGGCTATTGTCAATCTGCCAGGCTGCAGTACCAAAGAGCTGGCCCCCGCTGTGTCAGGTCAGCACAGGTCCCTCACCCCGGGAACCAGGGGCTGAGCTGGGAGGGAGGGGGGAGCCCTGAAACAGGCCATGGTCTGGTATTATGGAGCCACCTGCACTTTGGACACTGCTCAGCCAGGCTCATCTTCCCTGAGCCTCGTTTCCTTTCTGAAAAGTAGGTGCTGATCCTCCTGGGAGGCAGTAAATGTGTGTTCCATACCAAGTGCTCAGAAGAGGGCCTGGCCCTGTAGCAGATGCAGCGTGTGTTTGTGTGGCTAAGCTGCCTAAACCACTGAGTGCGTCTCATCTGCACTCGGTGCTGGCGTAGCAGTAGAGAGCAGGCTCTGAGGCACCACGAGGCCAGTGCCAGACGAGACTGTGTTTAGATTACAGAGGAGGATCTGTAGGTGTTTAACCCTGTATTCCAAAGCAGAAGAAGGGAGCATTCTTCACAGGAAAGCAAAAAGGCTATGGCAGAAAAGTCAAGCCTTTTAGGATGTCTGGACCTCCTGATTTTCTGATACTCCCCAAAGTAGTGATAAGACTGGCCACGCAGAGAGGGGGCTTATGTGTGGTTATTGTTTGCTCCTCTGAAACAAACTAATGAAATCATCCACCAATTTCAGTATTTAATTCTTCTTATAACCATGTATTGAGTGATGTAAACAAAATAGAGGAGGCATCAAGTAAATGTGATCCTGTTTAGAAAAATGAATCATTCTTTTTTTTTTTTTGTCGGTCATGGGGTTTAACTCTGGGCCTGGGCGCTGTCCCTCAGCTCTTCAGCTCAAGGCGAGCGCTCTACCACTTGAGCTACAGCGCCACTTCCGGTTTTCTGGTGGTTTATTGGAGATAGGAGTCTCACGGTCTCTCCTGCCCGGGCTGGCTTTGAACCGCGATCCTCAGATCTCAGCCTCCTGAGTAGCTAGGATTACAGGCGTGAGCCACCAGCGCCCAGCCAATGAATCATTCTTAAAAGTACAACAGCAGCCAGGTGGCAGTGGCTCACGCCTGTAATCCTATCTAGTCAGGAAGCTGAGATTTAAGGATCATGGTTTGAAGCCAGCACAGGCAAGAAAGTCCTTGAGACGTTGTTGTTGTTGTTGTTGTTGTTTGTAGTGGGGGTTGAACTCTGGGCCTAGGCACTGTCCTTATGCTCTTCAGTTCAAGGAGAGTGCTCTACCATTTGAGCCACAGTGCCACTTCCAGTTTTCTAGTGTTTTTTTTTTAATTGGAGGTAAGAGTCTCATGGACTTTCCTGCCCAGGCTGGCTTTGAACTATGATTCTCAGATCTCAGATCTCAGCCTCCTGAGTAGCTAGGATTACAGGTGTGAGCCACCAGCGCCCGGCTTCCTTGAGATTCTTGTCTCCAATTAACCACCAAAACTCTGGAAGTGGAGTGGTAGCTCAGGTGGGGAAGTGCTAGTTTTGAACACAAAAGCCCAGGGGCAGTGTCTAAACCCTGAGTTTAAGCCCCAGACTGGGATGCATGCATGCTCACACACACACAAAATGGGACAGGAATGTGAATATTCCAGAAAACAGTTGGAGCACAAACTTTAGCTCTGAGTTTCTGGCAGCCAGAGCTGAAGGAGAGGAGTGGTACCTCAGTGCTAAGGCTAAGCACTCAGATTGCAGGTGTGAGCAGACTGTGATCCTCAGATCTCAGCCTCCTGAGGAGCTGGTATCCAGTGTCAGTGCTGGGTGCTAACTCTGCTTCTGTCTTCCGTGGCTGTCACCGAGAGTGACTTCGCTTGATTTGCACCCTTAGTGCCTCAGCTTCCCTCTTTGTAAAATGGGTATTGTTGTAGTCGCTTCCAGTGAGACAGGCACCTCACCTACTCAGCAAGGGGCTGGCACGTCGCTTGTGTTCACTGCCTGTGCAGCCCACTTGCCTGACATGTCAGGGCCTTTGCCTCTGTCTCGGGTACCCACATCGTCCCTAGCTGAGCAGAGGGTTTGTGTCTGATCTTCCTAAGTGTGCTTGCTGCAGTGGGGCTTCCAGCCTGCCTGCAGCCAGTGCATGCGGCATCTGTCTTCCCACAGTGCTCCAGCTGTTCTGCAGCTCACCCAAGGCTGCGCTCCGCTATGCTGCTGTCCGCACCCTGAATAAGGTACCTAAGGGTGTGGGAATGGGAAGAGTGAGGGCCTGGGAGTTAGGCTTAAGCCAGCTGGTGTTTCCCACCTTGACCTAAAGGAGTAGGGTTAGGGTTAGAGGTGATGAGGTATGTCTGTCCATATAATTTGTGACAGGGTCAGACATTTCCAAGGAAGTAACATTGGTCCCTGCTCTTTCTCTGTCTCTGTCCTCTCCACACAGGTAGCCATGAGACACCCCTCTGCTGTGACAGCCTGCAACCTGGACCTGGAGAACCTGGTCACAGATTCCAACCGCAGCATTGCCACGCTGGCCATTACCACCCTCCTCAAGACAGGCAGCGAGAGCAGCATCGACCGCCTCATGAAGCAGATCTCCTCCTTCGTGTCAGAGATCTCTGACGAGTTCAAGGTACTGAACACCACAGCCCCAGAGTCCCTGTGCTGGAAGTAGCCTGGGGGCATCCTCTTCCAGCCTTGCCCCCAGGCCTTCCTCCCAGTCAGGTCTGGGGCCTGAACTCTGGGTCTGGACACTGTCCCTCAGCTCTTCAGCTCTAGACTAGCACTCTACCACTTGAGCTTCAGCCCCACTTCCGGCTTTTTTTTTCCCTGCTTATGTGGTGCTGAGGAATTGAACCGAGGGCCTCATGCATGCAAGGCAAGCGCTCTACCACTGAGCCACCTTCCCAGCTCCCCTCCTGATCACTTTAGCCTCAAGAACAGTAACTTCCTGGCCTGTTGGGTGAATCCATCCCCTGAAGTACGGGGTGTCGCTGTGTTCCGTAGAGTTGGAGGAGAAGGTTGTATCAGTGAATTCAGGATGGAAGCCTTGCCTAATGATGCTTCCTTCTGCTGGGACGTTTAGTGAATTGATAATACATAAACTGTTCAACAGGATAACTTCAGATTGGCGTGATACAATGAAAAAACCAGAAATGCGCTGCAAGTTACTAGAGGAGGGCGGGTGGGAAAGCAGTTCTGAGGGAAGTGGCGGCTCATGGGTGGGAAAAGGAGAAGGCAACCCAGAGGTGGGGAGCCTGGGGCTGGTGGAGGTGAGGAGCCTGGGGCTGGTGGAGGTGGGGAGCCTGGGGCTGGTGGAGGTGGGGAGCCTGGAGCTGGTGGAGGTGAGGAGCCTGGAGCTGGTGGAGGTGAGGAGCCTGGGGCTGGTGGAGGTGAGGAGCCTGGGGCTGGTGGAGGTGAGGAGCCTGGGGCTGGTGGAGGTGAGGAGCCTGGGGCTGGTGGAGTTGGGGAGCCTGGAGCTGGTGGAGGTGAGGAGCCTGGAGCTGGTGGAGGTGGGAATTTTGAGCTTTTCTTGTTTGTTTGGTTCATTGTTATTATAGAGGGTTACGTTTTCATGCATCAGGTAGTGAGGACATTTCCTTTCGCACAGCGTCATCTGTTCCCTCATTCTCTCCCATTTCCTCCCTCCCATCTCCTCCCACGAATTGTATAGTTCACTTTCATCAATGTCCAGTGCGCTTGCTTTACTGCTGCTTTTTGACCTTTTCCCTCAGATTCTGTTTGTTGTTGTTTCATGGTTTTTGTTTTTGTTTTTGTTTTGGCTGGTCTGGGCACTGTCCCTAAGCCTCTTTGTGCTCAAGACTGGTGCTCTACCACCTGAGCCACAGTGCCACTTCTGATTTTTGAGTGGTAAATTGGAGATAAGAGTCTCATAGCTTTTCCTGCCCAGGCTGGATTTGAACTGCAATTCTCAGATTTCAGTCTCCTGAGTAGCTAGGATTACAGGTGTGAGACACCAGTGCCTGGCTGGTTTTTTGAGACACGATCCGTCTGTGTAGCCCAGGATAGTGCCTCAAACTCATGATCCTCCCAAGTATGAGAATTTTACACATGTACCACTACCCGTGGCTTTTGTAGTAATTTTTGTTTCGCTTTGAAATAAGTGAAAGAATTATTATTATTTTTTTGGGGGGGGTCCAGTCGTGGGGCCTGAACTCTGGGTCTGGGCACTGTCCCTCAGCTCTTCAGCTCAGGGCTAGCGCTCTACTACTTGAGACACAGCGCCATTTCCGGCTTTTTTTCTTTTTGCTTATGTGGTACTGAGGAATTGAACCTAGGGCCTCATGCATGCAAGGCGAGCGCTCTACCACTGAGCCACCTTCCCAGCCCGTGAAAGAATTATTTATTTGCAAGGAAATGAAATAAGAGGCTGGGTATCTGTGGCTCACACCCATAATCCTAGCTACTTAGGAGACTGAGACTTGAGGTCATAGTTCAAAGCCAGCCTGGGAAGGAAAGTTCATGAGACTCCAATAAGTCACTAAAAAGCTAGAAGTTGAGCTGTGGCTCAAGTGAGGAAAAAGCTTAGGGACAGTGCCCAGGCACTGAATTCAAGCCCTAGGACCAGTGCAAGAAAAGAAAAGAAGGCCTGAGCACCCCCAGCAAGATATTTCGCCACCAGAAGATGCTCCTGCAGGCCTCTTTGAGTACCCCATTCCAACCTCCCCCTGGAGGAGTCAAAGACAGTGATGTGAACCACTGTAACACAGCAAAATAAACTTGATAGCATGGGCACACACAGTGCACCGCCTGTGTGTGATAAGAACTGTGGCAAGTGAGATTCATCTTACTCTCCATGGGCTGTGGGAGAGGTCCGGGCGAGGTAAAGAGGAGGTAGACAGCCTGAGAGACCCGGGGAGGGGGACAGACTCACTCATGAGAGACCAGGGGAGGCACAGGGGAGCAGGGCAGTGCGGGAGCCTGTTGGGAGGCAGCCATTGGCAGGACATGGTCCACTTGGAAAGCTGCGTGAAGGAATGTCAGCAGAGACGGCAGCACCCTGAGCAGCTTGGGAATGTCTGAGTGAAAAGGCAGTTGGGTGGACTGCGGCTGGGATTGCAGGCGTGGCTCAGTTGGTAGCCAGTGAGAGTCAGGTATTGGCTCAAATTCCAGTCTTGGGCCTAAAAAAAAAGCTGGTGCCCGCCACCATGTGCTTCTCACTCTGGTGGGTCAGAGACCACCTACCTGCACTCCGAGTGAAGTTCTTGGTGCTGGGCCCAGGCCTCATGTGACCTGAGGAAGTCCAGTGGGCGCCCACTGCGGGGCAGGGCCGCTGCTCACCCCGTCTCTTCCACGCAGGTGGTGGTTGTGCAGGCCATCAGCACCCTGTGTCAGAAGTACCCTCGAAAACAGGCTGTCCTCATGAGCTTCCTGTTCACCATGCTGCGGGAGGAGGTGAGATGCCATGCGGGACAGGTCCGCTCTCCTGGTGTTGGGGTGCCCAGCTCCACAGAAACCCTTGGACCCAAAAGTGGGTCAAGATCAAGAGTGCGTCAAGGGGCAGAGAGTAGAGGCGCCAGTGCCTTGTGTGTTTGGTATTGTTTTGGAATGCTGGATGGGAGATGCTGTGATGCTCAGCGAGGCAGCAAGCCGCTCCTCAGGGTGGGCTCACACAGTGCGTGTGTGCGTCTGTCATTCTCTGGCTTTCTGGCCTCATTTAGCATGACATGGCAATGTTAGTCCACAGTGTAGCCTTCCTTTGTAGGCTGAATAGTGTTCCTTTGCGCTCATTCATCAGTGGACACTTGGATTACTTCCATGTTTTAGCTATTGTGACTACTACTGCTCTGATCATGAGTGTACAAATACCTGTTTAACTCTCTGCTTTCAGTTCTTTTGTGTATCTGCCCAGAAGTGGAATTACTGGATCAGATGGTAATTCTGCTTAATACTTCAAGAATCTGCCATATTGCTTTCCATAGCAGCTGTACCACCTCTTCTGCCTGTTGTCTTATCTCAAAGTCAGGAAAGAAAGTAGGTTCTAAAAATGTTCCATTCTATCCTCTTCTGATAGAAGTCCCTTGTGAGCATCCAGGCCAAGAGATAGAGGTGGTAAACCAGGTGCCCCGCCTCTGAAGAAGCGTTTGGAGCACTGAAAGGAGCAGGCTCCTTGCCCAATTTGATCCCTTCCTCTGTAGGGAGGCTTCGAATATAAGCGAGCTATTGTGGACTGCATCATCAGCATCATTGAGGAGAACTCGGAGAGCAAGGAGACGGGTCTGTCCCATCTGTGTGAATTCATCGAGGACTGCGAGTTCACTGTGCTGGCCACCCGAATCCTGCATCTGCTAGGCCAGGAGGGACCCAAGACCAACAGCCCCTCCAAGTATATCCGCTTCATCTATAACCGAGTGGTCCTGGAGCATGAGGAGGTCCGGGCAGGTGGGTCTGAGCTCAGGCTCAAGTGATGGTTCTGACAGAGACCTGAATACCTGTTAGTATTTTTTCCTCACAGCTGTGGGGTTTGTTGATGATGATGGTGGTGATGTAGGATGAATTTTGTCATCTAGTTGAATGATGCTTTATCACTTGATTTTTGTTTTTAAAGTTTCACTTTCATTCATTTGTGCCAGTACTTGAAATCAGACCCTCACTCTTTGCTTGGCTTTCTTTCTTTTTTTTGCTGGTTATGGGGCCTGAACTCAGGGCCTGGATGCTGCCCCTCAGGTCTTCAGCTCAAGGCTAACACTCTACCATTTGAGCCACAGCGCTACTTCCCGCTTTTTCTGCTTATGTGGTACTGAGGAATCGAACCCAGGGCCTCATGCATGCAAGCCAAGCGCTCTACCGCTGAGCCACCTTCCCAGCCCCTTGGCTTTCTTATTTAAGGATTGTGTTCTGTCACTTGAGCCATGCCTCTGTTTCTGGCGTTTTGCTGGTTACTTGGGGTCTCATGCACATTTTTGGCTAGGCTGACTTTGAGCCTTGCTCCTCAGATCTCTTTTTTGTTGTTGTTATGGAGTCGTGGGGCCTGAGCTCTGGGCCTGGGCGGTGTG
>NW_012267369.1:1558755-1567859 GCF_000151885.1 Dipodomys ordii | reverse complement strand
TCCCTCAGCTCTTCAGCTCAAGGCTAGTGCTCTACCACTTGAGCCACAGCACCACTTCCGGCTTTTTTCCTTTTTGCTTATGTAGTGTTGGGGAATCGAACCCTGGGCCTCATGTATGCAAGGCAAGCGCTCTACCACTGAGCCACCTCCCCAGCCCCATGGGAAGATATTCTTTTTGTCATTGCTATTCATTAAATAATAGTTCACTTTTTCAGTTGGGAATGTGGCTTAGTGGTAAAGTGCTTGCATCACATGCTGAAGCCCTGGGTTCGACTCCTCGGTACCACATACACAGAATAAGTCAGAAGTGGCCCTGTGGCTCAAATGGTAGAGTGCTATCCTTGAACAAAAGCTCAGGGACAGAGCCCAGGCCCTAAGTTCAAGTCCCAAGAGTGGCAAAAAAAAAAAATTCACTTTTTCATTTTTATTAATCTACGGTTGAAGTGCAGATTGTGACCATTTAGAATCTAAGAAGCCTGACATTATAGACAGTTTCTGTGTCCTTGTACATTTTGAATATAGCCCCTGAAACTCCAGAACAGGAACTCTGTTCTCCGTTAGATGAGGAGGTCCAGGCTTGAGTGGTGCCAAGGCTACTCATTAAGTAGGTGGTGACTTTGAGTCTTGTAACTTTTCTGCCCAAGCACTGATGTGTAGAGCTGTTCAGGTGCTCTGAGCTCATCACATTTGTTTCATAAACTCAGGTGCTGTGAGTGCTCTGGCCAAGTTTGGAGCCCAGAATGAAGAGATGTTGCCCAGTATCTTGGTGTTGCTGAAGAGGTGAGTCTAGGCTCGGGGACACTGGGTGACAGTGTGCTCCTGGGTCCAGGGACACTGGGTGGCAGTGTGCTCCTGGGTCCAGGTGGCTTTTTTTTTTTTGGTGCTAGTCCTGCTGTTGAACTCAGGACTTGGTGCTGTCCCTGAGCTCCTTCGTTCAAGACTAGTGCTCTACCACTGGAGCCACGGCTCTTCTTCCAGCTGTTTGGTGCTTATTTGGAGATAAGATTCTCAGGGACTTTGCTGCTTGGTTGGGTTTGCATTGTGGTCCTTACTCCGGAGAGTCGTTAGCCTTACAGGCACGAGCCACTGGCACCCAGCTCCTTCATCTTTTTAATAAAGGAGAAAGAAATTATGTAGTTGCAGATTATAAAGGAAAGCATAGAAAAGCAAGAAGAATGTTAATACACAAAGCCCAGCACCGACACTTGATAATATGAACTATTTTTTTCCATTAATAAATAATTTTATGGGGCTGGGAATGTGGCTCAGTGGCAGAGTGCTCACCTAGCATGCATGAAGCCCTGAGTTCATTTCTCAGTACCACATAGGTAGAGAAAGCTGGAAGTGACTCATGGATTAAGTGGTAGAGTGGCAGCCTTGAGCAAAAGAAGCTCAGGGACAGCACCCAGGCCCTGAGGTCAAGCCCCAGGACTGGCAAAATAAATAAATAGTTATATTGAGAAGTGAAACATATACTACACAGTTTACCCATTTAACATTCAGTGGGTTTTAGTATAATTCAGTCATAGAGTCATGAACTATCATCACAATCTAAGGTTAAAACATGTTTTATTACGCCACAAGAAACCTGTGTCCAGCTGGGTGCTGGTGTTTCATGCCTGAAATCCTAGCTACTCAGAAGGCTGAGATCTGACGATCATAGTTCGAAGCCAGCCCAGGCACTAAAACTCATGCGATACTTATGTCTAATTACTAGAAAAGCCACATGTAGAGCTATGGCTCAAGTGGTAGAGTACTGTCCTTGAGCACACAAAAAAATGCTCAGGAATCTGGGCGCAGTAGCTCACGCCTGTAATCCTAGCTACTCAGGAGGCTGAGATCTGAGCATCTCAGTTCAAAGCCAGCCTGGGCAGGAAAGTCTGTGACATTCTTACCAATAAACCACTAGAAAACTGCAAGTGGAGCTGTGGCTCAAGCAGTAGAGCACTTGCCTTGAGCTGAAGAGCACAGGGACAGTGCCCAAGCCCTGAGTTCCAAGTCCCATGACTGACCAAAAAAAAAAAAAAAGCTCAGAAATAGTATTGAGGCCCAGAGTTCAAGTCCTAAGATGGCACAAAAGAAAAAAGAAAAAACTGGGTCCACACCGGGCGCTGGTGGCTCACGCCTGTAATCCTAGCTACTCAGGAGGCTGAGATCTGAGGATTGTGGTTCAAAGCCAGCCCAGGCAGGAGAGACCGTGAGACTCCTATCTCCAATAAACCACCAGAAAAACTGGAAGTGGCCCTGTAGCTCAAGTGGTAGAGCGCTCGCCTTGAGCTAAAGAGCTGAGGGACAGCGCCCAGGCCCAGAGTTCAAGCCCCACGACCGACCAAAAAAACAAAAAAAAAAAACAAAAAAAACTGGGTCCACTAGTAATCAGTCCCTCTGCCAACCCCTCCAGTCTAAAGCAATCACCAGTTCTGAGTGTGTGAGTTTGTGTGTGGGTGCATGCGCACACACATTACTCCTGGGGGTGGGACTGAAGCTTTGCTTTTTTTCTTGGTAGCCTAAGCTGCCTTCAGACTATTAAAATAAAAAACCACCTGGTAATTAAAAAAAACAACAACTTTGAAAACAGTTTCTGGGTGTCGTGGAGCACCTACCATCCCTGTACCCAGGAAGCTGAAGCATGGGGAACCGTGAGTTGAGTACCAACCTGGGTTAAATAGCAAGATCCTATCTCAGCTGTGTGCAGATAAATTCTAGCTACTCAGGAGGCTGAGGTCTGAAGCTGAGGTTTGAAGCCAGTCGGGGCACACAGGTCCAAGAGAATCCTATCTCCACTTAACCACCAAAAAGCCGGAAGTGGAGTTACAGCTCAAGTAGTAGAGTGTCAGACTTGAGTGAAAAAGCTAAGGGACAACACTCAGACCCTGAGTTGAAGCCCCAGTACTGGCACAAGAGAGGGCCTTACTCTGTTGATAGAGCTGGCCTCGCCTCTTCCTACCTTCAAAGTAGCCAGGACTACAGGTATGTCAACATACCTGTTGTATGTTGTAGGTATGTCAACATACCTAGACTTTTCCTCTATTGCCAAACAATATCTGAGTATGTAAACGTAGCACATTTGCTTATTCATCAATTGATGGACATTTATTTCCACTTTGAGGATATCATCCATAAGATTTTGTGGATGAGAGGCTGGGAAGGTAGCTCAGTGGTAGAGCGCTTGCCTTGCATGCCTGAGGCCCTGGGTTCAATTCCTCAGCACCACATAAGCAAAAAGAAAAAAGCTGGAAGTGACACTGTGGCTCAAGTGGTAGAGCGCTAGCCTTGAGCTGAAGAGCTGAGGGGCAGCACCCAGGCCCAGAGTTCAGGCCCCACGACCCACCAAAAAAAAAGAGTTACAGCCTCTGGGGTCCGAGCTAGAGTGCCACCGTCCCTGCTGCAGTCCCGGGGCTCAGCCAGGAGCCTCTTGTGTGCCTGCTGCAGGTGTGTGATGGACGATGACAATGAAGTAAGAGACCGAGCTACCTTCTACCTGAATGTCCTGGAGCAGAGGCAGAAGGCTCTCAATGCAGGCTATATCCTAAATGGTGAGTCTTCGCAGCTATCTCACCCAGGACCTTCCTGGAGCTGTGCCGCCCCCTGTGGCTCTAGAGCATGGATGTCAAGAGGACACATTCTTGGTTGACTTTCACGGTGTCCTCATGGCATTACTGTGACCTCATCACATCCCAGATCTTGCCAGTCATGAACATCAGTGAAAACAGCCAATACATTGAAACATTCATTCATTCTCTTTTTGCAGCCCTTTACCTTTGTAAGTGGCTTTATATCTCCTCACACTAACCCTGTGGAAAGGCAGATAAGGACCAGAAATGGGGCCCAGACAGTTAACTGGATCAAACCACCTCATTCATAATGAGGTGCCCCGGGGCCTCAGTTTCCTGGGGATTTGGTGTGTCTGTGGTGCCATCCAGTCATGCAGCCTCTCCCACTCCTTCCAGGTCTGACTGTGTCCATCCCCGGTCTGGAGAGGGCTCTGCAGCAGTACACTCTCGAGCCATCAGAAAAACCATTTGACCTCAAGTCTGTGCCCCTGGCCACCACACCTATCGCAGAGCAGAGAACTGGTAAGTCCTGTGCTCCCCCCTGAGGCCCTCAGATCCAGGCAAAGCCGCCAGGCTCCAGGCCCCTCACCTCTCTGACTTTAGGAAGTGGGACTTAGATACTTGCCTCTTCTTACATGCCTCCCACTTTGAGGAGGATTGGACTTGTAATGTGGAGCCCACACTACACTGCCCTGCTGCCCTGGACCTGTGCTCACCAGATACATTTGCTCTGCAGAAACCACACCTGTTACCGTAGCAAAACAGCCTGAGAAAGTAGCTGCCACCCGGCAGGAGATCTTCCAGGGTAAGTAAACTACTGGCCCGAAATCAGCAATGTGATGGTGTGGGGTCCCATGTTCTCGGGACCCTAGTAGCATTGTGGGTCACAAAGTATGTGGCCTGTCCTCACTGCTCTTGGCAGTGAGGCCCGTTAGGTATCTATGGAGGGAATCAAAACCTGAGAGACGGTGATTTGCCCGAATTGCACAGATAGGAAATGGAAAGACTAGAAGATCTATATGACTCTCTCTCTCAGTGCTGCCTCAGGTCTACGCCTTCCTCCCTCCCTTTCTTTCTTTCATTTTACTTCCTCTTTTGTGTGTATGCTGGTATGGTACTTGAACTTAGGGCCTCAAGCTTGCTCAACTTTCTCTCTCACGGTTAGCACTCTACCACTTGAACCACATCTCCATCCTTGCAGATGATGTGCTCAAGGATTTCTCTGGGCTGGCTTCAGACCACTGACCTTCAGGGCTCAGCCTCCTGGGTAGTTTAAGTTTAGTGGTAAGGGCTATGTGCTCCGCCCTCCCCTCCCCTCCCCTCCCGCCCTTTTTTTCCCTAATGGGGCTGGAGCCCTGGTCTCCCACTCACCATAAGCAAGCATTCTGTTACTGAGCCACACCCATCCCTTTTTTCTTTTGCTTTTTTTTGTTGTTGTTTGTTATATCCTATTATTCTTTAATTTTTTTTATTAGCTTCACCTTTTTTTCCGTGTGATTACCTAGAGATAAGAGCCTCCTGGACTTTTCTGCCCGTGGTGCTCAGATCTCAGTCTCCTGAGCAGATAGGATTACAGGTGTGACTGCTAGCACTCAGCTCCCACTTGCGCTTCTGAAAACAACTGCAGCAGGTTTCACTGTCCTGTTTTCATGCAGGCAGGCTAACTGCTTGGACCATGTTCATCTTCATTCCCTGTCTGTTAGCCTCTTCTCTCCCAGTGATGGCTATTCAAGCAGAGCCTGTTTTGCTTCCTCTTCTGCCATTTTTTTTTTCAGCATGTATTAATGGTACCAAGGGGTTTAACCACTGTATTTCAAGTATTTCAAGTCCTGAGCTCATGCCCCAGTACTGGCACCAAAAGAAAACACATTTTTTTTTTTGAGAGAGAAAGAATATGCACACACATGTGCATGCTCAAGCATGTGTGCTGGGGCTTGAACTCGGCTGAGCTCTTGTTTGGCTTTTTTGTTTAAGGCTTTCACTCTACCACTTGAAATACACCTCCACTTGTAGCTTTTTGGTAGTTAATTGGAGATAAGAATTTCACATCTTTGTTTTCTATCCATGCTGGCTGGCTTCTTTCTCTTTCTCTCTTTTTTTTTTTTTTGGTTGGTCATGGGGCTTGACCTCTGGGCCTGGGTGCTGTCCTTATGCTGCTCTTCAGCTCAGTTGAGTTACAGTGCCACTTCCGGTTTTCTGGTGGTTTATTGGAGATGAGTCTCACAGAGTTTCCTTCCCAGGACTGGCTTTGAACCATGATCCTCAGATCTCAGCCTCCTGATTAGCCAGGATTACAGGTGTGAGCCACCAGCACCCAGCTGCTGCTTCTTTTTTTTGTCGGTTGTAGGGCCTGAACTCTGGGCCTGGGCGCTGTCCCTCAGCTCTTCAGCTCAAGATGAGCACTCTACCCCTTGAGCCACAGCGCCACTTCTGGCTTTTTCTGCTTATGTGGTGCTGAGGAATCGAACCCAGGGCCTCATGCATGCAAGGCAAGCGTTCTGCCCCTGAGCCACCTTCCCAGCCCTTCTCTCTTTTTCATTTTTTGTTCTGGTTTTAAAGCTTGAATGCAGGGATTGGACACTGTCACTTAGCTTTTTTGCTCAAGGTTAGGACTCTATCACTTGACCACAACTCTTACCTGGCTTCTGGTGGTTAATTGGAGATGAATTTCTTGAGGATTTGTCTGCCAGGGTTGGTTTTGAGCCAGATTTTTCACACCCCAGCTTCCCAAATAGGATTACCACAAGCACCAGGCCCCAGTCTGGCTGCTAACTGGTATCCCTTAGATCTTACTCTTGTGTAGCTAGTATTACAGATCTGAGCCATCAGCACCCAGCAAAAAACTTTATTAAAATACCATCACAAGCTGGGAATGGTGGCATATGCAGTAATCTCAGCACTTAGGAGGCTGAGGCAGGGAGATGTTGAGTTCAGTGCTAACCTTAGCTGCATAGCAAACCAGTCTTAAAACCAGAAGAAGAAATTATCCCAAGTTGATAATGGAGCGTGAGAAGCCAAGTAAACTTGACCTGTGTATTCCAGAGCAGTTGGCAGCAGTGCCAGAGTTTCGTGGGCTGGGGCCCCTCTTCAAGTCCTCGCTTGAGCCTGTAGCCCTTACCGAGTCGGAGACAGAGTATGTCATTCGCTGCACTAAACACACCTTTGCTGACCACATGGTGCTTCAGGTGAGCAGGGTGGACTGTTGGTACACGTGCCAAGAACCATATAGGAGAGCCTGACCCACACCAGATTGGGTGCAAACCCCTGTGCCTCCCATCTCTGCTCAGAGACAGGGAGCCTGGCGCAGGCGGGATGGGGTTCAGCTTGGGTTGTAGGGGTGGGGACCTCCTGGCTCTTTCTGTGCAGCAAACTTGGTCTTTGATCAGTGTCTGAGCTCCTACTCCTCCTGGTCCAGTTTGACTGCACAAACACGCTCAACGACCAGACCTTGGAGAATGTCACAGTGCAGTTGGAGCCCACGGAGGCCTACGAGGTGCTCTGTTATGTGCCTGCCCGGAGCCTACCCTACAACCAGCCTGGGACTTGCTACACGCTGGTGGCTGTGCCCAGGGAAGACCCCACAGCTGGTGAGCCCTCTCTAAAAACCACCTAGGCGTTGTGGGAACCCATGGGATTGGTATGGAGTGCACAGCTCTGACTTCAGACTTGAGAACACTGGTAATGGCTTAGGCACAAGTATCTTTAGTATATTCTCTATTTCATCCTCATAGCAAACGTTTGGGAATAAGTACTACTATTCTAGTTGCTGGATAAGGAAACTGAGATTCAGGTTAAAATTAATTGTACAAGTTCAGAACCAAATGATCATTTGGTCTTCAAATAAGTCCTCTTTCATTATACCACATTGTCTTTCAAAAACAGACACTAACCTCTAACATCCCAAACCCACTTCTCCCAAGAAACCCAGAAGCTTCTTTTTTCGCACCTTGTACAGTGGCCTGTGATAGGCATGGACAGAGCTCTTGCTCATTGTCTGCTCTCTTTTCTTCTCTGAGCCCTTGACATGCCTCTCCTGTCCTGCAAGCTTGCGGGGCTGAATGACATGCTGCTGCTCCTGATAACACAGCAGAATCCTGGAGGACTCACCCCTCTGCAGGCTGGGAACAGCCTGACCACTCTGCCATTCCTCCCACAGTGGCCTGCACCTTCAGCTGTGTCATGAAGTTCACTGTCAAGGACTGTGACCCAACCACGGGAGAGACAGATGATGAGGGCTATGAGGATGAGTACGTGGTAAGAAGCTGTACTGGAGGTCAGCCCAAGGCTATACTTTTGCGCCGTCTGAGGGATAACCAGACGAAATCCTTTTTTTTCTTTTTTTTGGTCGATTGTGGGGCTTGAACTCTGGGCCTGGGCCCTGTCCCTCAGCTCTCCAGCTCAAGGCTAGTGCTCTACTACTTCAGCCACAGCACCACTTTTAGTTTTCTGGTGGTTTATTGGAGATAAGAATCTCATGGACTTTCCTGCCTGGGCTGGCTTTGAACCGTGATCTTCAGATCTCAGCCTCCTGAGTAGCTGGGATGACAGGCGTGAGCCACTGGCTCCTGGCTATTCTTGATGCTTTGACTTATAGCTCTCTTTCAAGTAATTTCTTTTAGCTCCTAAAAATACATGTTCATACGTAGAAAAACAAACTAAGTGGGGGGGGGACAAAATATAAACAAATGAGAAAAATCTACATTGGGAAAAATGTACATTGTAGATCTTGCTTATTTCACTTAAAACCAGCCTACTTTCCTTTTTCATTACAGGTTACTTTGTAAACTTTTTTTTTTTGGGGGTCCAGTCATGGGGCCTGAACTCTGTCCCTCAGCTCTTCAGCTCAAGGCTAGCACTCTACCCCTTGAACCACAGCGCCACTTCCGGCTTTTTTCTTTTTGCTTATGTGGTGCTGAGGAATCGAACCCAGGGCCTCTGGCATGCAAGGCAAGCGCTCTACCACTGAGCCACCTTCCCAGCCACACTTTGTAAACTTTTTAAAAAATTTTAAATAGTGGTACAAAGGAGTTTCAGTGCATCACTTCAGTTTATAGTTTATGAGTACAATGAATCTTTTTTCCTTTGCAAGTTTTTATCAAAATAACTACAGGTGGCCCCAGTGCCTAGCCCTGATTTTTTGATGACTCTGCTCTACCACATACATGTATCATAACCTGGTTGTCATTTTACTCCTTTAATCTTGGGCATTTGGTTTGTAATGTTGCATTAAATATACCTTTGGAGGGCTAGGAATGTGGCTTAGTGTTAACTCTTAACACTTGCCTTGCATGCATGAAGCCCTGGGTTCGATTCCTCAGTACCACATAAAACAGAAAAAGCCGCAAGTGGCGCTGTGGCTCAAGTGGTAGAGTGCTAGCCTTGAGCAAAAAAGCTCATGGAACAGTACCCAGGCTCAAGCCCCAGGACTGGCAAAAAAAAATATATAGGGGCTGGGAAGGTGGCTTAGTGGTAGAGCGCTTGCCTTGCATGCATGAGGCCCTGGGTTCAATTCCTCAGCACCACATAAGCAAAAAGAAAAAAAGCCAGATG
>NW_012267369.1:1544708-1545855 GCF_000151885.1 Dipodomys ordii | reverse complement strand
CTGAACTCTGGGCCTGGGCGCTGCCCCTCAGCTCTTCAGCTCAAGGCTAGCGCTCTACCACTTGAGCCACAGCGCCACTTCTGGCTTTTTTCTTTTTGCGTATGTGGTGCTGAGGAATTGAACACAGGGCCTCAGGCATGCAAGGCAAGCGCTCTACACTAAGCCACTTTCCAAGCCCTTTAAAATTTTTTATTTATTTTTTGCCAGTCTTGAGGCTTGAATTCAGGACCTGGGCACTGTTGCTGAGCTTCTTTTGCTCAAGGCTATTGCTCTACCACTTGTGCCACAGTGCCACTTCTGGCTTTTTCTGTGTATGTGGTACTGAGAAATCAAACCCAGAGATTCATGCATGCTAGGTGAGCATTCTACCACTGAGCCACCTTCCCAGCCCAATAATCATTTTTTTTTTTTTTTTTGCCTGTTATAGGGTCTGAACTCTGGCCCTGGGTGCTGTCCCTCAGCTCTGGATTTTTCTGTGTATGTGATGCTGAGGAATTGAACTCAGGGCCTCATGCATGCAAGGCAAGCACTCTACCACTGAACCACCTTCCCAGCCCAGGAATCACATTTTTATAATTCTAAAATAAACAGTTTAAATAACTTTTTTTTTCTGGTGATGGAACTCATGGGTCCACAAATGGTAAGCACACATTCTGTTGCTGAGTTACACTCCTAACCCCAACATTAATCTTCTTGGTTGACTGAAGCCATTTACATGAAATGGTTTTTTCTTGAGTCATTTTTACCAGATACACACCTTACTTCCCTATTGAAACTAGTTTTGTGTGCTGGTCCTGGATATTGAACTCAGGGCCTGGGCGCTATCCCTGAGCTTTTTCACTCAAGGTTAGCACTCTATTACTTTGGGCCATAGCACCACTTCTGGTTTTCTGGTGCTTAATTGGAGATGAGTCTCATGGAATTTCCTGCCCAGGTTGCCTTTGAACTGCAACCCTCAGATCTCACTCTCCTGAGTAGCTAGGATTACAGGCATGAGCCACCAGCACATAGCTATTTTAACATTTTTTTTTTTTTGGTCGGCCGTGGGGCTTGAACTCTGGGCCTGGGCTCTGTCCCTCAGCTCTTCAGCTCAAGGCGAGCGCTCTACCACTTGAGCTACAGCACCACTTCCGGTTCTCTGGTGGTT
>NW_012267369.1:1539853-1544551 GCF_000151885.1 Dipodomys ordii | reverse complement strand
ACACACACACACACACACACACACACGTAAATATCCCTTTGGAGCTGGGTACTGATGGCTCATCCTATAATCCTAGACACTTAGGGGGCTGAGATCTAAGGATCACAGTTCAAAGCCATCCCAGGCAGGAAACTCCATGAGACTCTTATCTCCAATTAACCACCAGAAAACCAGAAGTGGAGCTGTGGTCCAAACTGGTAAGAGTGCTAGCCTTGAGCAAAAGGAACTCAGGAATAGCACCCAGGCCTGGAGTTCAAGTCCCAAGACTGACCCTCCTCCCCCCTCCTCCCAAAAAAATAATAAAATCCCTTTGGGTATAAATTTAATCTACATGCAGGCAATTTTCTTAGGATGCACTCATTGGCCACAGAACAATTGGGATATTTTTTCTTTCTTTCTTTTTTTTTTTTTTTTGTCGGTCCTGGGGCCTGAACTCTGGGCTTGGGCACTGTCCCTGTGCTCTTCAGCTCAAGGCTAGTGCTCTACCGCTTGAGCTACAGCGCCACTTGCGGTTTTATAGTGGTTTATTGGAAATGAGAGTCTCATGGACTTTCCTGGGCTGGCTTTGAATCTTGAGCCTCAGATCTCAGCCTCCTGAATAGCTGGGATTGCAGGCATGAGCCACAGTACCTGACTCTGTGCCTAACTTGTACCCCCCTCTCCAGCTGGAGGATCTAGAAGTCACTGTAGCTGACCACATCCAAAAGGTCATGAAACCAAGCTTTGAAGCAGCCTGGGAAGAGGTTGGGGATGAGTTTGAGAAAGAGGAGACATTCACTCTGTCTACCATCAAGACGCTCGAAGGTAAAATCCAGCGGGGGTGCCATCTCTGACCTCCCTGCCTTACAGAACCTGGGCTACTGCTGATACTGCTGATAGGTGCTTCTCCCTCAAGCCACATTGAGAGCACATGTCTATGAAATGCTGCTTGACCTATAAGCCCCCACACTGTTGCTGGCACAAAGGGATGGTGGCTTGGGCCTGGGAATACATACATCTCAGTGCAAAATGTGTGTGTGCATCAGCTTTAACATTCTTGGGCGTTTTCCCATAGAGGCTGTGGGCAATATTGTGAAGTTTTTGGGAATGCATCCTTGTGAGAGATCAGACAAGGTGCCAGACACCAAGAACAGGGTCTAGGTGCTCTTTAGCTTTTGTTTTCAAGGTGGGTGCTCTACCACTTGAGTCACAGATCTACTTCTGGCTTTTTGGTGGTTAATTAGGATCAGTATCCTAATTGGCTGGGTTCAAACCATGATCCTCAGCCTACTGAATAGCTAGGATTACAGGTGTGAGCCACAACAGTTGTTTTTGGTAATGCAGATGTTTATATAAAAATTGTGTATGCACACCTTTCCTTTATATTTGAGTGATATCCTGTCAGTATGTACAACTTTTGCCTTCTTTTAATTATGGTAACATATGCATATTTACAATTTTAACAGTTTTTAAGTGTATAGATGAGTGGATTGGGTTATACTTATGTTATACAAATATTACCTCAGTCCAGTCTCAGAACTTTATTTTGTTGGTTATGGGGCTTAAACTTGGTCTGGGCGCTGTCCCTCAGCTCTTCAGCTCAAGGCTAGTGCTCTACCACTTTGAGCTATAGCACCACTTTCAGTTTTCTGGTGGTTAATTGGAGATAAAAGTTTCATGGACTTTCTTCCTCAGGCCTGCTTTGAACTGCGATTCTCAGATCTCAGCCTTCTGAGTAGGTAGGATTACAATGAGCTGCTGCCACCGGCTTCAGAACTAAATCCACATTCCTTTTTATGGCTTCCTTGTATCCCATTGGGTAGCTACACAGTATTTTATGAAACTAGCCCCTACTGGTTTCCCATCTTTTACAAACAATGCTATAACAAATAATATTCATACTTTGTTTTGCATAAAATATCTATTGTAAGTTTCTTGAAGCATGATCAAGTCAGATCTGCATTTGTCATTTTGATAACCCGTGGCTCTTTTCCACAATAACTGTACATACACCTTATACACCCTAGGTAGCATCATATGTCACCATACTGTAGAACCTTTGCCAGTCTGGGTGGATTATGTTATCTTTGTGTTAATTGTAATGTAAGTTTTTTTAATATTTTGAATGTAATTAAGCATCTGCTGTATTTTTTCCCCCAGTACTTTGTATTTTCTGTTATGTCTTGGCTTGTCCTCTGTGTCTATATTGGTCTTTTCTAACAAGAGTGGGTGCTAGGCACCAATGGCTCATGCATGTAATTCTAGCTACTCAGGAAGCTGAGATCTGAGGATTGCAGGTTAAAGCCAGCCCAGGCAGAAAAGTCCTGGGCCTTAAACTTTGGGCTTGGGTGCTGCCCCAAGTCTCCTTTTGCTCAAGACTAGCACGCTACCATTTGAGCCACAGTGCTACTTTAGGTTTTTTCTGTGATTATTTGGAGTTAAGGTGTCTCATGGACTTTCTGCCCAGATCCTTAGATCTAGGCTTACAGGTGTGAGCCACTGGCTACAGGCTCTTATATCCAATACACTACTCAAAAAAGTCAGAAGTGGAAGGGTGGGAAGGTGACTTAGTGGTAGAGCGCTTGCCTTGCATGCATGAGGCCCTGGGTTGGATTCCTCAGCACCATGTAAGCAGAAAAATCCAGAAGTGGTGCTGTGGCTCAAGTGGTAGAGCACTAGCCTTGAGCACAAAGAAGCTCAGGGAAGTGCCCTGGTCCTGATATGCAAAAATATAAAAAAATTAAAAAAAAACCCAAGACCTAGCTGGGCCTCGGTTGCTCACACCTGTAATATTAGCTACTTAGGAGGCTGAGATCTGAGGATCATAGTTTGAAGCCAGCCTGGGCAGGAAAGTCTGTGAAATTCTTATTTCCAATTAACTACAAAGGCAGAAAGTGGAGCTCTGGTGCAAAGTAGTAGAGCACTATCCTTGAGCAAAAAGCTCAGGGACAGCACCAAGGCCCTGAGTTCAAGCCCCAGGACCAACAAAAAAAAGGGAGGGGGGTTGGATATGTAAGCATTTCCTCTTGGAGATTTTTAGACATTCCCCGAAAATAAATGGTATGATCAACCCAACTACCCCCTTTTCAGAGTCCCTGTTAGTAGCAGCTGTGCCTTTTCTTTCCCCAGATTGTTTTTCAAGCATATATATGTTATTCATATTATGCGTTTTTCTTCAGGGATAATGACCTAGGTCTAACACAAAAAGGGCAATACTTGTAGCCCAAACAATTAACAAAAGGAAATGGATACCACCTATAGCCTTGCAGTGCTGAAGATCTAACCCAGGACTTGTGGGTGCTAGGCAAGTTACACCTAGTCCGGGATGCTCTTTTTTACCCCGCCTCCATTGAATGTTTATAAACAGGGCCAGGAGGTGTTGTGTTTCGCTTGTGCTCACAGCCTCAGCCCGCAGGCCCTCCCTTCCTGACCATAATGAAACAACTTGGTCCCTTGGGTCTTGTTGGGGCTGTCCCTTCCTCTTGTTCTCATTCAGTTTCGCTTGTGTGAGTGCTTCTAACATCAAGTGCCATGGATTAGCTTGGCAGAAGCTGAAATAGCACTTTTTTTTTTGTCAGTCGTGGGGTTTGAACTGGACCTGTGCGCTGTCCCTCAGCTCTTCAGCTCAAGGCTAGTGCTCTACCACTTGAGCCACAGCGCCACTTCCGGCTTTTTTTTTCTGCTTATGTGGTGTTGAGGAATCGAACCCAGGGCCTCAAGCACGCAAGGCAAGCACTCTACCTTCCCAGCCCCCCCTGGGCTTCTTTTGCTCAAAGCTACCACTTGAGCCACAGGGCCAGCTTTGGCTTTTTCTGCGTATGTGGTACTGAAGAATCAAACCCAGGGCTTCATGCATGCGAGACGAGCACTTCACCACTAAGCCACATTCCCAGCCCTCCTGGCATTTCTTTGGAAACAGTTTTGGGTCTTTTGCTGTGTGCTTTCAGCTCCTCAGGTGGAGATACTACCAGTAGCGTTGGGCTACCATGTTAACTTCACCAGCGCTGCCTTCGTGGTTTGCTATGGATGCTATCTGTAGCCTAGCCCTCATCCCCTTCTGCCTCATACCACTGTGCTGTCTCCTTCCAGGTGTGTTCCGCGGTGGCCATGACATCCTTGTGCGAGCCCGGCTACTGCTTCTGGACACAGTGACGATGCAGGTGACAGCCAGAAGTTCACAGGAACTGCCAGTAGACGTTCTCTTGGCATCTGTGGGCTAGGGGTCCAGCCTACATAGGCACTACTCTTATTTTCCCCAACAGTCACAGAAGTTGTGCCTTCTCCCAAAACCGTTAACCCTTTCCCAAGCCTCTGCCCACAGATAAATAAAATAAAATTAACAATTATTGTGTATTACTCTGAATTGTAAAAACTTCTGTCCCTCATCAGGACTGTGCGGGCCTAATTTTGAAAAAGAGGGGGAGAGCAGTGTGGGGTGGTGATAAAGTCCTCACCTGTGGGATGGGCCCAGTGCTGCTTCTGCAGACGGAGGCTGGCGCCCCCCATCCCCCCGCCGTACCTCCTCCCTGGAAGGCCGCTTGGCCGCCCTTCCCTTCCCGGGTCAGGCTGCGGCTGGGCTGCCAGGGAGAAGGGTGGCCATGCGCCTAGGCCCCAGGGGGCGCCGCCGGGGGCGTCGGGGTCCTGGGAACTGCCCGGGACAGCCGCCGGGAGGCGACGGGGGCCGGGCGGTCGGCACGGCCCGGTGGATGCGCCCTGGGC
>NW_012267369.1:1528093-1534893 GCF_000151885.1 Dipodomys ordii | reverse complement strand
TGGGGGCTGGGAAGGTGGCTCAGTGGTAGAGCGCTTGCCTTGCATGCCTGAGGCCCTGGGTTCGATTCCTCAGCACTACATAAGCAAAAAGAAAAAAGCCGGAAGTGGCGCTGTGGCTCAAGGGGTAGAGCGCTAGCCTTGAGCTGAAGAGCTGAGGGACAGCGCCCAGACCCAGACTTCAGGCCCCACGACCGGACCCAAAAAAAAAAAAAAAAAGACAACATGGGCTGGGAATGTGGCTCAGTAATAGAGCACTTGCCTTAGCACTCATGAGGCCCTGGGTTCGATTCCTCAGTTCCACATAAACAGAAAAGTCTGGAAGTGACACTGTTGTCAAGTGCTAAGAGCGCCAGCCTTGAGCAAAAGAAACTCAGGGACAGCGCCTAGGCCCTGAGTCCAAGCCCCTGATAAGAAATACAGGAAGATTGTGACTTGCCATATAAGTGGTTGACAATTGAGACAGGTCCAGCAGTCTCCTCACTCCATAAAAAGATATTGGAACCTTGAGGAGAGAAAGTTGGTCTCCCAAACAGCCCAAGACTGTGTCAGTGGTATGGATTTGCTGAAGTTGTGTTTGACTATAGGTCTGTAATAAGTTTTGTTACAATGGCTAGGGTTTATTCAGGTAGCTAATGGCTCAAGCATTAATCCTAACTATGCAGTAAGCTGAGAGCACAAGGATCCCAGTTCAGAGCTAGCCTAGGCTGAAAAGTCTGAGAGACTTTATTTCCCAATTAACCGCAAAAAGCCAAACTAGAGATGTGACTTAAGTGGTAGAATACAGCTGTGAGCAAGGAAGCTGAGATTCCAACATTCTGAGTTCAAGCTCCAATAGTGACAAAAAAAGAAAAAAGAATTGCTTGGTTTCTTAATTTGATACTTTTTCTCAAACCTGTAAATTATAAAAATTAGAAGCATTTCAGCAGTTCATTCATCCAAATCCCAACGGCCATCTCCAGTATAGATTGCAAATTTGCATTGAAAACCACTGATTTGCAAATTACTTCCTCTTTCATTTTCTACCTTAAGGACAGTGGCAAAGATGACTTATGCTAAGCAATTTTTTCAGTATTTTGACCTCTCATCTATATTGTGTCCCTGGCTCTCACCTTTGGATTTGGTTTACAATTGTCCAGTGAACACACTTGAGTTAAAAGAGACCAATAGGCCGGCGGCCAGTGGTTCACAGCTATAATCCTTACTACACAGGAGGCTGAGATTTGAGGATCTTGCTTTGAAGCCAGCCCAGGCAGGAAAGTCCCTAAGTCTGATCTCCAATTAACCATCAAAAGGCCAGAAGTAGAGCTGTGGCTCAAGTGGTAGAGTGATAGCCTTGAGCAAATGAAGCGCAGGGACAGTGCCCAGGCTTGAATTCAAGCCTGAGGAGGGCCACCACAAAAAAAGGAGGGAATTTATAGGAACCTCTGCAAATAAGGATGTTTGTGAGTGAAGGGAATTGGGAATTAGTGGGTACTGAAGGAAATAGGGTGAGTTTTATAAGGAGCACAATGGAGGGGTTGTGTGTAAACAAAAGGAAATCTTTCTGAGATATTGCCGTTGTTGATTCCTTTCTTTTTGTTGTTGTTGTTGGGCAGGGCTTGAACTCTGGGCCTGGGCGCTGTCCCTCAGCTCTTCAGCTGAAGGCTAGCGCTCTACCACTTGAGCATCAGCCCTATTTCCAGCTTTTTCTGCTATGTCGTGCTGTGGAATCGAACCCAGGGCCTCATGCATGCAAGGCAAGCACTCTACCACTGAGCCACCTTCCCAGCCCTGTTTATTTATTTATTGTTGGTCTTAGGGCTTGAACTTTGGGGCCCAGGCTCTGTCCCTCAGCTCTTCAGCTCAAGGCAGTTGCTCTACCACTTGAGCCACAGCGCCACTTCCAGTTTTGTTTTTTTTTTCTGGTGGTTAATCGGAGATAAGAGTCTTTTGGACTTTCCTGCCCAACCTGGCTTTGAATGGTGATCCTCAGATCTCAGCCTCCTGAGTAGCTAGGATTATAGGTGTGAGCTACCAGTGCTGGCTTAAAGCTGTTTTTTAACTAGGCTTCCCTTCTTTTTTTTTTTTTTTTCTGTTTCTTTGTTTTACTTTGCTGGTCCTGGGACTTGAACTTAGGGCCTAGGTACTGTCCCTGAGATTCTTTGTGCTCAAAGCTAGCACTTTACCACTTGAGTACCACATTTTCTGAGTATTTGAGTTTAAGAGTCTCACGGACTTTTCTGCCCAGGCTGGCTTCCGAGATCCTCAGATCTCAGCCTCCTGAGTAGCTAGGATGACAGCAGTGAGCCATCAGTACCCAAGCTTACTTGTTTGTTTGTTTGTTGCTTTTCTTGCTAATGTACTCTGGGGCCTTGAGCCCTCATTTTTTCACTCACAGCTAGCCTTTTACCACTTGAGCCACGTCTCCGTTTCCAGCTTCAGCTCTTTAATTAGCGATAACAGTCTCTTTGAAGCCAGGTGCTTGTAACTCACGCCTGTAATCCTAGTTGTTGAGAAGGCTGAGATCTGAGAATCGTGATTTGAAGCCAGCCCAGGCAGGAAAGTCTGTGAGACGCTTATCTACAATAAACTACTCAGAAAAAGCCAGAAGTGACAATTGGGCTCAAGTAATAGAGTGCTATCCTTCAGCACAAAGAGGCTCAGGGACAGCACCCAGGCCCTGAGTTCAAGCCCTAGGACCAGCAAAAAAAAAAAAAAAAAAAGTCTCTTGGATTTGTCTGTTTGGACTATCTTTGTGCCAGAATTCTCAGATCTCAGCCTTCTAAGTAGCTAGGATTATAGGCGAGAGCCACTGGTACTAGGCTGTGTTTTTTTGTTCTTTGTTTTTGTCCTGGGCTTGAACTCAAGACTTGGGCACTGTCCTTGAGCTGCTTTTGCTCAAGGCCAGCACTCTACCACTTAAGCCACAGTACCACTTCTGGCCTTTTCTGTTTATGTGGTTTTGAGGTATTGAACCGAGGTCTCACACGTGGTAAGCAAGCATTCCACCTCTAAGCCACATTCCCAGCCCTGTGGTTTGGTTTTTAACATAGGGTCTTACTGTAAGCCCTGGCTGTCTTTGAATTTGCACTACTTCTGCCTCTACCTTTCTAGTGCTGGGATTATAGGCCTGAGCCCCATGCCTAGATGACCCTTTCCCATTGAATCATCTTGTAGTCTTTGCATTTCAACAGTAGTGACAGTGTAGTACATGTACTAAGTTTGCTTTTTTAAATTTCAGATGGTGTTCTTGATATTAACGTCTTTTCTGTGGCAGGACTCAGACTCGTCAGAGCGGGTCATTGCTCTCATGCGATGGGGCTTGGTCCCTTCATGGTTCAGAGAAGGTGACCCTTCTAAGCTGCAGTTCAACACCACCAACTGTCGTAGTGACACTATGATGGAGAAACGATCGTTCAAGGTAGGTGGAAGGCACATTCTCTCTCTCTCTTTCTACACAAATGCACATGTGCACACGTTTGTAATGAGTACTTTGCATGCCTGAGAAATAAAGAAAGATCCCAAGGAATATTCCCAGTTGATAATATTGAATACTGTTCTGTTTAGTAACAGACAAATAGGCCAGTAACAGACAAATAGGCCAAAACTGATTTCAAACAGTTGTCTTCTATGGCTTGGCTGTGCTCAACTGCCAACTTCTTTGGAAGTTCTGATGTGCTTGTAATCAGATGACAGGTGGAAGTGGATGTCAGGACGGCTTCTTCTTTTTTTTTTTTTTTTGGTCGGTCATGGGGCCTGAACTCTAGGCCTGGGCGCTGTCCCTCAGCTCTTCACCTCAAGGCTAGCACTCTACCCCTTGAGCCACCTTCCCAGCCCAACGGCTTCTTTTTTTTGTTGTTTTTTTTTTTTGGTCGGTCGTGGGGCCTGAACTCTGGGCCTGGGCGCTGTCCCTCAGCTCTTCAGCTCAAGGCTAGCACTCTACCACTTGAGCCACAGCGCCACTTCCGGCTTTTTTCGTTTTTGCTTATGTGGTGCTGAAGAATCGAACCCAAGATCTCATGCATGCAAGGCAAGCGCTCTACCACTGAGTCACCTTCCCAGCCCAGGATGGCTTCTTTACCCATGCCTCATAATTGGGCTAGAACATCTGGAAGCCTTTCCATGTATTCAAGCCTGAAGCATCTGGGTAGATATGCTTCAGTATGCCTCAGTTACCACAGAGAAGGTAAGACAGAGTTATACAGCTGTGACCTGGCCTCGGCCTCCACACAGCATCCCTCCTCCTACTGCTGTCTGTCCGTTAGGCAGAGCCTGCTGGTTCAGGACAGGAGGCTGCAGGGCCCAGGGTGTGTGTGCTAGGAGCCAGCTTCAGAGATGGCTACCGTGTGTACCACTGGTTACAGAAGAACTGGTCACTTGCATACACGTTATTTCAGCCTTTCAACATGTGTGTGACTGAGTGGGGAGACATTAACTTCTCTCAGGATGAAGTTTGGAAGTCTAGGTCCTTGCCTAGTGTTCCAAGGTCTTAGATTCCATCCCAGCACTAGTGAAGAAAAGGAAGAAAGGTAATTCCTTTAAGATCATCTTAGACCTGAAGTTTGGGGTATTTTCTTGTTTTGTTGCTGCTGCTGCTGGTGGTAGTGGTCCTGGTGCCTCAAACTCCTCTTGCTCAGCTTTCTTGCTCACAGCTGGCACTCTACGAGTCATTTGAGTCACACCTCCAATCTGGCATTTTGCTGGTTAGATGGAGAAAAAAGTCTCATAGAGCCAGGCTAATGTAGCTCATACCTGTAAACCTAACTACTCAGGAGGCTGAGCTCTAGGGATCAAGGGTCAAAGCCAGCCCAAGCAGATAAATCAGGGAGACTTCTATTTTCAAATAACTAGCAGAAAGCCAGAAGTGGAGGTTTAGCTCAAATGATAGAGTGCCAACCTCGAGTGAGAAATCTGTGAGGCCAAGTTCAAGTCCCAGTACTTGGCAGGAGAGGGCTCTCGGATTTCACAGCCTGGGCTAGCTTCAAACTGAGAGCTCAGCCTCCTGATAGCTAGGATTACAAGCCTGAGCCGCTGGCACTTGCTCATTTTATTTTTGTTGTTGCTGGTCTTGGGGCTTGAACTCAGGGCTTGGGAGCTGTTCCTGAGCTTCTTTGTGCTCAAGGCTAGTACTCTACCACTTGAGCCTGCTCCACTTCTGGCTTTTCTGAATAGTTTATTATAGATAAGAGTCTTATGGACTTTCCTCCCTGGGCTGATTTTGAACTGTGATCCTCAGCTCTTAGCCTGCCAAGTAGCTAGGATGACAGGTGTGAGCCACTAGCACCCAGCTTACCATCCTACTTTCTGTCTCCATGTACTTAACTGCTCTAGATAGCTCATCAAAATAGAATTGTAAAATGTTTTCCCTCTTGTGGCTTTTGCTTCACTAAAAAAAAATGTCTTCAGGTTTTATCTACATTATGTAGCATGTATCAGACTTTTGAGAAGTTTTTTTTTTTTTTGGTCGGTCATGAGGCTTGAACTCTGGACTTGGGCACTGTCCCTGTGCTCTTCAGCTCAAGGCGAGCACTCCGCCGCTTGAGCCACAGCACCACTTCTGGTTTTCTAGTGGTTAATTGGAGATAAGAGTCTCACGGACTTTCCTGCCCAGGCTGGCTTTGAACCGTGATCCTCAGTTCTCAGCCTCGTCTGTAGCTAGGATTGCAGGCTTGAGCCACTGGCGCCCAGCTCTGAATAATATTTTGTTTGAATAATGTTTCATTCACCTTTTGTTATCCATTTATCAATGGGGAGGGGAGATGCATTTTGAGCTCACCTGTTGACAATTGTGAATAATGCTGCTATAAATATGGGTGTACAAATATCTGTCCAAGTTATGCCTCTAAAGTTTATTTACTTGCTGTCTTTATTATTTTGTCTGGTCAGTTGTGGGGCTTGAACTCTGGCCTGGGCTCTGTCCCTGAGCTTTTTCCCTCAAGACTAGCACTTTGGGTCATAGTACCATTTCTGGTTTTCTGCTGGTTAATTGAAGATAAGAGTTTCACAGGACTTTCTTGCCTGAGATAGTTTTAACCAGCTATCCCCAGATCTCAGTCTCCTGGAGCTAGGATTATAGGTATGAACCACCAGTGCCTGGCTTTTATTATTGTTAAAGTAATTTATATTTGAGGTCCTGGGTACTGAACTTAGTGTGTTGTATATGTTAGGCAAGTGCTGTATACTTGCTACACTCCAACTCCAGTAATATTTCTGTTTACATGTTTACTTACTTTGGTAGTACTAGGGTTTGAACTTGGGGCCTTATGCTTACTAGGCATGCATTCTTCCCACTGAGCCACACCTACAGTGGTTATTTTGGGGAGAGAGTCTCACTGCCTGTCCAAGCACATGCTGGGGACAGTGCCTATTGTGAGGCTCCCCATCATAACTCGGGTCATAGATGTGTGCCACCACACCTCTCGAAGCCTGGGCTGGCTTCGAACTGAGATCTTCCTGATCTCAGCTTCTCAAGTAGCTAGGATTACAGGCCTGACTCACCAGAAGACTGAGATCTGAGCATCATAGTTTGAAGCCAGCCTGGGCAGAAAAGTCCATGAGATTCTTACCTCCAGTGAACCACTCAGAAAAAGCCAGAAGGGGTACTGTGGCTCAAGTGGTAGAGCGCTAGCCTTGAGCACAAAAGTAGCTCAGGCCTCAAACCTCAGGACCAGGAAAAACAAAAACAGAATGACATCCCCAGCCTTGAACCTGAGATTTTTTTTTTTTTTTTTTTTTTGTCGGTCGTGGGGCTTGAACTCTGGGCCTGGGCTCTGTCCCTCAGCTCTTCAGCTCAAGGCAAGCGTTCTACCACTTGAACTACA
>NW_012267369.1:1517593-1528043 GCF_000151885.1 Dipodomys ordii | reverse complement strand
AAGGGGCGCACGTCTGACCCGTTGCGGGCCCGCAGGCCTCGCCGCACCATGTGTGGGCGCACGTCCTGCCACCTGCCCGGGGAGGCCCTGGCCAGAGCCTGCGCCTACCGGGACCGGCAGGGCCGGCGGCGCCTCCCGCGGTGGAGGGATCCGGAGAAGTACCGCCCGACCTACAACCTGAGCCCTGGGTCCCGCGGGCCCGTGCTGCTCTCGCGACTGCACCTGGAGAAGGTAAGCGCGGGCCGGCCCGGCCTCGCCCGGAGCCTCCGCGGGGTGGGGAGGCCGCCTCAGCCCGCGGGCCGCCTGGCCCCGCTGGAGAAGCGCGGTGCGCGGCGCCCGCGGAGCTGTCCGCACGCCGCAAACGGCCGAGCCGTGTCGCCACTTCAGACAGGCCCAGTCTGTGTCAGCCGCACAGTGAGCGTGAGCACGCCGTTTAAAGGCTGCCGAGCCTCGGCAGTCAGGGTCCCTTCAGTGTCCCGTGCCAGTGGAGTTAGGGTCCCAGGCCTAGAGTTCTGGGCATGTGCCCACTTCCCATACTCAAAACTGGGTCAATGGGCTGGGAAGGTGGCTCAGTGGTAGAGCGCTTGCCTTGCATGCATGAGGCCCTGGGTTCGATTCCTCAGCACCACATAAGCAGAACAAGCCGGAATGGCGCTGCTCTGTCTCAAGTGGTAGAGTGCTAGCCTTGAGCTGAAGGGCTGAGGGACAGCGCCCAGGTCCAGAGTTCAGGCCCCACAGCCAGACCCAAAACAAAAACAAAAAAAAAAAAAACTGGGTCAATCCACCGCACGCAGAAAAATGTAGTAAATAAAATAGAACTACTTTGTTTAGGCTTTTTTAGGTCCTTTGTGTTTGTTTTTCTCCCAGTCCTGGGGGCTTGAACTCGGGCTGAGCTTCAGGAGGTTTTTTTTTTTTTTTTTTTTTAATTGTGGTTAAGTGATTACAGTGCAGAGGAATGGAACCCAGGGTTTCATGCATGCGAGGCAAGCACTCTACCACTAAGTCACATCTCCAACCTTTTTTTGTGCCAGTACTGGGGCCTGAACTCAGGGCCTGAGCACTGTCCCTTAATTTCTCAAGGATTATCACTCTTATCACTTGAGCCATTCTTCTACTTCTGACTTTATGCTGGTTAATTAGACAAAAACCAGAAGTGAAGATGAGGTTCAAGTAAATGCTAGAGTGCTAGCCTTGAGCACCAGAGCCTAGGACCTGAGTTCAGGTCCCATGACAGGCACTAAAAATTTTTTTTGTTTTTAAATTTTGTATGTGTATCAGTACTGGGGCTTGAACTCTGGCCTTTCATTCTTGCTTGGCTTTTTTACTCAAGGCGCACTTTACCATTTGAGCCATACCTCCACTTTGAGCTTTTTGGTGGTGATTGATGAATTTCCTGGAATTTTCTTTTTTTCTCTTTTTTTTTTTTGGGGGGGGGGTCCGGTCGTGGGGCCTGAACTCTGGGCCTGGGCGCTGCCCCTCCAGCTCTTCAGCTCAAGGCAAGCGTTCTACCACTTGAACTACAGTGCCACTTCCAGTTTTCTGGTGGTTTATTGGAGATAGGAGTCTCACGGTCTCTCCTGCCCGGGCTGGCTTTGAACGGCGATCCTCAGATCTCAGCCTCCTGAGTAGCTAGGATTACAGGCGTGAGCCACCAGCGCCCGGCTGACCTGAGATTTTTTTAAATTTTTTTTATAGGTATTATAAAGGTGATGTACAGAAGGATTACTGTTTTGAACCTGAGATTTTTTTTTTTTTGAACTTGGGTCCATACAACGGAACCCTGTGAAACATAATGATCACCTTTCCTTCTCAGGTACCTCTGGGAAAGGGACGACGCTGTGTTGTCTTGGCAGATGGATTCTACGAGTGGCAGCGCTGTCAGAGAACAAGCCAGAGGCAGCCATACTTCATCTACTTCCCCCAAGTCAAGACAGAAAAGGTATTAGCAGCTGCACTAACAATACATTTTTGGAAAGGACAGGGAAACATATCACAGTCATGTGCTATATGAATTGTTTCAGTCAGTGATACAGTGCATGTGTATCGTGGCTGTGCCTGAGCCTGGCTGTGTAGGGAGGCTGTACTGTGTGCGTTTGTGTGAGTACACCCTATGGTGTTATGCAACAATGAAATTGTCTAGTGATGAATTTCTCAGAACTACCTCATCATAAGGGATATGTGACTATGAAGAATATTTTTGCCGGGTACCTGGTGGCTCAGACCTGTCATCCTAGCTACTCAAGAAGCTGAGATCTGAGGATTGCAGTTCAAAGCCATCCCAGGCAGGAAAGTCCTAAAACTCTTATCTCCAGAAAACCACCAGAAATAGCACTGTAGCTCAAGTGGTAGAGCACTAGCCTTGGGCTGAAGAGCTCACGGATAGCGCCCAGGCCCAGAGTTCAGGCCCCAAGACCAAAGAAATGCCTCATAAACATTTCTTCAATAATAAAGACACATATGGTGAACACAAATTTGTAATCTGATAATCTGAGAAATCAGAAGGCTGAGGCAGGAGAATCTTGACTTTGAGGCTGGCCTGAGCTATGTAGTAAGACCTGTTTCAAAAAAAAAAAATGGGGTGCCAGTGGCTCACGCCTATAATCCTAGCTTCCTAAGAGGCTAAGATCTGAGGATCATGGTTTAAAGTCCACTGTTTCCCTGGCAACTAGAGACAAGTCCTCAGGAGAGAAATCATGAGGGAAGGCCTCCTTCTGTACGCAGGCTGTACAGCAACAGCCTGGAAGCCCAGTCTGCTCCTGTTTTCTCTAAGCATTAATGAGGTCTGCAGAGACCCTGTGAGTCAACATAAACCTCTTGATTTCTGCAGTGCCTGGGGGTTATAGACTCTCAGACTGCCCATGATACAATTTTAACATATTGATAATTATATCAGAGTTCTTTACTGTTTGTATGAAGCCGTGTTTTCCTTGTGTTGCCATCAATAAACTAGTATTTGTGTTGTCTAAGAGAAGTTATCTCTGCTCTTCTTCAGGCTCCAGTCTTGTTGATTGACCAGCATCTCAAATCACTGATATAACCTTAAAAAAAATGTATGATTTTGTAAATTGCCTAGCTTTTTTCTTACTGTTGGAATATAAGTAATGCATTTCTCAGCCTTCAATATTACAGGTTTTATTTTATTTATTTTTTTTGGGGGGGGTGGTCTGGTCGTGGGGCCTGAACTCTGGGCCTGGGCACTGTCCCTCAGCTCTTCAGCTCAAGGCTAGCACTCTACCACTTGAGCCACAGCGCCACTTCCGGCTTTTTTCTTTTTGCTTATGTGGTACTGAGGAATCGAACCCAGGGCCTCAGGCATGCAAGGCAAGCGCTCTACCACTGAGCCACCTTCCCAGCCCCAATATTACAGGTTTTAAATGGAAGCTTCAACAGTGTATAGAAGTTGGCCTGGTGAGAAAGGGGGTGGGAAGAGTTTTGTGAAGAAGACTGCTTCAGCAACCTACACAGAGGTGTAGGTTGCATGAGACCTTCGTTTTACAAACAGGGGTTTGAGTTCAAGTTACCTGTGTAGGCCCGAAAATGTCAAATGAGGAAGGTGTTTAGGAACTGTAAGCCTCAACTTCAGAGCTATTTTCCACCAAGCCCCTTTTTATTAATGACAGTGGATCAGTGATAAAGAATGGGCTGAAGCTGGGTACTAGTTACTCACACTTCTAATCCCAGCTACTCAGGAGGCTGACATCTGAGGATCACAGTCCAAAGCCAGCCCGGGCAGAAAAGTCCCTGAGACTTACCTCCAATTAACCACCAGAAAAGGAAGTGGAGCTGAGGCTCCAGTGATAGAGCATTAGCCTTGAGCATAAAATCTTAGAGACAGCATCCAGGCCCTGAGTTTAAGCCCCATAACCAACAGAGAGAAAGAGAGAGAGGGAATGAGAATGGGCTGAATTATTTCTAAAATGACTGCTTTGTGGTCTGAAGAAGCTCCTGCTGTGCTGTGGGAGGGCTGTTGAGTGTGTCTAATCTTCCCATGTGTTCTAGTCAGGTAGCAGTGGTGTGATAGGCAGCCCAGAGAACTGGGAGAAGGTCTGGGACAATTGGAGGCTGCTGACAATGGCAGGGATCTTTGACTGCTGGGAGCCCCCGGAGGGGGGAGACCTCCTCTACTCCTACACCATCATCACAGTGGATTCCTGCAGAGGCTTGAGCGACATCCACCACAGGCAAGACACTTCCTCTGCTTTTATTTTTGTTGTTTTGGGGCTTGAACTCGGGCTGGGTGCTAGCCTTGAGCCTCTTCCTGCTCAAAGCTAGTGCTCTACCACGAGCCACAATGCCACTTCTGGTTTTTGAGTAGTTAATTGGAGATTAGAGTCTCCAGGAGTGTGAGCCACTGGCACCTCTGACTCTCTGAAATCTGAGGATTGCAGTTTGAAGCCAGCCCAAGCAGGAGATTTTTTTTGGGGGGTCCGGTCGTGGGGCCTGAACTCTGGGCCTGGGCGCTGTCCCTCAGCTCTTCAGCTCAAGGCTAGCATTCTACCACTTGAGCCACAGCGCCACTTCCGGCTTTTTTCTTTTTGCTTATGTGGTGTTGGGGAATCGAACCCAGGGCCTCAGGCATGCAAGGCAAGCGCTCTACCACTGAGCCACCTTCTCAGCCCCAGGAGATTTATTATTATTATTATTTTTTTGTACTGGGGTTTGAACTTGGGGGCCTTGAGCTTGTTAGGCAGCTTCTTACCACTAAGCCACATCCCTAGACCTATGAGACTCTTACCTCCATTTAGCCACCAAAAAGTTTTTTGTAAGTGGAGCTGTGGCTCCAGTGGTAAAATGCTAGTCTTGGGGGAAAAAAAAAAAGCTCAGTGACTGTGCCCCGTACCACCACAAAACAAACAAAAAACAAGTACTTTTAAAAATAGTACCAGCACACAAAAGAAAAATACATTAAAGTAGTCCTAGGTACTCCAGTCCTAGCTACTTGAGTTTGAGCTAGAGTTCTGGCTCAATAGTAGCATTCCAGCTTGAGCAGAGGGCTAAGGGACAGTTTTTAGGCCCTGAGTTCAGTTGAGCCCTAGTCCTGGTACGTGTGTGCATGTGTGCACATGCGCACGCGCGCACACACACACACACACCATTTAACTGTTAATGTGGATGTTTGTGTGTGTCTCTTAAAATCAATTGTACCATTGGCCAGGAAGTATAAGCTATTTGTATTAGTTATATTAGTATTAGCTATTTGCATTGTATTAGTCTAGAACATAAACTTGCTTTTTTGCCAGTCCTGGGGCTTGAACTCAGGGTCTGGATGCTATCCCCGATCCTCTTTATGTTCAAGGCTAGCGCTCTAGCACTTGAGCCACAGCAACACTTCCAGCTTTTCCTGAATGATTTATTGGAGATAAGAGTCTCATGGACTTTTCTGCCCGGGCTGGCTTTGAACCTTGATCCTCACATCTCACCCTCCTAGGTAGATAGGATCATAGGTGTGAGCTACCAATATGTAGCTTAGAGCATAGCAACTTGTTTTAAACATTTGATCTACTGCGTAACCTCCTTCATCCTTTCATACCATTTTCATATATACTTGTGGCCTTTCTTCACTGAAGATAGCTTTGGAAAATTGTTTGAAACCACCACGATTATCATGAAAAGAAATTAATTCTGTGGTATCTGATGTCCTGAAAGGTCCAACTTTTTTTTTTGAGATAGGTTTTGTCATGTATAGTGGTCCTTCTCTACATAGTCTCAGAACATGGGAGGCTGAGGCTGAGCATTTCAAGTTTGAGGACAGCCTAGGCTACATAGCCAGACCCTGTCTCTCCCAGGGTTGACTCTTGTGCCCTCAGGAGGCATGTGACAGACAGTGTGCAGCTCCCCCTCAGATGACCAAGGGAGGCATCAGTGAAATCTGTCCTTTGTCTTCCTACCCTCACTAATGGCACTCTTGACCTCTTGGCTAGGATGCCTGCCATATTAGATGGAGAGGAAGCAGTCTCCAAATGGCTCGACTTTGGTGAGGTCTCATCTCAGGAAGCTCTGAAGTTAATTCATCCCACAGAGAACATCACTTTCCACCCGGTCTCTCCAGTGGTGAACAACTCTCGAAACGATACTCCTGAATGTCTGGCTCCTGTCAACTTGATGGTTAAAAAGGTAGGGGGTGCTATTAGTCCCCTTGTAAGACTTTGGTGACAAGCCTTTCACAGTCAGCACTTTGAACTACCTAAAATGCTCACACTCCTTAGGCAGACAGTACAGAGCAGCTGTGCCTCTGGAAAACTCTCCCAAAATGTTAACAGTAAGGTTCCATTGCTCCACTGCAATGGCTGAACGCTTATCTAGTATGTTCAGGGTCCTGGGTCCCATCAAAAAAAGAAAATGTAGTTGGGCGTGGGTGGCTCATTCCTGTAACTCCAGCTACTTAGAAGGCTGAGATCTTAGGATCACCATTGGTTTTTTGTTTTTTGGTGCTGGCCCTGGGGCTTGAACTCAGGGCCTGCCTGGGCACTGACTCTGAGCTTCTTTTGCTAAAGGCTAGTACTCTACTGCTTGAGCCACAGCTCCACTTTCAGCTTTTTTGGTAGTTTATTGGACTTGAGAGTCTCATGAAGTGGAGTGCTGGTGGATCACGCCTGTAATCCTAGCTACTTAGGAGGTTGAGATCTGAGGAAAGTGGTTCAAAGCTAGCCCATGCAGAAAAGTCTGTGAGACTCTTATCTCCATTTAGCCACTAGAAAACCAGAAGTAGAGCTGTGGCTCAAAGTGATAGAGCTCAAGCCTGGAGCACAAAGAGGCCCTGTCCAGGCCCTGAGTTCAAGTCCCGTGATCAAAAAAAAAAAAAGTCTCACGGGCTTTCCTGGGCAAGCTGGCTTCGAACCACAATCTTCAGATCTCAGCTTCCTCAATAGCTAGGATTACAGGTGTGACCCATCAGTGCCCAGCAGGATCGCTATTTGAAGCCAGCTCCAGCAAAAAAGTCCATGAGACTCCAGTTAACAAGCTAAAAGCTGGAAGTGGAGCTGTGGCTCAAGTGGTAGAGCTCTGGTCTTGAGCAGAGAGAGCAAGTGTCAGGACTGACACCCCCCAAAAAAAATTAATATATTCACTTTGCATTAGTGGTTGCACTGTCATATTTTGGAGAGGCAGCCTGATGTTAATCCAGAACTTCTGCTTGGAATAGGCGTTTCTGAACGGGGCACAGGGGTGTAACAATAGCCCAGAAAAGCCTGTGATCCCTGATTGTGGTGGCTGTGGAAGCATACATTTCCCTGGCTTTCTTTTTTACTTGTATTCTTTCTGCTGTGCCATTTCTGGGCTTGAACTAAGGGCCTTGAACCTTTTTTTTCTCTTTTTTTAAGAATTTATTGTTAAGCCGGGCGACAGTGGCTTACGCCTGTCATCCTAGCTAATCAGGAGGCTGAGATTGAGGATCATGGTTCAAAGCCAGCCGGGACAGAAAAGTCTGAAAGACTCTTATCTCCAATAAACCACCAGAAAACCGGAAGTGGCTGGGAAGGCAGCTCAGTGGTAGAGTGCTTGCCTTGCATGCATGAGGCCCTGGGTTTGATTCCTCAGTACCACATAAGCAGAAAAAGCCAGAAGTAGCACTGTGGCTCAAGTGGTAGAGTACTAGCTTTGAGCTGAAGAGCTGAGGGACAGCGCCCAGCCAGGCCCAGAGTTCAGGCTATTATAGAGGTGATAATACAGAGGGGTTACATTTACATGTGTCAGGTAAGAGTACACTCCCTCATTCTCTCCCATTCCCTCCTCCCATCTCCCCCACTAGTTATGTACATAGTTCACTTTCATCAATGTCAGTGTGCCCCACTGCCATTCTTTATCACCCTTTTTTCTCAGAAGGGCGTTTCACACTTGCCTAGTTTTTTTTTATTTTTTAATTTTTTTTGGGTCCAGTTGTGGGGCCTGAACTCTGGGTCTGGGCACTGTCCCTCAGCTCTTCAACTCAAGGCTAGCGCTCTACCACTTGAGCCACAGCACCACTTCCGGCTTTTTTCTTTTTGCTTATGTGGTGCTGAGGAATCGAACCCAGGGCCTCAGGCATGCAAGGCAAGCACTCTACCACTGAGCCACCTTCCCAGCCCTTTATTTATTTATTTTTATTTTTTTTTATCGTGAAAATACCGTACAGAGGGGTTACAATTACATGAGCAAGGTAATGAGTACATTTCTTAGCAAGCATTGTTGCTTCCTCCTTTTTGTTTCCCCTTACCATCCCTGCCCTCCCATCTCTGCGCCCCTGCCGACCCCCCACCCCCCCCGCCTAGTTTCTTGTGGCTTTCTGGTTGTTCTTTGGAGATAAGATTCTCATGAACTTTTCTGCCCAACGTGTGTGTGTGTGTGTGTAAGATTCTCATGAACTTTTCTGCCCAACGTGTGTGTGTGTGTGTGTGTGTGTGTGTAAGATTCTCATGAACTTTTCTGCCCAACGTGTGTGTGTGTGTGTGTAAGATTCTCATGAACTTTTCTGCCCAACGTGTGTGTGTGTTTCTTTTTTGGTACTGGGGCTTGAACTCGGCCTGGGCACTGTCCTGAGCTTCTTTTTCTTTTGCTCAAGGATAGCGCCCTACCAGTTGAGCCACAGCGCCACCTCCGACTTTTTCTGTGTATGTGGTACTGAGGAATTGAACCCAGGGTTTCATGCATGCTAGGCAAGCCCTCTACCACTAAGCCACATTCCTAGCCCCCTCAGCTGGTTTTAAACCATGATCCTCAGATCTCAACCTCCTGAGTAGCTGGGATTACAGTCCTGAGCCTGCTGGTTTTCTTTTTCTTTCTTTCTCTCTCTCTCTCTCTTTCTTTCTTGTCATGGGGCCTGAACTCTGGGCCTGGGTGCTGTCCCTCAGCTCTTCAGCTCAACACAAACACTCTACCACTTGAGCCACAGTGCCATTTCTGGTTTTCTGGTGGTTTATTGGAGATAAGAGTTTCAGTCTTTCCTGACCAGGCTTTGAACTGCGATTCTCAGGTCTTAGCCTCCTGAGTAGTTAGGATTACAGGTGTGAGCCACTAGTGCCTTCTGGTTTTCTTACATGCTCCTACTTGGTTCCAGTAAATTACTTCATTTCTCTAAGGCTGTTTTCATTGTCTGCAGCCTTCTCTGCTGGCTGCTCTTGTTCTTAGAGCACGCTGAATGCTGGTTCCTAAGGCCTCTTTGTGCTCTTTGGATGGTCTTCCTGAAAAGGTCAGGGTGGGTGGTAAAAACTTCTCTCTTTCCTAGGAGCCCAAAGCAAGTGGTAGTAGCCAGAAATTGATGCAGTGGCTGGTCACAAAGTCGCCCATAAAGGAAACCCCCAAAGCCCTCCCGAAGAAAGAGTTGGATGTGCCTCAGTGGTCCAGTCAGTTCCTGCAGAAGAGCCCACAGCCAGCCAAGAGAGGCAGTGGGGCAGGCCTCCTGGATCGATGGCTGAAGCAGGAGCAGAAGGAGGAGGAGCCCAAGGCCAAGCGACCTCACAGGCAGTGACAGACTCTCACAGGCCCCCGCCGGGCCTGCTCCATTCCCAACGGGGACTGCTGAGAACAGCCCGTGGGCTCTCCATCCAAGCCCTCCCTGCTGAGAGCCCAACCCCATGCTGCTAGCAGACCTTCTTTTTCTCAACCCCAGGACTCCTGCTGTCTTTTAAACTTAAGTTCTTACATGTATTTTGTTATGAATAAAGTACATTGGATAAACCTTGGGCTGCACTTGAGGTGATGCTGGCGGGGGAATTCTGGGTCATACTGCTTTTCCTGGCACCCTGCGGATGGTCTGGGGGGGCAGTGGACTTTGTGAGGAACAGTCTACAATGGGGCCAGGTGGAGGCTCCTTACTTCATCTCTTCAGTCAGGACTTGGGGGTGTCTTGAATGGTTTCATGTAGAACCAGGCTGACCCAGTGACTCCTGTCTGGAATCCAAGCTACTCAGGGAGCTTAGACAGGAGGGTTGTGATTCAAAGCCAGCACAGGTAGAGAAACCAAGACTTCGTGCCAAGTGGCCAGAAGTGGGAGTGCTCCATGCACCTGGAGCCTGAGGCCGCCTGTGGGTGGGTGGTGCGCCACCACACTCCCCTCTACCTGGGGGGACGGCCCTCCCCAACTAGTGTGCAACCTGCTGCTGTATGAAGGACATCTTTCCCAGTGGCCTCTACCAAATCCCACTGTCAAGGGAACAATGATGATTTTTGTGACATCTGCAGTGACACCCGAGGAAACGCATCCCAGCACCGACAGCTAGGGAGGCCGTTGCCGGCCCCTCCCTGGCTGCGCAGGCCTGGGGTCAGGCTGGCCCTGGCTGCTTTGGGCGCCCGGGGCCCCAGGCCGCCCTTGGCTGGGGTTGAGGAGGGGTCAGCGGGCAGCGGTAGGACGCTCTGGCCCAAGAGGTGGAGCGCTGGCCTGGAGCAAGCAAGCTGAGGGACAGCCGTCCTGAGTTCAAGCCAGGCCCAGCTGTGGCTGCCTTGGCGGGGGTGGGGAGGGGGGACAGGCGGAGACCCA
>NW_012267369.1:1512046-1516282 GCF_000151885.1 Dipodomys ordii | reverse complement strand
CCGCCCCCGGCCCGCCCGCGTCGGCCCCGCCCCGGGCGCCGGCGGACTTAGCCTGTGGAATGGGGACGGCTCTGTTTCCTATTCACATGGTCCATGAATGGCTTCTCATTGTTTCCCTCTTGGTCACAGCGGCGTTTGCGCACACACGGACCTGCCTGCGCTCGGGCCACGGCCTGGGGCACTGCACCCTGGGGGGCTGCGCGCTGGGGGGCTGCGCCCTGGCGGGGCTGCGCGCTGGGGTGGCTGCGCGCTGGGGTGGCTATACTTTGGTGGGGCTGGGGGCTGGGGGGCTGCGTTCTGGGGAGCTGTGCCCTGGGGGGGCCTGCGCCCTGGGGTGGCTATACTTTGGTGGGGCTGGGGGGCTGCGTTCTGGGGGCTGTGCCCTCTGCGCTCTGGCGGGGCTGCGCTCTGGGGTGGCTATACTTTGGTGGGGCTGGGGGCTGGGGGGCTGCGTTCTGGGGAGCTGTGCCCTGGGGGGGCCTGCGCCCTGGGGTGGCTATACTTTGGTGGGGCTGGGGGGCTGCGCTCTGGCGGGGCTGTGCCCTGGGGGGGCTGCGCTCTGGCGGGGCTGCGCTCTGGGGTGGCTGCGCTTTGGTGGGGCTGTGCTGAGGGGGCTGAGCCCTGCGGGGGGTCCTGAACTCTAGGGGTCTTGGCTCTGGCCCTGAGCTGCCCCCTCCAGCTCTCTTGCTAGAGGCTGGTGCTCTACCACTTGAGTACAGCTCCATGCTTGCTCTTGCTGGTTAGTCTCGGGGACTTCCCTGCCTTGCCTGACTGGAAGCCCCATCCTCAGATCTTAGCCTCTGTGGACCCAGGAGTACAGGGGCCCAGGGCAGTGGAGTCTTAACACAAAACAAAAGTGTTCAAAGGTGTGACTAATCTTCATTTACCTTATACTTGAACCATGCCTCCACTCCAACTTTTTGCTGCTAATGGTAATAAACTCAGGGGCAGGGACTTTTCTGCCTGGGTTGGTGTTGAATCAGGATACTCAGGTCTCAGCCTATTGAAACATCCAGGATTACTGGCCTGATCCACCAGCACACAGCTGAGCTGTACTTTAGATAGGCATCATGTTGCAGCAAATACATTCCTACATAAGAACATATTGGTCTGGGAAGGTGGCTCAGTGGTAGCGCGCTTGCCTTGCATGCCTGAGACCCTGGGCTTGATTCCTCAGCACCACATAAGCAGGAAAAAAAAAAGCCAGAAGTGGCTGTGGCTCAGTGGTAGAGCTCTTGCCTCACATGCCTGAGACCCTGGGCTTGATTCCTCAGCACCACATAAGCAGGAAAAAAAAAAGCCAGAAGTGGCTGTGGCTCAAGTGGTAGAGCGCTAGCCTTGAGCTGGAGAACTGAGGGACAGTGCCCAGGCCCTGAGTTCAGGCCCCACGACCAACCAAAAAAAAAAAAAAAAAACCAACAACATATTGCTTATAGGTTCAGGTTTCATACGTGCAGTCCTCAGAAACTTTTCTAAGTCACCAGCTTTACTATTGTCAGATTGCGTTTCAGATTTTCACTTGTTTTAGAGTTACTTGAATCTTGTTTCCCTCGCTTTCCTTGCCAACATGTAATGCACTTTACCAGCGTAGTGCTTTGTCTCTTTTCCTCTAGGTTTTGTTTGCTTGTTTGTTCTTTGTGCCAGTCCTGGGGCTCGAACTTAAGGCCTGGGCACTGTCCCTGAGCGTTCTTGCTCAAGGTTAGGGCTCTATCACTTGAGCCACAGCATCACTTCTGGCCTTTTCTGTTTATGTGGTATGAAGGAATCGAACCCAGGGTTTCATGCATGCTAGGCAAGTACTCCATCACTGAGCCACATTCCCAGCCTCAAGGATGCATCTCTACTACCTGTACTTCTGCATGGAACCTGGGAACTGGGGGGAGCCCTCCTTCCTGCCCCAGACCCACGCCCATGGTGGGCTCTGGAGTAGAAAATCCTCCTGGATGTGGTTGGCCCTGTTGTCCTGGGCCTGACGGGGCTCTGACCGCCCTTGGGATACTGTTGACTGGCTCTCCTGCCTGTGTGTGAATCCTCAGCGGCCCTCTCTCCCATCCCAGCCTGGCACAGTCCCGAGGATCCAGCCAGGAGTGACTGACTGTGGAGGAGTCCTTCCATGTGGGACCTCCTTTTATTTTACCAGCTCAAGACTTACTCCTTCTACCTTGCAAGTGGCGTGTGCTCCTGGCAGTGTCTGTGGGAGACTGGGGTGCAGATGGAGATAGATCTGTTTTTCCCCAAAGCCTGCCTGAGATCTTGAAGTGGCTTATGAGGCTAGTTTGTTAGCAGGTGAGTAAATCTCTGCCAGGCACTGGTGGCTCACGCCTGTAATCCTAACTACTCAGGAGGTGGAGATTTGAGGATCGTGATTTGAAGCCAGTGTGGGCAGGAAAGTCCGTGAGACTCTTACCTCCAATGAATCACCAGAAAACCAGAAGTAGGGGGCTAGGAAGGTGGTTTAGTGGTAGAGAGCTTGCCTAGCATGCATGAAGTGCAGGGTTCAGTTCCTCAGTACCACATACACAGAAAAAGCCGGAAGTGGCGCTGTGGCTCAAGTGGTAGAGTGCTATTCTTGAGCAAAAGAAGCCCAGGGACAGTGCCCAGACCAGCTGTCTCACACACACCAATCTTTCTTTGCTCCTTTTTTTTTTTTTTGTCTGCAGTGGGGCTTGAACTCTGGGCCTGGGCGCTGTCCCTCAGCTCTTCAGCTTCCTGTTTCCTGGTGGTTTATAGGAGCTAAGAGTCTCAAGGACTTTCCTGCCTGGGCTGGCTTTGAGCTACGATCGTCAGATCTCAGCCTCCTGCTTAGCTAGGATCGCAGGCGTGAGCCACCATGCCTGGCTTTCTTCATTCCTCTTGAGATAAGGAAACTGAGAACAGACTAAAAGCCCCTGGTAGAACCAGGCTCAGCACCTGACCCAGCCTTGTGGGTTGGGTGGGATGGGGGTGCCTGGGCAGGGGGGCCCTGGCCATTTCATAAACCCATTGCCTCCAGCCACATTGGGCAGGAAGCTCTCCTCCGACTGCTCCGCTGCCTTCTGTATCCACTGGAACCAAGGCTCCTTCCAGGGCAAAACAGGAAAGAAGGAAAGAGGCTCATGTTTTGTGAACATGGCCCAGAGTCAGGTACGCTCTGACACGGACCACAGCGTCCTAGGGACAAAGCTGTGGGCTTTGCACACATCCCTCCCAGGCGGCAGCCAGAGGGTTCAGTGGAGCTGTGTGGCCCTCACACAGCCCAGGACAGTGCCCAGGCCCCAGAGCACAAGGCCCACATGGCGTGAGTCCAGAGCTTTGTCCCAGGTGCTCTCAGAGATGCAGATGACCAGACAAGGCAGGTGTTTTGGTCAGCCCAGCGGGGTCCAGTGAGCAAGCTGGAGTGGCCGGTGACCCTGGGCAGGGCATGGGAAGAGCCCCCAGCTCTAACCCTGGCTCCAGATGGGGCTGGGTGGACACAGGGCTCCTGGAGACCTTGGACTGCAAGGACGGACTCCATCTTCAACCTCAGGGCCTCTGCTCCACAGTGAGCAGGCCACCCCTCCCAGCGCAGCCTGGACAGCCTCAGGGGGCCTGGACAGCCTCAGGAGACCTGGACAGCCCCAGGGAGCCTGGACAGCCCCAGAGAGGCCTGGACAGCCCCACGGAGGCCTGGACAGCCCCAGAGAGGCCTGGACAGCCTCAGGGGGCCTGGTCAGCCCCAGGGAGCCTGGACAGCCTCAGGGGGCCTGGTCAGCCCCAGGGAGCCTGGACAGCCCCAGAGAGGCCTGGACAGCCCCACGGAGGCCTGGACAGCCCCAGAGAGGCCTGGACAGCCTCAGGGGGCCTGGTCAGCCCCAGGGAGCCTGGACAGCCCCAGGAGACCTGGACAGCCCCAGAGAGGCCTGGACAGCCCCAGGGAGCCTGGACAGCCCCAGAGAGGCCTGGACAGCCCCAGGGAGGCCTGGACAGCCCCAGGGAGGCCTGGACAGCCCCAGGGGGCTCAGGACTCCGCCTATTGTCCACTCCCCTTCTGGCCACCCCCACCCCCTTGCTTCACTTGCTCCCCCTCTTGGGGTCTGGGCAGCTGCTGTCTGGGGACAATCTGAATCTGTGGACAACATGGTGTCCACCCAGCCTCCTCTCCCTCGGCGGGACCTAGGACTCAATTCAGGCTGGGACCCATCAGGCCCCGGCCCCAAGCGTGGCCCAGCGGGGAATTTGCCATTCTTCACTGGACCTCCCTCCCCCTCCCCTCCCCCC
>NW_012267369.1:1485814-1507668 GCF_000151885.1 Dipodomys ordii | reverse complement strand
GGCTGCGGGGCGGAGCGGCTGCGGCCCAAGGCCCCGCAGAAAATCCGTGTTTTCTCTTCCAGAAAGACGCCGCTCGTGGACCCGGAGGACCCGGACGGCGCAGGCCGAGGACGGACACCGAGGGCCTTCCCAGCCTCTGTGCTGGGTGTGAGCGTCCGCGCCCGCGCCCGCGTCCTGGGGTATGTGACCGTGCCCGTGTCCATTCGTCTCCATGTCCGTGTCCGTCTCCATAGCTGTGTCCATGTCCACATCCTGGGCACTGTCCCTGAGCTTTGGCTCCAGGCTGACCCTCATTGACCCTCACCGGCCCTGGCGCTGCCCTCACCGGCCCTGGCGCTGCTCTCTGAGAGCCCTGTCACCTGTTGCCCTGTTCTGAGCGTGAGCCCGTTTGCAACCCAGTGTAAAATAAACCCTAGGTCAGTTTCTCTGGGAGCGGCTTGGTTTGTCTCAGTCTCTTTCCTCAGCCTTTCAACCACTTCCTCAGGGCCAGGGACGCACCAGAACGTCCAAGTTCCATGCAGCCAGAACCCTGGTGGCTCACCCCAGGGACTTGGGAGGCTGAGGTCTTTAAGCAGAAAGTTCAGGTCCAGAATCCAAGTGAAACACAGGCACGCACGCGCGCATGGGACCATGCCTGCAAGGTGGCCCTCAGAGAAAAGTGTCTGTCAGAGACTGCCCAGTTTGAGCAGACTACTCTGAAAATGCAAGGTGCCGGGCTGGACAGGTGGCTCAGTGGTAGAGCACTTGCCTTGCATGCATGAGGCCCTGGGTTCGATTCCTCAGCACCACATAAGCAAAAAGGAAAAAGCGGGAAGTGGCGCTGTGGCTCAAGTGGTAGAGCGCTAGCCTTGAGCTGAAGAGCTGAGGGACAGCGCCCAGGCCCAGAGTTTAGGCCTCATGACCAGACCAAAAAAAAAAAAAAAAAAATGCAAGGTGCTTTTACTGCAAGGTGCTTACTGGTCCAGCAGCACAGAGGGTGCAGAGCCTCGAAGGGGAGGGACATCGAGGTGGGCATCAAGCCCACCCAGGCCAAAGCCAGGTCAGTGGGTGGGGTTGGTGAGCCAGGGAGCGGAGCAATGAGCGGGGTGTGGGGTGGAAAGGCAGGCGGCCCCCGTCAGGTAAGGGAGGTCACTGGACTGGCTAGTCAAGGAGCAGGGCCAGGGTGAAGATCCCTGGAAGCACCGCCCTGGAGGAGGGAGAGCGTCCCTGTTTTCTGTGGGGCAGGGAAGAGTTAAAGTCCGTTCCTTTAAGCCCAGGGTGTGTACTGGAGACTGGTGGAAACGGAGGGAAGCCCGGTCGGAAGAGTGTAGCTCTGTCCCTCACAGGGCATGGCAGGTCCGGCAGAGCTGAGGGGACACCAGGCTCCCAGCACCCGGCAAACTCTGTGCTTGCACTTGGTGAACCATAGTTCCAGGATTTAAGCTCAGGTGATGTCAAAGACTTCAGCCTGCATTCCACAGTTCCCCCAATACAGGTGGGAGAGGCTGGCCCTGGGAGGCCTGGCCAGGCCACGGAGGGAGCGCGCACCATGCACTTGAGACCGCCTGCTCTGTGGCCAGCGCACTCTTCTCCAGCTCCCTCAACAGGTGGGAAAGAGGCCTGGAGGCGGCAGCGCTCAGCTCCACCAGACACACGGGTGGGGATCCTGCCAGCCTAGAGATACTTCACCAACCAGCCCACAATGGAAGCCGGAGGAGGGGTTCCCAAGAAGCCAATAAAAAAGGGGGGAGTGGGGGGGAAATGGAGCGTTGGGCAGTCAGCAGGGCCCGCCCGCTCAAGGGTCCGGGGATCCCGCTGGGTTCCAAGGGGTCTGTGTGGCTGGTGTTTCCGTGCTGTGCCTAGCTGAGTCCCGGGGCTTAAACACCGTCCATGTCCTGATGATGCTCTCTCCCTCTGCAGCAGCATCCGCGGCCGACTTCCAGCCACATCGCAGTTTTTGTGGTCTTTTCCCTTTGTGCTAGCCGGACGGTCAGTCGTGCTAGCAGCCTGGTGCCTCTCAGGGCACCTCCGTCTCTGGGTGAAATGTCTGGCTGAGGGGCCTCCCATCCCAGTTTACTTATGGACTGTGAGCTCTTATTATTAAATTTTTTAGATGAACTTGCTATTTTGCCCAAACAAACTCGTGTCATTCAAGCTCAAGGCTAGTGCTCTTCAAACAACTTTTCTTGTTTGGGGGGCCGGTCGTGGGTCTTGAACTCTGGGCCTGGGCGCTGTCCCCGAGCTCTTCAAAGCTAGTGTTCTATCATTTGAGCCACAGCACCACTTCCGGTTCTCTGGTGGTTAATGGGAGATTAAGAGTCTCATGGACTTTCCTGCCCAGGCTGACTTTGAACCGTGATCCTTAGATCTTAGCCTCCTGAGTAGCTAAGATTACAGGCGTGAGTCATCAGCACCTGGCTTCAACTTTTTTTTTCAAGAGCAGTCTGGGTCTGGGAGGGGCTAGAAGGCCTCTGACCTGTGGGAGGGCTGGATGCCACTAGGCCCTAGGCACTGGGTCAAACCAGAGATCTTTCCAGAAAATACCTTTTATTTACTGCTACTATCTGCTATCCTGCTCTGAGGGTTTTTTGTTTTTCCTCTGTCAGTCAGGGGCTTAAACTCAGGGCCAGAGCACTGTCCTGAGCTCTTTTTGCTCATGGCTAGTGCTGTACCACTTTAAGTCACAGCGTCACTTCCTATTTTCTGGTGGTTCATTGTAGACAAGAGTCTCATGCACTTTCCTGCCTGGGCTGGCTTTGAACCGGGATCCTCAGATCTCAGCCTGCTGAGTAGCTGGGATGACAGGAGTGAGCCAGCGGCGCCCAACCTTTTTTTTTTTTTTTACATTTTTTTTATATTTATTTATTTTATCTTGGGTCCGGCCGTGGGGCCTGAACTCTGGGCCTGAGCGCTGTCCCTCAGCTCTTCAGCTCAAGGCTAGCGCTCTACCACTTGAGCCATAGCACCACTTCCAGCTTTTTTCTTTTTGCTTATGTGATGCTGAGGAATCGAACCCAGGGCCTCAGGCATGCAAGGCAAGCGCTCTACCACTGAGCCACCTTCCCAGCCCCAGTTATCTATTTTTTTCTACATTCTGTTTTTTATTCTCTTGTCAAGTGTCAGGTAACTTTAAGTATGTAGCTTTATTTTTGGGTCTTCTAGTCTGTTCCACTGGTGTTCAGGCCTGCTTTTGTGCCAACATTGAAATGTTTTTGTTATGATAGCTCTGTAGTAGAGTTTCAGCCTAGGATCATGATACCATCAGCTTTCTTTTCCTTTTTTTTTGCCTAAAATTGCTTTGGCTATTCGAGGTCTCTTGCTGTTCCAGGTGAATTTTTGTTTTCTCTCAGTAAAAAATGTCATTGGGATTTCAATGGGGATTGTGTTAAATTTGTAGATCGCGTTGGCAGTATGGCTGTTTTCAGGCTACCAATTCTTTTTTGGTGTGAGACTGGGACCCGATTTTGGCTCATTGGTTTAGTGCTGCACCAACTGAGCTATGCCTCCAACCCTTTAATTCTACTTATTGTAGGACTTTTTCTCCTTCTTTGGCAGGGAGGGCGATGGGGCCTATGAAACCCAGGGCCTTGAGTCGCATGCTCAGCCTGAGCTACATTTAACAGCCTTTCTCCTTTTCTTCTCTAAAGTAGAGCTATGAGTAATAAATAATTCACCACTTGGCCATGACTAAACCCTAAGAAGTTTACAAAACCAAAGGACTGCCTTCCTTGGTGAGAACTCCAGCAAAAATAACATACACTAGGAGCTGGAGTGCACCCCAGGGCAGGCAAAGTATTTAAACGGGAATTCAACAACAAAGGAGACTACAGAAGATATCCAAACACATAGAAACTGCCCACATATTGCTGGAAGATGAGCAGGTCACTGAAGTAACAAGGGGTAAAATAAAAAGTTCCTGGAAGCAGGGCACCGGTGGCTCACGCCTGTCATCCTAGCTACTCAGGAGACTGAGATCAGAGGATCACAGTTCAAAGCCAGCCCAGGCAGGAAAGGCTGTGAAACTCTGAAGCCACCAGGAAACTGAAAGTGGCGCTGTGGCTCAAGTCGTAGAGCGCTAGCCTTGAGCTGAAGACTGAGGGACAGCGCCCAGGCCGAGTTCAAACCCCATGACTGACAAAAAAAAAAAAAGTTTGAGCTGGGAAGGTGGCTCAGAGGTAGAGTGCTTGCTTTGTATGCATGAGGCCCTGGGTTTGTATTTGTCAGTCGTGGGGCCTGAACTCTGGGCCTGGGAGCTGTCCCTCAGCTCTTCAGCTCAAGGCGAGCATTCACTTGAGCCATGGTGCCGCTTCCCGCTTTTTCTGGTTATGTGGTACTGAGGAATCGAACTCAGGGCCTCTGCATGCAAGGCAAGCGCTCCACCACTGAGCCACCTTCCCAGCCCCAATTCTTTATAATTTTTTTTGGGGGGGTCCAGTCATGGGGCCTGAACTCTGGGCCTGGGCGCTGTCCCTCAGCTCTTCAGCTCAAGACTAGCGCTCTACCACTTGAGCCACAGTACCACTTCCCACTTTTCTTTTTGCTTATGTGGTGCTAAGGAATCAAACCCAGGGCCTCATGCATGCAAGGCAAGCGCTCTACCACTGAGCCACCTTCCCAGCTCCTCTTTATAATTTTTTAAGGCTACATTTCATTATTTCTGCCGTCAGCTATTAAATTGTTTCTATCTGCCAAGTTCTTTTGAGCGTTTGCTAGTACTAGGGCTTGAACTCCGGGCACTGGAGCTGAGCTGTCCCTTAGCTTTTTTGCTCAAGGCTGGCTCTCTACCACTTGAGCTACATTTCCCAGGATTTTTGCTAATTGAAGATAGGGTCACATGGAATTTTCTACCTGGACTTGGCCTCAAACTGTGATCCTAAGATTTTATCTTTTTTTATTTCCTTCTCTTGAGTAAGCCTACTGGCACCTAGCCAAATTTTAGACTTGGCTTGTTCTTGTTTTTCCAGCAATTTGAGGTACCTAAGTAGGTACATTGAGATGTCTTTTAAAAAACAATACATGTAGCTATAGATTAGCACTGCCTTTGCTGTCTCTCAAAGGTTCTAGTAGGTTCTTTTTTTTTTTTTTGTCGGTTGTGAGGCTTAACGATGGACCTGGGTGCTGTCCCTCAGCTAAGAGCCACAACTACTCCTGGTTTTCTGGTGGTTTATTGGAGATTAAGAGTCTCACAGACTTTCCTGCCCAGGCTGGCTTTGAACAATGATCCTCAGATCTCAGCCTCCTGAGTAGCTAGGATTACAGGCGTGAGCCACAGCGCCCGGCGTGGCTGTGTTTTAACTTTTTTTTTTTTGGGGGGGGGAGGGAAGTCCATCCTGGGGCCTGAACTCTGGGCCTGGGCGCTGTCCCTCAGCTCTTCAGCTCAAGGCTAGTGCTCAACCACTTGAGCCACAGTGCCACTTCCGGCTTTTTTCTTTTTTCTTATGTGGTGCTGAAGAATCAAACCCAGGACCTCATGTATGCAAGGCAAGCGCTCTACCACTGAGCCACCTTCCCAGCCCCCTCCAGGAACTTAAAATCAGGAACAGAAAGAATGTGCCTAAACTTAATGAGGTTTTATATATATGAAAAATACACATGTTACTATATGTGGATGTATGACAAACCTAAACTCAACACAATAAATAGGGGAAAAACAATTTTCCTCAGTCAGGAAATGAGACAAGGGTGCTTTTATTCAATATGATACTGGAATTCCTAGCCAGAGCAATAAGGAGGAAAAAGAAAGGAAAGGGATTCAAATAGGAAGAAATCAAATTACCCTTATATGCAGATGAGAAAATCCTGTGCTTGACAGACCCACAGTGCCAAAAAGGCAGTGATGCGCTCAATCAATCACACAGGGTGTATCAATCACACCACAGGATATCAACACTTGCCACACGACAAAAATGAACAGGCTGAACAGGAGACTAGGAAAACAATTCCATTCATGATAGCCTCAAAAATAATAAAAAAAGTATATACACATTAACTTAAAGACCTTTACAAAATGTGTAAAACCTTGGGGCTGAGAGGTGGCTCAGTGGTAGAGCGCTTGCCTTGCATGCCAAAGGCCCTGGGTTCGATTCCTCAACACCACATAAGCAGAAAGAAAAAAGCTGGAAGTGGTGCTGTGGCTCAAGTGGTAGAGCGCTAGCCCTGAGCTGAAGAGCTGAGGGACAGCGCCCAGGCCCAGAGTTCAGGCCCCACAACCGGACTCCCCCCCCCCCAAAAAAAAAACCCTGTAAAATCTAGAAGGAGCGAGGGGCTGGGAAGTTGGGGCTGGGAAGTTGGCTTAGTGGTATAGTGCTTGCCTTGCATGCCTGAGGCCCTGGGTTCGATTCCTCAGCCAGCACCACATAAGCAAAAAGGAAAAAGCTGGAAGTGGCGCTGTGGCTCAAGTGGTAGGGCATTAGCCTTGAGCTGAAGAGCTGAGGGACAGTGCCCAGGCCAGAATTCAGGCCCCACAACTGGACCAAAAAAAAAAAAAAAGAATCTAGAAGGAGCGAGATGCTGGATCACTCCTGTCATCCTAGCTACTTAGGAGGATGAAATCTGAGGATCACGGTTCGAAGCCAGGGCCAGCAAGAAAGCTCCTGAGATCCTTATCTCCAATTAACCACCAGAAATCCAAAAGTGATGCTGTGGCTCAAGTGGCAGAGCACTTGTCTAGAGCTGAAGAGCTCAGGGACAGCGCCCAGGCCCAGAGAGAGTTCAAGCTCTACAACCCACAAAAAACAAACCTAGAAGGATTTGAAGACACACCAGAAGATGGAACCACTTCCTATTGGGGTGTGTGTGTGCAGGCACATGCGCACACATGTGTATGCCTTCTAGTCCTGGGGCTTGAACTCAGAACCTGGACACCGTCCCTGAGCTTCTTTTGCTCAACTAGCACTTTACCACTTGAGCCACAGCACCACTTCTGGCCTTTTCTGTTTATGTGGTACTAAGGAATTGAACCCAGGACTTCATGCATGCTAGGCAAGCACTCTACTGCTAAGCCACATTCCCTGCCCTCTTGCTTTGCTCTACCACTTGAGCCACAGCTCTACTCTCACAGATCTTACTTACTTTTTGTGCAGGTCCTGGACTTGAACTAAAGGTTAGACTGAGGTCTAGTATCTGAGCGTAGCCCCACTTTCCACTTCCGCTGTCTGCTGGCAAACTGGAGAGGAGTCTCTTGGACCCCCACCTTCTGCAGAGTTAGGGTTACAGGTGTAAGCCACTGGAGTCTGGCTCCACTGATACTTTACAGAATTGCTTCTAGGTGACACCTCTTTGGATTTACTTTGTAACTGGGGCTTGAATTCAGGGTCATGGTGGCCATTACTCTGAGGGGACTATGCTGTGTCCATTCAAGGACTAAACACCCACAATACTGAGATTGCAAAAACCACGAAGGCAGGTCCTACGGGGTGGATGGGCCAGGGAGAAGGATCCTACCCTAAGAACACTGGCTGTGGGCAGTAAACATCTCTTTGGAGCCATTTATCTGCAGGAAGAGAGAGGAAAAAAAAACAAACCAGCACACAGGGCCAAGGAAGCTGTTCTTTGTTCTTGTTAAGTTTTATTGGCATCCCATTCATCTCTTTACAGAAGACGCAGCCCACACCTAGAACACAGACCTCTGGAGAAGGGCATGCTCCCTCAAGCCAGTCAGGGTGCAGGCAGTCCTGGGGAGGGGCCGAGTGGCCAGGGCTCAACTGAGAAGGTGGGTGGCTGGGCGGGGGGAGGGGGGGAAGCTAGGTTGGGAGGAGAAGGTCTGCTAACCTAGGACACCACAATCCTAAAAGCAGCGCCTTCTAGAACAAAGGTCAATTTGCTAGGACAGGTCTGCCAGGGCTCTCCTCTCCTCAGAGAGCAGGTGCACATCTAATGGGAGTTCTGAAATGTGGAGCAGTAGGGGAAGGGAGGAGATAAGAATTTCGAGTTATAACAACCATTTATCCATTGCACGTACAACTGTATTATGCAAATCAACCTTTTGGAAAATTCAGACAGAAGGGAACTGTCTAGTTCAGTTTTCCCTCTGGAGAGATGAAAAGCTTTTTGGCTCTTAAGTCTTTGATAAAAGGCGTACATGATTCTTGTGTCTACTGTACAGAATACTGCCACTAGCTGGATTTCCAAATGCTGCATCTCTAACACTGCAATCCAGACAGGGTCCAACCCTCCACCTTACATGCCTGTATTACAGGGCCTGACACACATGATCCACAAATTCCTCACGCTAATTTATAATTTTTAATTGGTTGCATATATTAACATGTACTATAAGATTCTTTTCTAAGAAGCATTACATAATAAATGGATACTGTAAAAAGATCTGATTAGTTAAAAGTAACAAGCATTAACAGATACATACAAAACTCAGTCTGATCAGACTGGGAGTAAGCCTGTAAATGAAGCGTCGGCACCAGCCTTCCCAAGGGGGCCTTCGGCAGGGAGGATGGGGTCAGGGATAACAAGACCGTTAAAACAATCAGATCACTAATTAGAGAGATTCGCTGTGAACAGTCCTCTCGCTTTCCAATGGACAAGAAGAGCAAGCTCACTGCTGACCAGCCAGACTGGGGTCTGCAGCCACACCGGGGGGCGACTGACTAGGAGCCCCGCAGGCCTGTGCTGCAGTTTGCTTGTGTGTGTGTGTGTGTGTGTGTGTGTGTACTATGACGTGGGCATGTGTGGATGAGGGACAACCGTGTTTGGTGGGATTTCTTTTGGCAGCTGGATGTGAGAGGTTGCTTTCTGCTCTGTTTACAGGAGGGAGGCTTGTGTTTGAAGGCTTGTGTGTGTTCTTGGTTTGTTTACAGGAGGGAGGGCGTGTGTTTGAAGGCCTGTGTGTGTGTGTTCTTGGTTGGTGAAGGACTCTGTGCTCAGTGCTCACTGCCTCCTCAGCAGCTGCAGCTCTCGGCTGAGGCCTTGGCCCGGTCGTTCTTGTCCAGTTTGATGGGTTCAGGAAATTCATTGTACAGCTCCACCTCTGTCTCCTAGACAGCGAGAAAGAAAGGCTAGTCACCTCTGGCCTTTCTGACAAGCAGCACAGCACAGAGAAGGGACAGAGTGGGCCCACCCTGGATGTAGAGCAGAGCAGGCCACCTGATGATGACAAATCCAGGCAGAAGGAGCCCCTGTCTACGCTGAGTAGCCAGGACAAGCTGCCTGATGCTCCTGCCCAGAGCATGGCCTGGTGACCCGAAGACCATGTCCTGCTTACACATGTTCATGGATGGTTGGCCCATAGAGTTGCCAATACTTAAAACTTACCTGCTGGGCATCTGGTGGCTCACACCTGTAATCCTAGCTACTCAGGAGGCTGAGAAATGAGGATCGTAGTTTGAAGCTAGCTGGGGCAGGAAAGCCAATGAAACAAAAGAATAACCAAAAAGCCAGAAGTAGAGCTGTGGCTCAAGTGGTAGAGCACTAGCCTTGAGCAAAAGAAGCTCACAGACAGTGCCCAAGTCCCAAGTTCAACCCTAGGACCAGTACAAAAAACAGAACAGTTTGCCATAGTCTGGATTCTTGACTTCTCTCAAAGACTAGGCCAACCTGGGACAGGATTCCCATATGGTGCCGGCTGCAGCGTTGCTTCTGAGTCTCTTGGACCCAGTCCCAGTCTCCCCTGTCCTCACCTCCCACTTGTTTTCAGACTGATGGACAGCCACGGTCTTCCTTTCTCTTCCTAAGATTTAGAAGAGGTTTGGCTCCCGAGTGCTGCAGAATCAGGAGCAGACCCCCGCTGGAGGGCATGGCTCCCATGGGGAGCAGGGCTGCACCTCTGGGTGTGGCAGAACCGTGTGCATTATCAGGGAACTAACTGGGTGATGTGCCAGTTGCTGCCTGCAGCCTTAGACACAAGTAGGGACTGTTTCTATTCTTGTTGGTCGTGGGGCCTAAACTCTGGGCCTGGGCGCTGTCCCTCAGCTCCTCAGCTCAAGGCTAGCGCTCTACCACTTGAGCCACAGCGGAACTTCTGGCTTTTTTCTTTTTGCTTATGTGGTGCTGAGGAATCGAACCCAGGGCCTCCTGCATGCAAGGCAAGCGCTCTACCACTGAGCCACCTTCCCAGCTCTGTTACTTTTCATTTAAAGCTCTCTCAGTGGCCGGGTGGCTGGTGGCTCACGCCTGTCATCCTAGTTATTCAGGAGGCTGAGATGTGAGGATTACAGTTCAAAGCCAGCCTGGGCAGGAAAGACCATGAGATTCTTTTTTTTTTTTTGGGTACAATCGTGGGCCTGAACTCTGGGCCTGGGCGCTGTCCCTCAGCTCTTCAGCTCAAGGCTAGCGCTCTATCACTTGAACCCCAGCACCACTTCCGGCTTTTTTCTTTTTGCTTATGTGGTGCTGAGGAATCGAACCCAGGGCCTCAGGCATGCAAGGCAAGCACTCTACCACTGAGCCACCTTCCCAGCCCAAGACTATGAGATTCTTATCTCCAATAAACCACTAGAAAGCCTGAAGTGGTGCTGTGGCTCAAGTGGTAGAGCGCTAGCCTTGAGCTGAAGAGCTGAGGGACAGCGCCCACACCCAGAGTTCAAGACCCACAACCAACAAAAAAATAAAAAATAGACAACATCTGGGAATACATATTTAAGGAAGACATCAGTTTTACTGTGAATTGTGCAAGCGTGATGTTAGTGTGTTTAAAGACTGAATGGTCACCACCCTCTGTATGGAACAGCCATCATTCCAAAAAGACCCCTGTGCTCACCTGTGGCCGCCCCTCCCCCAAGCCATCATCAGTCCAGTTATGGGAGTGGCCTCCCTGGCCCTGCGGGGACTGCAGCCACAGCCTCCGGGTTGGTAAGCAAGGGCTTTGCCTCCAAGCCCCACTCCCGTCCTGAAGGGTCCCCCTCGCGTCTTAGCCTCTGGTGGCAACATTCACCAGCGTTTCATCTTTTTTTTTTTTTTGCCAGTCCTGGGGCTTGAACTCAGGCCCTGGGTGCCGTCCCTGAGCTTCTTCAGCTCAAGGCTAGCCCTCTACCACTTGAGCCACAGAGCCACTTCTGGCCTTTCCTGTGTATGTGGTGCAGAGGAATGGAACCCAGAGCTTCAAGCATGCGAGGCGAGCGCTCCACCACTGAGCCACCTTCCTTCCCACCTGTGCCTCAGAATACCGTTCTAGGCAAGGATCTGAAGTTTATACTGCTCCCACGGGGTCAGGGATGCCCCAGGCAGCGGCTGAACCTGCCCACTCTGCACAGAGGCAGAGGACAGCAGGACAGGCCTTACAGGACCCAGACTGCTGCAGCTGCGTTCTGGACCGAAAGGTGCAAGCCACCCTGTCCCTGCGGTGTGCTGGGCAGCCTATGGGGACAGGTGCACCCCACAGAGACGTACGGGCTGCAGCTGGGGTGGAGGGGAGAAAACCGCAGAAACACAGATTTCAATAAAGTAGAAAGTAGTGTCAAGAGAAAGAAAAAGCTAAAAAAAAAAAGCATCCCAGGATTAGAATGGACATTTCCTGGGGGGAAGGGCATGTCTCAAGGTGACCTTTCTCATCCCATGTCCTAAACCCCAATAAAAACAAATTAACAAAAAAGAAAAAGAAAAAGAAACACAGATTTCAATAAAGTAGAAAAGAAAAAAAAAAACACCAGAAAATACAAGACAGCTAAAAAAAGAAATGCCAGGCAAGAAAAAAGATATAAGATAGAATGATGAAGTTGGATACCTGTAACCCTAGCTGCTCAGGGGGGTGAGATCTGAGGATCATGGATCACAGTCAGCCCAGGCATAAAGGCTGGAGAAACTCCATCTCTAGAATAATCAGCAAAAAGCCAGGCTACAGGTATGGCTCAGAAGTGACAGAGCACCGCAGGTCCTCAGGGTGGACTCAGTACTGGCAAACAATTACCCACAAACAACACGTAGAACTGTGCCCTGACAGGAGCCGGACCCCAGACTCTTTCCTTCTGAGACAGTACTGAGGTTTGAATGCAAGGCCTCACATTTGCTAGGTTGGAGCCCTACCACTTGAGCCACACCTCCACATCTAAAGGCTTTCAAATCAAGTCTGAGGGCTGGAAATGTGAATTTGTGGTAGAGTGCTTGCCTAGCATGTATGAAACCCCAGGTTCAATTCCTGAGTACCAAATACACAGAAAAAGCTGGAAGTAGTATTGTGGCTCAAGTGGTAGAGTGCTGGCCTTGAGCAGAAGCTCAGGGACAGCGCCCAGGCCCAGAGTTCAAGCCCCAGGACTGGCAAAAAAGAAAAAGAAAAGAAAACACCAAATCAAGTCTGTGTCCAAAGAGACACAGACATCACCAGGAGAAACTAAGGGAACTGTGCATGCATCCCAGAGTATGTGCACATCAAATACAACACAGACCACGCTGGCAGGGCAGGGAAGACCTCTTATTCCACATGTTAGCAATGAAAACAAAGGGCTATTCAAAAGGGAAAAAAAAGTATGTCCAAAGATGTCCTGCTTTCTGGCCCTAACTTTCTTTTTGTGAAAGGGCCTCCTGTGTAGCACTTTCTCAATTTTTCTCAGACAGTCTTAGTAAATACCACAGGCTGGGCTGGAACTTGAGACCATCCCATGGAGCACAGGTGAACTCAGCTTCAATTCCCCAGGCCCTGGTGAGGATTTTCAGGTGCTTTGTGGAGGCTAGTCAAGCAGAGAGACCCAAATAGCCGAGCTAGAGTGGAACAGTGGCCACAAAGGGGAACTGGCAGGCCCGCACCTGGCGCGGCCGTCAGCAGCTGAGGACACCCTCTGCTGGGTGGGAGGGAGGGAGGGAGGGAGGGGGAGAAACCAAACCCTCACACACATGAGAGGAAGCACACCTCTCAGCCTAACAGCTTAGACCCCACAGAAACGTAAGCAGTGACGCAAAGAAGCAGGGACAGCAAGGATCAGAGAAACACTGCGAGTGATGCCAGCCACCAAGGACGGGACTCCTAAGTGGCCGCATCAACTCTGAAAAGCCTGTGGGGTTACTAGTCAGGTGCAGGTCTGTGTTGCAGTCAGCACACACCTGTGTTTCCAGAGAGGTGCTGGGCGCTCGGGCACAAGCCTTGCCAGGCAGGCTGTCACTTGTGTAGGCCCCCTTGTTCCCAGGGTCTCTCACCCACACAGCCAGACATCTTGTTCTCTGAGAACCGGTGCATCTGACCAGCCTGGTGTCCTGGACACAGCTGCCTTCTCTGCAGTCCAACACCTGCTGTGCCACGTGGGACGATGCTGGATGACCTGCTCTCACCTGCTCCAGCCCACCCTGCCTTCCTGTTACCTTGTCACGCAGAGCTCCAGGCTCCTTAATACAGTCGTTTTGGATTTTGCCTCTTGTTGGTCTTTCTTAGCATGTATGTCCACCCCATGAAACCATCACAAACGCCCTGCAAAGGGCGTGTTACAAAGGTGGGAAACAGGAGCTCAGATGTAATTTTTAAAAGTTAGGTCTAAGGACTAATAGAATTAGTAATTGAATTTAAGTGTATCTCCTCTTTAAAGAGAAGGAGCAATTTGGAAAAGAGTTTTCTGATCTACTGGCATGAAAAGAAAGTAGCCTTGAGCAGAAAAATTCAGGGACAGCACCCAGGCCCTGCGTTCTTGGGTTCGAGCCGCAGGCCCATGTTTTCACTGCAGTCTTTAGATGACACACAGAGCAGAACTTCTGGGACTCAGGCAGAAACTGCCTTTGACCTCCCAGAAACAGAGCTTCCTGACTGCCCATGAGAGGGTGCTAGGAAAGATCACAAGCAAGGGCAGTAGGGTTGGGCCAGTGCCAGGCTGTCATCACCAGAGGGTGCCAGACCACTGTGGAGACCTGGACACCTACCTGTTTAAGTGCATTCCTTGCGATTGTCTGGAACGCCTGCTCCACATTGATGGCCTCCTTGGCACTGGTCTCGAAATAGGGAATGTTGTTTTTGCTGTAGCACCAGGCCTGTGCCCTCTTTGTGGCCACCTGCAGGAAGAAGCAGGGCACATGTGGACTGACACGAGCAGTGACAGCCTGTAGGTACACAGCTAAGTCAGACCTGGAATGAGGATGAGCGACAACCATGGAGATCTGCCAAGACTCGTGAGCTGGCTGTGAGGATCACAGATCGTGCCAGACTCAAAGCGTGGGCAGCCTGTGCTACTGACCTCAGCTATGCTCACATGTGATTTGTGAAGGGAATAAAAGCCAGACCAAGACAGGCACCAGTTGCTCATGCCTATAATCCTAGTTATTCAGAAGGCTGAGATTTGAGGATCATGGTTCAAAGCCAGCCTAAGCAGGAAAGTCTTTGAGACTCTTATCTCCCATCAACCATGAAAAAGCCAGAAGTGGAGCTGTGGCTCAAGTGGTAGAGCCCTAGTCTTGAGCAGAAAAACTCAGGGACAGCACTCAGGCTCTGAGTTCATGAGTTCAAGCCCCAGGACTGGCACCCCCCCAAAAAAAAAAAAAGCCAGTTAGGACGAACAGCACCCTCTCATCTCTTCAACACGCCTGCCTGCTTGGTCGTGGACACCCGTGCTGTGTGCTCAAGTGACACATAATTTTGTAGCTTTCACACATCCTCATTCCTTTCCAATGCTAGCCCATTTCAACCAAGAGACAAGTCTTAGAAAGGAGAAAATTAAGGGATTAGTGGTCAGAAATAAGTAGCTGTAATTAGTAAAAGAATGTTTCCAACAAATACTGTTTGAAAATACACAAAAACCATTTAATTCAAAACCCACGGCAATCTTCTATACCATTGATCTGTGCAGACCACTGAGAGTGAGATCAAACTCCCTACTTCAGAGAGCAAAAGGTTCAAAGAGCAGCAACAGCTGGCAGCAGCAACACAGCTGGAGGGGGTGCTTCAGGGTCAGACACGGAGCCAGCATCGCCAGACTTCTCAAAGACCTCAAAGGATGGCCCTGGCCCAGGATGAGGGACTCTAAAACCAAGAACCATCCAGAACCACCTAGCATAGAACTTTTCAAAGCCCCAAGGAATTGGAGGGGTGGGTGTCTGTGACAACTCCCATCACCTCTGGCACTTACTTGTCTGTTTTCGAGGTCAATCTTGTTTCCCAACACAACAAAGGGGAAGTTTTCAGGATCCCGGGGACTGGCCTGGATGAGAAACTCATCTCTCCAGCTGTCAAGGGTCTTGAATGTGTTAGGGGCAGTCACATCAAACACCAGAACACAGCAGTCTGCACCTCTATAGAAGGCCACACCAAGAGACTGGAACCGTTCCTGACCAGCTGTGTCCCAGATCTGCAAGAAATAACAAACATTTCCAACTTGGAGGACGCTCAGCAGAGCAGCAGGTGCATCTGTGCTGGGGGGCCTGTAACAGCACACAGGCTGACGGGGGGGGGGACCCACAAAGCTACAGGGTTCAGGACGCAGACCCCCACAGTGCAGCAGCACCCTAAACAACCCTAACAAGTAAGCGCAGAGAGTATCTGAGAGTGTGACCTGGAGTCTGCTCTCTGGAGTGCTACAAAGTAAGTTTTTATATACTGCCCTACATGGGTAGCTATGTATGCTCTTATATGCTTATGTACCCTTATAACCCTGGGACTTCTCTAGGAATATTTGTTTGTTTCTGAGAACAATTTTGCTATGGAGCTTCGTCTGGCCTGGACCCTGGCCTCTTCCTGCCTCAGCGTCCCCAGTGCTGAGGCTACAGGTGTGGCTCCCACACCCAGCCTCTCTGGGGGAAACACAAACAAAAGGAGGTGATTCGTCACTGAATTGTACATTCACATCTATACATTTCAATAAAGTGAAGTTTGGTTTAAAAGTTCAGCATGCTTTATATTTTTTATAATATTTTATATTATAATTCAATTACAAGCTGGGCACTGGTGGCTCACACCTGTAATCCTAGCTACTCAGGCAGCTGAGACCTGAGGATTACGGTTTGAAGCCAGCCTGGACAGGAATGTCTGTGAGATTCCTATCTTCAATTAACTACCAAAAAACTGGAAATAGAACTGTGGCACAAGGGGCACAACACTATTATTGAGCAAAAAAAGCTCAGAAACAGTGCCTAGGCCCTGAGTTCAAGCCCCAGAACCAGGACCAAACAACAACAAACCCTCTATTACAAAACAAAGCAATCACACACCCTGACAGAAATGGAGTATCGCACAGGTCCTACTGACCAATGCAAATTGTTGCTTTCCAGTGCTAGAGTAGGTTCAAGAGCAACACTAGATTTCTCCACTGCCGGACAGCCACCTCAACTGAGAAGACAGCTGTGGTAATATTAGGACAAGGTTATCGGGATAGGTGAGGCCAAACAGTCCTCTGCCTCAGAACACACATGCAGGTGAGGCAGGGTCTGCAGGGTCAAGGCAGGACTGAGGAGCTACCAGGGATAGGGTCTTTGTGCTTACTCATGTTCTTCCTATGTGTAAAAACAACCGTTTTCTCATAGAAGGGGACTAAGGTAGAGAAGAATCAAGAATTGGGTCACAAAGCCGGGCGCTGGTGGCGCGCGCCTGTAATCCTAGCTACTCAGGAGGCTGAGATCTGAGGATCGCGGTTCAAAGCCAGCCCGGGCAGGAGAGACCGTGAGACTCCTATCTCCAATAAACCACCAGAAAACCGGAAGTGGCGCTGTAGCTCAAGTGGTAGAGCGCTCGCCTTGAGCTGAAGAGCTGAGGGACAGTGCCCAGGCCCAGAGTTCAAGCCCCACGACCGACAAAAAAAAAAAAGAATTGGGTCATATAATGAAGTAGAAACAGATCACTATTCCTATGAAAGTATGAAAGTTTCATAAACAGAACTCAATCTAGACCTGGACACATTTTTCAAATATAAAGGATCCCATGACACCCTCTCACATGTGGCCTCTCACAGGTCCAGTCTCAAATATTATGCTTTGCCGGTATTTCAGACAGATTCCAAGAGCAGAGATACGTGAGAACTGGTCGCTCTCAGCTGAGAACTAAATGACTACTAATAGAAAAGGCAAAGAGTGAAATGAAAAGGAAAAGCTGAGAAGTTGGAGGGGCTATTCCTAATAAGCTCAAAATAATTTAACTTCAAAGTTATACCCGGGAGCTGGTGGTTCACACCTGTCATCCTAGCTACTCAGGAGGCTGAGATCTGAGGATGTGGTTCAAAGCCAGCCCAGGCAGGAAAGTCAATGAGACTCTTATCTCCAATAAACCACCAGATAACAGAAAGTGTTGCTGTGGCTCAAGTGGTAGAGCGCTAGCCTTGAGCTGAAGAGCTGAGGGACAGTGCCCAGGCCCAGAGTTCAAGCCCTGTGACCAAAAAAGAAGTTATAAAAAGCATAATCCAGGCAGGGAATGTGGCTTAGTGGTAGAGCTAGCATGCATGAAGCCATGGGTTTGATTCCTCAGTACCACATACACAGAAAAAGCCAGAAGTGGCCCTGTGGCTTAAGTCAAGAGTGCTAGCCTTGAGCACAGAGAAGCTCAGATACAGAGCCCAGGCCCTGGCATCAAGCTCTAGGATGGGGGGGGGAGCATAACCCTCTGCCTACTGTGATCTTTTTAATTTTTTGGGTAAGTGATGCTGGGGACGCAATCCAGTTTACAGTGTGTGCCAGGCAAACATTCTACCTCTGACCAATGTCCCTAAGAGAAATATTCATTATTTTTTTACGTTTAAAATTATACAAGCCACGCCGGGCGCCAGTGGTTCACGCCTAGCTACTCAGGTGGCTGAGATCTGAGGATCGCAGTTCAAAGCCAGCCCGGGCAGGAGAGTCTGTGAGACTTTTATCTCCATTTACCACCAGAAAACCAGAGTGGTGCTGTGGCTCAAGTGGTACAGTGAGCAAAAAAAGCTTTTGAGCTCAGGGGCAGTGCCCAGGTCAGGAGTTCAAGCCTCACTGACAAAAGAAAAAGAAAAAAAAAAAAGATTGTATATATTATATATCCACTCACGATTCTGATAGGACAATTTTCTTTTTTTGGATAAGGCTGTGTTCCATGCATGCTAAGTACACATTCTGCCATGAGCTATGCTCCTAGGCCTGATGTGACAAATACCACACTACCACCAATAATACCCAGGTGGGCACTGTGGCTGAATTTGTAACCCTAGCTAGCTGGGAAGGTCCAAGCGGAGCCTCATAGTTAAAGAACTCATGAACACTGTGTCTCAAGCAATGGTTGGAACAATGGTGCCTGCCACTGGCCCCTTCCGGGCGTGGCAGGGCCTCAGTGCAGCCGTGTGCATCTGTCCCCAGAGACACGAAGGAGCACAAGTAGGAGCACTGCACCTCAGGCCAGCCTGGGGATAAAGCTCCCAAGTCACAGATAATCGATGGGGGGCGCCGGTGGGAATAAAGCTCCCAAGTCACAGATAATCGATGGGGGTGCCGGTGGGAATAAAGCTCCCAAGTCACAGATAATCGATGGGGGGTGCCGGTGGCTCGCAGTTGGAAAACCTAGTCACTCAGGAGGCTGAGATCTGAGGATTGTGGTTCAAAGCCAGCCTGGGCAGAAAAGTACATGAGACTCCAATTAACTACCAAAATCTGGAGATGGGGCTGTGGTTTAAAGTGGCAGAGATCTAGCTTTGGGCACCAAAGTTCAGGGGCAGTAACCAGGCCCTGAGTTCAAGCCCATGACCAAAATAAATAAATAATAAATAATCAAGCAAAAGGATCAGGGACTGGGCTTGTCTAGCATGAGTGCTTCTCAAACATGCTTGATGCCCTCGGTTTAATTCTCTGTACCTTGGGAGGAAAAGAGAAAAACAAAGCCTAGTTATACTTAAATTTCACAAAATTTTAGTATTCTTTACCCTGAAATTCACATTTATAGAGCTGGGATGTCACCAGTAGTGGAATGTGTTTAGCATGCATAAGGCCCTGCAGTAAATCTCCAGCATGACACACATAGAAGATCTAACTTAAACTGTGCCTTCACTTAAAAGAATGGAGGGTTGGGTGCAGGTGGCTCATCCTAGCTACTCAGGAGGCTGAGATCTGAGGATGGTGGTTCAAAGCCAGCCCGGGCAGAGAAGTCCATGAGAGTCTTATCTCCAATAAACCACTAGAAAACAGGAAGTGGTGTGGTGGCTCAAGAGGTAGAGAGCGCGCCTTGAGCTGAAGGATAGCGCCCAAGCCCAGAGTTCAAGCCCCATGACCGACGGAAAAAAAAAAAAGAATGGAGGAATGGGGTGAGGCGGTGATGGAGTGGGAGGCTGACTGGGATGCGCTGTGTAAAGAAGCCACAGTGAGACCCTCCACCTACTAGTTGTGTATGCTAATAAAAACAGAAACAAGGGCTGGGAAGGTGGCTCAGTGGTAGAGCGCTTGCCTTGCATGCCTGAGGCCCTGGGTTCTATTCCTCAGCACCACAAAAGCAGAAAAAGCTGGAAGTGGTAGAGCGCCAGCCTTGAGCTGAAGAGTAGGGGACAGCACCCAGACCCAGAGTTCAGGCCCCACTACCAAGAAAAACAAACAAACAAACCAACCCAGAAACAAGAAAAATCTGGGTGTCTAGAATTGCATCTAGTAATTCCATCTGTAGGATATCTATATGCCTTCCACATGAATGTAACAGTAAAGTCTGAGCAACAAAGAGGAAAAATGCCTAAGTATTTTAAGTTTATTATTAGATAAGCTAACAAGGTGTGGCTAGCACTAGTGTGCAATGGCTTACCTGCATGGTAACTAGTCTGTCATCCACCATCACCTCCTTGGTCAGAAAGTCTGCTCCTATTGTGGCTTTGTACTGGTTACTGAACTTCTTGTTCACATACTGGTTCATGAGTGATGTCTTACCCACACTGAAATTGGAAAAAGCCCACAAGTTTAAGTAAAAAAACCAAACCAAACCAACAATTAAAACCAACTTTGAAGCTGGGCCCCAGTGGCTCATACCTATAATCCTAGCTATTGAGGAGGCTGAGATCTGAGGATGGCCTTCAAAGCCAGCCCAGGCAGAAAAAGTCTGTGAGACTCTTATCCAATTAACGACCAGAAAACCAGACTTGGTAGAGCGCTAGCCTTGAGCGAAAGAGCTCAAGGTCAGAGCCTAGGACCTGAGTTCAAGTCCCACAAATGACCAATAAATAACTAAAATAAAATAAATAAAACCACTTGTGACACCTGCAGCTTTAAAAGAAAACCTGAGCCGGGCTCCAGTGGCTCATGCCTGTAATCCTAGCTACACAGGAGGCTGAGATCTGAGGATCACGGTTCAAAGACAGCCCAGGCAGGAAAGTCTGTAAAATGATTATCTCCAATAAACTACTAGAAAACTGGAAGTGGTGCTATGGCTCAAGTGGTAGAGTGCTTGCCTTGAGCTGAAGTGTGCAGGGACAGTGCCTAAGCCCTGAGTTCAAGCCCCAGGACTGATAAAAAAAGAAAAAGAAAAAAAACCTGCTCAAAAGTAAACAGGACTCAAAAAACAAAGGACCTCTTCTTACTTTGTCCTGTTGTTTTTAGATGACTCTATGTTCTGACCCCATAGATGGAATACACATGTGCTCTTCTGAGGGAAGCCAGGAGGCGGCACAGAACCAGAGCACAACAGAGGGCCCTCAGCTGCACTGGACACGGATGAACATGAACGAAGCAACTCAAAGGCAGCGATGGGAGGAAGGGAATGAGAGGGAAGGAGGGAGCGGGTCACACTAAGGAAAGAAACACACATATCACCCAGCGTGGAAGAAATAGTTGTACTGTCAAAGCTTGTAAAATTCACAAACTTGATAGACCATGATCATGACAATTTGCCTGGTGAAGGTTAGAATGTGTGTGTGACTTAGCTAAGAATCACTATCCCACAGTATTGTGAAGTTTATGTAATCACTTAACCTCAATGAAGAAATTTTTAAAAAAAGGAAGGAAAGGAAAGGAAAAGGCAAAGAAAACCTGCTCATCTTGACTGAGAACTAGGAACTTCCCCACAGCAGAGGGCAGCACCAGATGTGTGTTAGCACCACACATTGGGAGCTGGGCACTGTCCTGGGGATGCTTGGGGGGTAGCTCAGTAGCAGTGATCGCCTAGCACGCTCCAGACCCAGGACTCCATCCCTAACACTGCAAAACAAATGTCACATATGGAATAGCTGTTTACAGTTTTAATAGAGGCAACTCAGAAGAGAGTAGTTATCATTCTTTTTTTCCCTTTCAAAAATGTCAACATCAGAAGATGCTCACTCCTAAATGAAGCTCAAGCATAAGAGCTATTCCAAAATGATCACCACTTTCTCCATTTAGTGGCTGTATTCAGTTTGGTGAAGTAATAACAAGAGGAAGCCACTGGCTTTGAGCAGAAACACGTGCCACACCAGCTGACATGCTGCTTCAAGTTTAAAAACCCAACACAGAGAAAACAAATTATGTAATCAAATCACAATCTAACTCAAAGTAAGCAAGCTCTTCTGAGCCAGGCACCTGCAATCCCAGCAGTCAGGGGGGTGAGGTAGAAGGCTTATAATTTGTTCAAGGCCAGCATGGGTTACCTATCAGGATTTGTTCTTCTTTTTTTTTCCTTTGGTGAGTCATGGGGCTTGAACTCTAGGCCTGGGCGCTGTCCCTCAGCTTTTCAGCTCAAGGCTAGCGCTCTACCACTTGAGCCATAGCCCCACTTCCGGTTTTCTGGTTCTAAATCTCACGGAGTTTCCTGCTCAGGCTGGGTTTGAACCTCAATTCTCAGATCTCAATCTCCTGAGTACCTAGGATTACAGGTGTGAGACACAGGTGCCCAGCTCTTTTATTTATTAAAAAAAAAAAAAAGAATGGTAAGGAAATGAAGGAAAGGATGGATGCAGGAAGAAAAGAAGGAAGGTAGGAAAGGATGGATTGGAGAACTCTACCAAAGAAATTATTCAGGGGCTGGGGAGGTGGCTCAGTGGTAGAGCGCTTGCCTTGCATGCCTGAGGCCCTGGGTTCGATTCCTCAGCACCACATAAGCAAAAAGAAAAAAAAGCTGGAAGTGG
>NW_012267369.1:1459380-1482078 GCF_000151885.1 Dipodomys ordii | reverse complement strand
AAAAAAAAAAAAAAAAAAAAAAAAAAGAGAGAGAGAGAGAGCTGGGACAGTACCCAAGCCCAGAGCTCAAGCCCCAGGACAATAAATAAATAAGTCTTCTTAGCTGAGTGCTGGTGGCTCATGCCTGTCATCCTAGCTATTCAGGAGGCTGAGATCTGAGGATTACGGTTCAAAGCCAGCCTGGGCAGAAAAGACCATGAGACTCTTATCTCCAATAAATCACTCAGAAAGCCAGAAGTGGTGCTGTGGCTCAGGTGGTAGAGCGCTAGCCTTGAGCTGAAGAGCCCAGAGTTCAAGCCTCAGGACAAAAAAAAAAAAAGAGTCTTCTTTATACCACCACTACCAGCACTGAACTTGTGGGGAAACACTCCGTACATAATGGAGCAAGAAGGGCCTGGTGGTTCTTTTTAGGCCAATACAGGGCCCCAAGCAGTCTCTGTCAATCCTGACATTAGCAGGAAAGGGAAATACATACTGAAGTCCTCTCACCTGTCTAAGGATGGACACATGCTGATTTTGTAAAGCTTCCTCAGACAATTTAAATTAACTGAATCAAGTTGGGCACTGGTGGCTCAGGCCTTTAATCCTAGCTACTCAGGAAGCTGAGATCTGAGGATCACAGTTCAAAGCCAGCCCAGGCAGGGCAGGAAAGACCGTGAGACTCTTATCTCCAATAACCTCCACCTGCTGCGCACCAGAAATCCAGCGCTAGCCTTGAGCACAAAAAGGTTCAGGGACAGTGCCCAGGCCCTGAGTTTAAGCTCCAGGACTGGCAAAAAATAAAGAGCATTTTTGGAGATAGGGTCTCTGTTGTGCAGCCTGGCCTGTGTCCAAGTAATTTGCCAGCCTCAACTTCCCAAGTAGATGGGACTATATCTGCATACTTTCATTCTTGGCTTATTTTTAATGTCTGTCTCATGGAAATCAAAGCCACCATGGGCCAAGTGAGACACTAAGTCTGGAAAGGCTGCCAGACAATATTGAAGAGCTACTAGTTAATTACTGGTTAATGGCAGATCTAGACTCAGAACCCAGTTCCCTCTCCCGGACTCTTCCACAGGAGAAGGGTAACAAGTGCATGGGAAAGTAGGCAGTATGCCAGAGCCAACAGGACTCCTTAGTCTGGCCAGCTTGGAGGAAAGGAGAGTCATGAAAATAACCATTTGTCAGGTTCCAACAGCCACCCCACACACTGCAAAGAATGCAAATTACATTTCAAAGGAGAACACTCAAGTTTCCACTACATGCCAAACTGAAGGGAAGAGAGGCCCAGAGCAGGACAAGGCTCCAAACCAACCTTACAGCTCAAATTCTTGAGAAACACTTACCCTGAATCTCCCAGGATGATGACCTTCAGCAACACCTTCTTCCTAGAGGTCATCCTTCAGACTATAGGAGGAGAGGAGAACACAGTGAGCGGATGGGAACAGCGGGAAGAAGCACCTTTGCTGTATCTATTCTAGGCAGCCCCAGAGCAGGTTCCGGAGCAGTCTGAGGGTTCTTCTACTAGAACCCCTAAGACCTGGATAAACAAGAGGGCCTCCAGCAGGGTGCCAGTGGCTATAATCCCAGCTACTCAGTTGGCTGAGTGAGATCTGAAGATCAAGGTTTGAAACTAGCCCACCAGGAGGGAAAGTCTGTTAAGACTCTTATCTACAATTAAAACTACCACAATGACAAAAGCATAGGTGTGGCTCAAGTGGTAGAGCGCCAGCCTAGAGCTGAAGAGCTGAGGGACAGAGCCCAGGTCTGGAGCTCAGGCCCCACGATCCACAAAGAACAAAAACAACAACAACAAAAAACTATTTGTTAAGAGCTGGGAAGGTGGCTCAGTGGTAGAGTGCTTGCCTTGCATGCATGAGGCCGTGGGTTCGATTCCTCAGCACCACGTAAGCAGAAAAAGCGGGAAGTGGCACTGTGGCTCAAGTGGTAGAGCACTCGCCTTGAGCTGAAAAACTGAAGGACAGCACCCAGGCTCAGAGTTCAGGCCCCACGACTGACAAAAACAAAACAAAAAACAAAAAATTATTAACAGCTATTTTTGTTTGTGTCAGTTATGGGGTTTGAACTCAGGGTCTGAGCACTGGACTCTTTTTTGCTCAAGGCTAGTACTCTATCACTTGAGCTACAGCGCTACTACTGGTTTTCTGGTGTTTAACTGGAACTAAAGAGCCTCACAGACTTTCCTGCCCATGTTGGCTTTGAACCATGATCCTCAGATCTCAGTCTCCTGAGTAGCTAGGATTACAGGCCTGAGCCACCAGTGCCCGGCACAATTATTTTATTATAATTGTTTTGTGTGCACTCTGGCACTGGGGCTTAAACTCAGGGCCTTGTATTGTTTGGCTTTTACACTCATGTCTGGTGTTCTACCATTTGAGCCAAATCTCCACTTCTGGCTTTTTGCTGGTTATTTGTAGGTAAGTCTTTCAGGAACTGGACACCAGTGGCTCACACCTGCAACCTAGCTACTTAGGAGGGTGAGATCTGAAAATTGAGGTTTTCAAAGCCTGCCATAGCAGGAAACTCTGGGAGACTTATGTCCAATAAACTACTCAAAAGAGCCAGAAGTGGCACTGTGGCTCAAGTAGTAGTGCACTTGCCTTGAACAAAAAGAATCTCAAGGGCAGTACCAAGCCCAGAGTTCAAGCCCCGGGACCAACCTTCCCTCCTCTCCCCCACCCCCACCCCAAAGACTCTTAGATTTGCCTGCTTGGCTGGCCTTAATCCATGATCCTCAGATCTCAGTCTCCTGAGTAGCCAGGATTACAGGTGTCAGCTACCAGTGCCTGGCTGGTCGCTATTAATTTCTGCACCAAACACAGGTGACCAGATGACAGAGCAGAGTCCAATAGGAAAGAGGATGAGAGCAGGTTACAGAGAGGCATTTCGATACTGCTGCCAGCTGTCTTGTCCGCAGGCAGTAGGGCACAAGACCACAAAACCAAAGCATTAGCTCTGACTGCAGCCTTCCCCTTCCTCACTTCCCCAGGATCAGACAAAGAGCAAACTGATTTCTTAGATTCAGCCCACACCTGGAAGCAGGTGGTAGCAGGCTGGTTGCAGTTGAGTGCGAGTTCTCCAAAGAGTCCACTCAGCAGAAGGCTCAGAAATCAGGGACACGGAGCCTGCCGAACCACCTGACTTGGTGCTCCAGTTCCTCAGGGAGCAACTACCCCAGCCTGACCTCAGGCTCTCCAGAGAGTCACCAAGCCCAAGGAAAGCCTGGGGTGGCTCATAGGTGTTTACAGCCCTAACCACTGAGATGCAACACCCTAATCAGGGCACAGGATCAGAAGTGTTATCCGCCCTTATTTAGCTCCCAAGTAAACAGTGGGAAAGTTCACCAAGGTTAAGTGCTGGTGTAGGGGAAAAGTACAGTTGTAACCCACAGACACTGCTCAGAAAATTGGGACACTGAGTCAAACTATAAACCTTGCATAATTTCTTTTTCTTTGGTCGGTCATGGGGCTTGAACTCTGGGCCTGAACGCTGTTCCTCAAGCTCTTCGGCTCAAGGCTAGCACTCTTTGAGCCACAGCGCCACTCCCAGCTTTTTCTGTTTATGAGGTGCTGAAGAATTGAGCCCAGGGCTTCATGCATGTGAGGCAAGCACTCTACCACTGAGCCACCTTCCCAGCCCACTTGCATGACTTTTGCCACTTCATTTTCTTGAGGAATTTCCCTAATTTTTTAATTGTGAAAATACCGTATAATAGAGGGGTTACATGGGAAAGATAATGAGTACATTTCTTATCAAGCATTGTTGCCTCCTCCTTTGTTTCCCCTTCCCATCTTCCCCCCCTACCCGCCCCCCCCGAATTTCCCTAATTCACACTGTAATCACCAACCACTGTGGTTGTTCATAGGCAGAAACTCCAAATGAGGAAACAAGACAAAAAAAATCTGAATAAACAAAGACATTTTAAAGTAAGAATACTCAAGATAAAGATGTGAATTCTCCATTTAAAAAATAGCAGGGAGGGCTGGGAAGGTGGCTCAGTGGTAGAGCTCTTGCCTTGCATGTATGAGTTCAATTCCTCCCCTGGGTTCAATTCCTCAGGACCACATAAGCAGAAAAGTGGCACTGTAGATCAAGTGGTAGAACACTAGTTCAGGCCCCACGACCGACCAAAAAAAAAAAAAAAGCAGGGATGGAGTGGGGTGTTTACTGGGGCTTGAACCCAAGGCCTGGTGCTCTCATTCAGTTTTTTACTGAAGGCTGGCTTCCAACCACATGAGCCATGTGCTTTACTTCAGCTTTCTGCTAGTTGACTGGAGATAAGAATCTCTTGGATTTATCTGCCTGGGCTGACTTTGACTCTCAATCCTGGTACCCAGCTTCTGAGTATTTTTTCCTTGGAGGAGGGGGGCGAGGGTCGGTCCTGGGGCTTGATCTCTGGGCCTGGGCACTGTCCCTCAGCTCTTCTGCTCAAGGTTAATGTTCTACCACTTGAGCCACAGCAGCCACTTCTGGCTTTTTTTGTTTATGTGGTGCTGAGGAATCAAACCCAGGGCGTCATGCATGAGAGACAAGCACTCTACCACTGAGCCACCTTCCCAGCCCCCAATTCTGTATTTTTGTTTTTTTGGTCGGTCGTGGGGCTTGAACTCTGGGCCTGGGCGCTGTCCCTTAGCTCTTCAGCTCAAGGCAAGCGCTCTACCACTTGAGCTACAGCGCCACTTCTGGTTTTCTGGTGGTTTATTGGAGATAGGAGTCTCACGGTCTCTCCTGCCCAGGCTGGCTTTGAACCTCGATCCTCAGATCTCAGCCTCCTGAGTAGCTAGGATTACAGGTGTGAGCCACCAGCGCCCGGCCAATTCTGTATTTTTATATAAGGTACTTTCTAAGACTTGTAGGGCTAGTCACTGTGCCACTTTTGTTGGGGGGTAGGGGGTAGGGAGAGGTACTTCTTGTCTTAAAAAAATAATAGAAGGGGGGAATAATAAATAGTTGTATTGTCAAAGCTTATAGAATTCACAAACTTTATAGGCAAGATAATAACAATTTGCCTTGTGAAGGTTAAAATGTTTGTGACTTTAAGTATCACTATCCTACAATACTGTGAAATTTGTGAAATTTATGTAATCACTTAATCTCAATAAAAATTATATTAAAAATAATAAAGTCAGTTATTTCACCAAATTAAAATCCTCTCTGGCCTATCTCTGATAACCAGTCTTGGGCTAGGAGGTGAACAAGTTTTGCTACTGTAGAATATGAGGTATAGAAACATTTAGCATATACCTTCTAAAAAGGTCTAAGGGGGAAAAAAGCAACTAGTTAATTTTTGATAAAAACAGCTCAGAGAAAGTGTTATTCTGCATACAAATTTGGACTTCTGTCTCAAGAGATTAAATCAGAAAGGGTAAAGTTGGAACAAGTAGACCTCAGTGAATGCCAGCACCAGCTCATTTTACTTACTCCAATGGCTAAAAACATCACTAAGGGTTTGTGAAGCAGCAGCAAAGGATGAGGCCCCTCTTCGCAGGGAAAAAAAAAAAAAGAAAAGCCAAAGGTGAATAAAAAGCCCCCTCAACAGGGCTTTGGAGCCAGGAGGGAAAGCAGGAAGTGACCACTAACGGCAGGCAGGCAGGCAGGCCGGCCACCTGGGGAAGCCTGAGAGTTAAGACAGCTCAGCGAGACCGAGGAACTCAAAGGGTGGCATGTCTTTTGGGAACAGGATTCAAGAGCAGCCACTCCTACTCCCAGAGGTTAAACTAATCCAAGAAAATCTGTGGGCAAGAAGAACACAACAGACTAGGTTAACTTAAAAATAAAATAAAAATGGCTTATGTTTTTTCAGTAACTCAAGCTGGGCACTGGTGGCTTGTGCTGATAATCCTAGCTACCCAGGATGCAGACTTTTTAAAATTGTGGTTTGAAGCCAGCTGGTGAAGATAAATCTAACACACTATATCTCCAATAACCAGCCAAAAACCAGAACTGGAGCTGTGGTTCAAGCAGTAGAGTACCAACACAGAGTTAAAAAGTGAGAGCCATACGCCTTGACTTCAAGCCCCAGTACCAGTTTAAAAAGTTTAGTAATTCTGTCACCTGTACTTTTTTTGAGACAGGGTTTCACTATATTGTCCAGGTTGGCCTCAAACTCCAGATCTTTCTAACTCAGCCTCCTAAAGGGGCTGAGATTATCGGTATGCACCACTGACATAGTGAGTTGGGTACTTGTTTGTAAGTAGCCTTTGTCTGAATCCTGTTACTCTGCTCTCTCTCCTAGCCTTGACCTGCAGCACCTCCCTTAACTGGCTAAGTGCTAGTTGCCTTTCAGTCAACATAAATGTTTCGGAATAACCCAAAACTCCTAGTCCAGTGCTACCCCTCGGGGTACAAGGGTTTATCTGTGATTCCCTAGTCTCTTCAAGTCAGATCACAGAGAAGAATACCCAGTCCTCTCCACAGAGCCCCAGGCAGCCTCCAACCTTCCTTCTGTCACTGTCCAGGACCTAAGATGCTCAGAGCACTCTGCAGCCTCACCAGGGAGGTCTCCCTCCTCTCTGTTCTTACCACACCACGCAAAGGCCCTGAAAAACCAAAGGCTGCCACCTGCCATCTCAGAAGAAAACTCTATTAGTGAGGGCAAAGGGAAAGTGGACAGCAGTTGCATGCCAAAGCAGCAGGAAGTGTGTGGAGTAATGCCAAAGAAGTAGGTCTGTGTCTCTGAAGACCAAGGGGATTTCTTAGACCCAAGAACCCTGCAGAAGAGCACGGGTGAGGGGAACAGGGATGGTCTTAGGCACGGTAAATTTAAATAACTATTGGCACACAAATAGGAGTGGCATTTTGTACTCATTTGTTTTATTTGGTTCACATACGTATCTAATATGTACCCAGAGGAAGGCAGACATGGTAAAAACACGAGTATCATGGACTTGAGCAACAGTTCAATTTTCACGGCAGGTAGGAGCTAGTTACCAAGCTGTGATCAGCTTCAAGTGGACTCTGCCAAAAGAGGGAGCCTGTCCAGACATGTATGTCTGGGAGCAGAGACCCTGGTATTCTCACCCTGACCAGTGCATCATCTGCAAACTGTGGGAGCCATTGCTTCAAGACTCAAGGGTCTGCCAGGTCCGGTGGCTCATACCTGTCATCCTAGCTCCTCAGGAGGCTGAGATCTGAGGATCACGGTTCAAAGCCAGCCTGGGCAGGAAAGTCCGAGTGATTCTTATCTCCAATTAACCACCAGAAAACCAGAAGTGGCACTGTGGTTCAAGTGGGAGAGCACTAGCTTGAACTGAAGAGCTGAAGGACAGCACCCAGGCTCAGAGTTCAAGCCCCATGACCAAGGGGAGGAGGGGAGGGAGAGATTTAGATTTGTCTGTCCAGGATGTCTGTTAGCTTTTTCATTCAAGGTTGGCACTCTAGCACTCCATTTCCAGTTTTTTGCTGCTTAATTGTAGACAGTCTCACCAACTTTCCTGCTCAGGCTGACTTCAAACCACCAGATCTCAGCCTACTGAGGAGCAAGGATTACAAGCTTGAGCCAAGTGTCTAGATATTCTGAACTTAGGGCCTTACATTTGCTATACAGGTGCTCTTCTCACCTGAGCTGAGCCCCCAAGGCAGAAGTACTGACAGTCTTGTTCATCAGAAAGTATGCTCTGCTGGTATGATCAGGTTAGGACCAGTTTGCTCTTGCTCCTAGACAGTCATGGTCGACTGGTAATTTTTATTTAAGCCTCCTGGGTAGTTGATTTTAAAATCATAAAGTCAGAGAGGAATCAAACACTTAGTACACTCTTGGGCCATTAGCTCTCATGAAAGATCTATGTTCTGTTTCCTATTTCTTCTGGGCTGTCTTCCTTGTTAGTGAGCACCCTGTTCCTATCTGTCCTGTGGAGCAAAGCAACTGTACAGGCAGACTTGGTCTAAGTTATTTCAACAAGTAGAAATTTCTTGAACCAAAATACCAAAGTACTCAGGAGTGTTTAATGGCATACTTACTCTTCTACACCCCACTTTTAGCAGACAAATTTAAGTAGTTCTGCCAGTCAACCTGTAATCCTACCAACTCAAGGATCACAGCTGAAAGCCAGCCTGGGAAGGGAAACCCAAGAGGCTTGATTTCCAATGAATCAGCAAAATGCCACACTGCAAAGTATGGCTCAAGTGGGAGAACGCCAGCTGTGAGCAAAAAAGCAGGGTTAGAGTGCCAAGAGCTCGAGTTTAAGTCCCAGTCCCAGGCCAATGTGCATATGCCTTCATCTAACTCTGTAGTTTTGGGGTTATAATAAAGAACAAGTGGGCTGCGAAGGTGGCTCAGTGGTAGAGTGCTTGTCTTGCATACCTGAGGCCCTGGGTTCAATTCCTCAGCACCACATATGCAGAAAAAGCTGGAAGTGGCGCTGTGGCTCAAGTGGTAGAGCTCTAGCCTTGAGCTGAAGAGCTGAGGGACAGCGCCCAGACCCGAATTCAGGTCCCACAACCGACCAAAAAAAGTAGTAGTAACATGATTTGGTTTAGTATGTTGGTGAGGAAAGATTAAGAGAATTAAACATTAAAAAAAAAAAAAAAGAATCCTTTCCAGTTCCTGAAGAGTCAGCAGAAACGTGGTTTCCATTTTCCATCGCCCAGCCCTTTTAATCTTTACAAAGTCTACCCGAAGCCTAGGAAAAACAAAACTCACCCATCATTTTTACTTCAAAACTACCAGAATTTCCCATCTTGGGTTTTAAATTCATTAGCATAAAGTTACAGCAATACTCCTTTATTACAGTTCACATGTTACCGTAGAAAAATATAGCTAAGATTTAGCATTTTAACCATTTACAATAGGGGTACAATTCTGTGGAATAAGACACCATTTTAAAAAAAATCATTACAACAGACTTTAAATCCCACTTTAAAGTATCAAAAGAGGGGATTAAATTTGGTGCCTAGTATAAGGAAGGACAATGTAAACACTGGGCTCAGAGCTCTCTACATGGGAAGCCCAACATATTTTTTATTTTTAATTTTTCTGTCTGTCGTGGGGCCTGAACTCTGGGCCTGGGCGCTGTCCCTCAGCTCTTCAGCTCAAGGCTAGCGCTCTACCACTGAAGCCACAGCGCCACTTCCGGCTTTTTTCTTATGTGGTGCTGAGTAATCGAACCCAGGGCCTCAGGCATGCAAGGCAAGCACTCTACCACTTGAGCCACAGCACTACTTCCGGTAAGCCCAACATAAATGCTTATCAGGAATGGCACCATCAGTCAGCAGGCTTATATAAAGAGAATATTAAATGCTAATTGCATTGCAGCAGTGCTTAAAATCATCTTACTCAGCTCACTATTTCAACACACTGAGTTAAGTACAATCAGAACTTGCTCCTATAATTACTCTAAAATTCCAATTATTTTTAAGCCATATAGCCTGGCAGCTACTACTCTATAATAGACGTGCTTCCTTTTACAGAAGTATCTGCTGTGCAGAACTAAGTCTTGAAGATCTAAATAAAGGACAACTAGCTCGGAGGACAAGCTAATTTGGGGAAACAGGTCCCAACACATAGGTCTATTCAGAAGCTGACCTGAGAATCAACAAAGATTCATTGTACAAGGCCAACTGCTAAACTTGCAAAGATTACTATGAGAGTCTCCCTGCTCTGAGGTTGGCTTAAAATTAGAGTCATTGCTGCCAGGTGCCTGTGGCTCACACCTGTAATCCTGGCTTCTCAGGAGGCTAGGATCTGAGGACTGAGTCTTGAAGCCAGCCTCAGACAGACAAATCTAAGAAATTCTTACATCTTACATTTAACTAGCAGAAAGCTGGAAACTGCCAGGTGCCAGTGGCTTATGTCCATAATCCCAGCTTCTCAGGAGACTGAGACCTGAAGATCGCAGCTCAAAACCATCCCAAGCAGGAAAGTCTGTGAGATTCTTTCTCCAATTTAACCAACCAAAAATCTGAAACCAGAGCTATGACTCAAGTGGTACAGCACCAGCCTTGGGCAAAAGAGCTAAGAGACAGTACCAGGCTCTGAGTTCACAAGCCCCAATACCAACACAAAAAGGAAAGGAGAAGAAAGGGAGAAAGAGGAAAAGGTAACTAGGCAAGGTGGGGGGGGAGGAGAAGGAGAAAAAGAAGAAGTGGGGGAAGAGGGAAGGGAAGACAGCTGTAAATAGAGATACTGCTTGAGAGTTAGAGCACCAGGGGCTGGGAATGTGGCTCAGTGGTAGAGTGTTTGCCTAGCATGCATGAAGCCCTGGTTTGATTCTTCAGCACCACAGAAACAGAAAAGGCCAGACGAGGAGCTGTGGTTCAAGTGGTAGAGCAAAAGAAAAGCAGGGACAGTGTCCAGGCCCTGACTTCAAGCCTAAGGAATGGCCAAAAAAGAGAAGAGCACCAGCTAGCTGTGAGTGGATTAAGAGCACAAGCCTCTGAGTTCCCACCCCAATACCGGCACACACAAGTGTACTTGCTCATTGCCTAAGCATACAGGGAGGTAATGATGTTTATGCAATATTAGATTTCATTCAAAGAGTGAGATGTGGGAACTATAAAGGACCTTGACTTTTGAAAGCATGTATCAGAGCCAGATGCTGGCGGCTCACACCTGTAATTCTAGCTACTCAGGAGGCAAAACCAACTCAGGCAAGAAAGTCCATGAGGCTGGGAAGGTGGCTTAGTGGGAGAGTGCTTATCTAGTATGCATGAAGACCTGGGTTCAATTCCTCAGTACCATATAAACAAAAAAAGCCAGAAGTGGTGCTGTAGCTTAAGTGGCAGAATGCTAGCCTTCAGCAAAAGTAGTTCAGAGACAGTGCCCTGGCCCTGAGGTCAAGCCTCAGGACTGGAAAAAAGAAAAAAAAAAAGTAAAGAAAAAAAGTCTGTGAGACTCGTTTCTCCAATTAACCACCAGAAAACTAGAAGTGGAGCTGTGGAGCTATGGTTTAAGGTTGTAGAGCACAAGCCTTGAGCAAAAACTAAGGGATACTACCCAGGCCTCCAGTTCAAGCCTCTCCACCAACCAAAACAAAAGCAAAAAAGCAAAGTATGCATCAGTTGCCATAGTTGAACTTTTAAAGTAATCAGCAACTGTAATTAAAAGAACAACAAAATCTTTAAACACAAAATAAAGAGCCAGAAGTGATTAATCTAGGTAGGCTCAGAAAAAGCTTTCCAAAAAGACGCTTTTTTCTTTTTTGTGTGTTGATCATGGGGCCTGACCTGAACTCAGGGCTTGGGAACTGTCAGAGCTTTTTTTGCTCAAGGCTAGTAGTGTTCTACCACTTAGCTACAGCTACACTTTTGGCTTGTTCTGTAATTAACTTATCTGTCAGGGATGGTTTTGAACCTTGATCCTCAGATCTCAGCCCCCTGAGTAGCTAGGATGGCAGGCGTGAGCCAGCGGCGCCTTACAAAGAGGCTTTCTTTATACTAAGCTCCTGCCTAGAGGTGGGTCTTCTAAGCAAAGGGTTAGAACAGAAACTACAAGACCCACTGGTCCCATATGTTCATAACACTCGATCTAGAGGCTGGTGATTTTTACGAAGCTCTGGAAAGGCAAAAACAGGACTACCTTTCACTGCCACATCCTTTCGTTCAACAGAGGCTTTAACAATCAAGGGGTTGGTTAGCTGACTAAAAGGATCATTGGGGGGCTGGGGAGGTGGCTCAGTGGTAGAGCGCTTGCCTTGCATGTATGAGGCCCTGGGTTCGATTCCTCAGCACCACAAAAAAGAAAAAAGCCAGAAATGGCACTGTGGCTCAAGTGGTAGAGCGCTAGCCATGAGCTGAAGAGCTGAGGAACAGTGCCCAGGCCCAGAGTTCAGGCCCCATGACTGGACCCCCCCCCCAAAAAAAAGGATCATTTTGCCAGTACATCTGAGCAATAATGAATCTTTGAACCTTAAATTGCAGGAACCATTTGTTTTTTGTTGTTGTTTAAACAAAACATTTCTCCTTATAGATGCTTGAAATCAAAAAAAGATTTTCTTAAAAAAAAAAAAAAACAACTTTCTTGGCAGGCATCGGTGGCTCACGCCTGTCATTCTAGCTACTCAGGAGGCTGAGATCTAAGGATCAAGGTTCAAAGTCAACTCTGGGCAGGAAAGTCCGTGAGACTCTTATCTCCAATAAACCACAAGAAAAACCAGAAGTGGCACTGTGGATCTAGTGGTAGAGTGCTTGCCTTGAGCTGAAGAGCTGAGGGACAGCGCCCAGGCCCAGAGTTCAAGCCCCATGACCAACCAAAAAACAAAACAAAAAAAAAAACCAACTCTCTTAGGGCTGGATGGCTCAGTGGTAGAGCACTTGCCTTGAATGTATGAGGCCCTGGGTTGGATTCCTCAGCACCACAAAAGCAGAAAAAAAAAGCTGGAAGTGGCGCTGTGGCTCAGGTGGTAGAGCGCTGGCCTTGAGCTGAAGAGCTGAGGGGCAGCGCCCAGGCCCCATGATCAAAAAACAAAACAAACAAAAAAACAACAAGTGATCATACATGGATAGACAAGAAAACCTAAATTTCAGGTAATGTAGGGTGCTCTAAGGCTGAAGCAGAAGCCAACATTTTCAGGCTGAGGAGGAAGTGCTAAGAAACAAAGTATCCAAAGTTTCCCAACACTTTGCTTCTATATTTCAAAAGCTACTTTACCACAAAAGGGATACAAGACAGCTATTACTTAACCTTGCCAATACTAGTTCCTTTCCAAAGCAGTTCTCTGTGGTTTCAGCATCCATGATTTTTCTAATCCCATAAATTAAACCGACACAACTTCAATTTTCTCTTTTCTACAGGTTCAGTTACTGGGCTTTACTGGCCTTCCTCACGGCCTTTAGCGTCACTCTAGGCGTAGCACATGTCTCCGGACTGTGCTCCTGTCTTTCCTCATTTCAATCTGCAGTATTTGTTGCTACTGGATCGGTCTTCTTAAAGAGACAGTAAACTCAAACGTACCTAAGTAGAGCCAGGTATGGTGGTACATCTTGTAATCCCAGTACTTGGACAGCTGAGGAGAAAACTAAGTTCAAAGCCTGACTGGGCTACACAGTAAAACCTTGTCTATAAAAAGAAGGCAAGAAGCCAGGGGCTGGTGGCTCACGCCTGTAATCCTAGCTACTCAGGAGGCTGAGATCTGAGGATCACGTTTCAAAGCCAGCCCTGGCAGGAGAGACTGTGAGACTCCTATCTCCAATAAACCACCAGAAAACCGGAAGTGGCGCTGTAGCTCAAGTGGTAGAGCGCTCGCCTTGAGCTGAAGAGCTGAGACAGCGCCCAGGTCGAGTTCAAGCCCCACAGCCGACCAAAAAGAAAAAAAAAGAAGGCAAGAAAGACTGTGAAACTCTTCTCTCCAATAAACCACCAGAAAACTGGAAGTGGTGCTCTGGCTCATGTGGTAGAGCGCTTGCCTTGAGCTGAAGAGCTGAGGGACAGTGCCCAGGCCCAGAGTTCAAGTCCCAGGACTGACCAAAAAAAAAAAAAAAAAGAGAAGAGCTGGGTGCTGGTGGCTCAAGCCTGTAATCCTACCTACTCAAAGAGGCTGCAGCCGGGCACCAGTGGCTCATGCCCGTAATCCTAGTTACTCAGGAGGCTGAGATCTGAGGATCACGGTTCAAAGTCAGCCGGGCAGAAAAGCTTGTGAGACTCTCATCTCCAACTAACCTCCAGAAAACTGAAGTGATGCTGTGGCTACAGGGGGTACAATACCAGCCTTGAGCAAAAAGAGCAAAGACAGTGCCCAGGACCACAGTTCAGGGCCCATGACAGACAAAAAAAAAAGTTTATGAAATTGTGAAGGAAAAAATTTCAAGCTACTTCCCATCACACACTAACTTCAAGTTCCAGCCAAAGTATATACAAGATGAATGTTCAGGCACAATGGAGTGGAGGACACAAACACAGGTGCCAACCAACAGACTGTGTTCATATTGCTTAATGACAAGATTGAGTTTTGAGAAATGCATCATCTGGTAATTTCATCCTTGTAAAAACGCCATCAGGGATGCTTACATGGCCTAGATGGTCCCAAGATCACAAGACAGTCTGTAACCTCAAGGGATTACTATCATGAAGAAAACACTGTTGCTTGGCATCTCACTGTATGGAGTTCAGCACGAACTGAGGTTCAGGCGTGGGACCGCAATCCTGCTTCCTCAACCTCCTGGGTACTGACATGAATCGCCACACCTGGCTTTCTTCTAAAACCAGGGCCTGGAGTCTCAAGCTTGCAGGGAGTACAAACTTGCTGTAACTCTGTGATCAGCACACCTGAAAACTTCTAGCATTCTGGTGAATTATTTAGCTTCTTTTGCTTTAACAGAAGCATCCTCTGAAAGTATATTTAATGGAGGATACAAAGAATGCTCTACAGAAGTAAACTTAGATCTTCTCTAAAAAAGCTCTTTATTTTTATTTTTTTCCAGTCCTGAGACTTAAACTCAGAGCCTGGGCACTGTCCCTGAGATACTTTTACTCAAAGCTAGCACTCTGTAACACTTGAGCCATGCTCCACCTTCAGCGTTTTCTGTTTACATGATACTGAGGAATTGAACCCAGGGCTTCATGTAAGCACTCTACCACTAAGCCACATTCCCAGCACTAAAAAAGGTTTAAAAGGTTTTTGGGGGCCAGGCACTGGTGGCTTACACCTGTCTGTAACCCCCAGCTACTCAGAAGGCTGAGATCTGTCACCTTGCTCATGTGATTGTAACCCCTCTGTACAATATTTTCACAATAAAAACTTATTAAAGCCGGGCGCTGATGGCTCATGCCTATCATCCTAACTACTTAGGAGAGGCTGAGATATGAGGATCACAGTTCAAAGCCAGCCTGGGCAAGGAAAGTCGGTGAGACTCTTATCTCCAATAAACCACTAGAAAACCAGAAGTGGCGCTGTGGCTCAAAAGGTAGAGAGCTCGCCTTGAGCTGAAGGACAGCACCCAGGCCCAGAGTTCAAGCCCCATGACTGACAAAAAAAAAAAAAAAAAAGGCTGAGATCGAGGATCAGGGTTCAAAGCCAGCCCCAAGCAGTAAAGTCTGTGAGATTCTTATCTTCAATAAACCACCAGAAGGGGCTGGGAAGGTGGCTCAGTGGTAGAGCACTTGCCTTGAGTGCATGAGGCCTAGGTTTGAGTCCTCAGCACCACCTAAGCAAAGAAGAAAAAAGCTGGAAGTGGTGACTCAAGTGGTAGAGCGCTAGCCTTGAGCTGAAGAGCTGAGGGACAGTGCCCAGGCCCAGAGTTCAGGCCCCATGACGGGACCCAAAAAAAAATAAAAATAAAAAAATAAATCACCAGAAAACCAGAAGTGGCGCTGTGGCAGAGCTGAAGAGTTCAGGGACAGGACCCAGGCCCAGAGTTCAAGCCCATGACCAACAAAAAAAGAAACATGACCAATATGGAGTACCACAAACCATTTACTTTTAGCCACATCGTAGTTCTTAGCTGGATTCCTATTAAATACTAGCACACCTGAAAATCACACACCCTACTTAAAATCATCTGAGTAAAAATGTATAGCATGCTCTTTTACTGCACTCAGGTTTTACCAATTCCTTATTTTCATGGCCTACCACCATCACATGACTGCTTACCTAGCTCCCAAGTTCTGTTGCATTAACCTATCTGCAAGGTTATAGACCCAACTTTCTCCCCTTTCCTGGAGGTGCCTCCAGATCAACAAAATCCACATCAAGAGGGGGATCTCTGTCCAACCCCAATCCAAAATAACTATTTAGATGAAACCAACTCACCTCATCAGCAAACATTCTGTGTATGCATATAAATGTTTACAGATGTATATTTTTAGTACAAAAGAAGGCATATTCCCACTTGTATTAAGTATCCTATAGAATATTTTTGATCAGCCCTCAAGAATTGTCTTTTTGTAGGTATAAACAGAGATGGTACAAAGAGTTCTTTGCAAAATTTCTTGTTCTATCAAAAAAATTTTTTTTTGGGGGGTCAGTCGTAGGCTTGGGTCCTGTCCCTGAACTTTTTTGCTCAAAGCTGGTACCCTACCACTTTGGGCCACAGCTCTACTTCCAGTTTTTCAGTGGTTAATTGGAAATTAAGAGTCTCACAGCCAGGCGGTTCACACCTGCAATCCTAGCTACTCAGGAGACTGAGATCTGAGGATCACAGTTCAAAGCCAACCCGGGCAGGAAAAGTCTGTGAGACTCTTACCTCTAATAAACCACCAGAAAACCAGAAGTGGTGCTGTGGCTCAAATAGTAGAGCATTAGCCTTGAGCTGAAGAGCTGAGAGACAGCGCCCAGGCCCAGAGTTTAAGCCCCAGGACCAAGGAAAGGAAGGAAGGAAGGATGCTCAGTCTCACAGACTTTCCTGCCCAGGCTGGCTTTGCACCACAATCCTCAGATCTCAGCCTCCTGAGTAGCTGGGATTACAGACGTGAATCACCAGCACCTGATTCAATATGCCATTTTGTATTCATTGACACACATAAGTCTAGAGATGTAGTTTAGTGGTAGAATACTGGCCTAACAAGTCTAAGGTCCCGGGCTTAATCCTAGCGTCACAAAACATGCTACAAGCAATAATAACAGCAAACACACTGTCTTCAAGTCTACTACCCATCACGACTGACACACCCTCACTCTCTTTTGTAGATGGCTCTTCCTGTGTCACGCAGCCAGTCAGAAAGCCTCCCCAAGGGCAGAGTCTCTGGGCCTCTCCCTGGCACAGCGCTCATATAGCACGTCCCAGGAAGCCTGCATGGTGACTTCACCTTTTTTTTTTGTTTTGCCCAGTCCAGGGGCCTGAACTCAGGGCCTGGGCACTGTCCCTGAGCTTCTTTTGTTCAAGGCTAGCACTCTACCACTTGAGCCACAGAGCCATTTCCGGCTTTTTTTGTGTATGAGGTACTGAGGAATCATGCATGCTAGACAAGCCCTCTGCCACCCACTGAGCTACGACTTCACCTTTTCTCCTTCTCCAGTATCCACAGGAGTAGAGCTTGGGGAGGTGGGAGGCAAAGAACCACCTCACTCCTCAGTTTCTGACAAGTAGTGTTTGAACAGGTGCACACGCCACCTGAGGGAGGTGTGCAGGCAGAGCTGGCAATGGCATAACCATGCGCGCGCTTCCGTCTCAAGTAGTACTGGACTCACCTCTCGTCAGAAACGGGGCGACAAGCTGGGTGCTCTGCAGGCTCAGCTGACCTCACAGGCTCCTAGAACTGCAAGCCAGAGACAGTCACTGGGCAGGAGGGGCTGGAGACGGGATTTTACACAACATCTTGCAGAAATGATTAGTACCTCTTTGTAACCTTTCAAAAACCAGCCCAAGGACAGAAGGACTGAGCTGACACAATGTACTCTCCCTACCTAGAAGCTTTCTCCAATTCAAAAGCCCTGAAAATAAAAACTAGCCCCAAAGTCCACTCTATGTATGAAAATTAATCCCCACTTTATGTGTCAAAATTAATAATAAAGCAGAAAAGAAATATTTTAATATTATGTATACAAATCCATGTGGAATCCACTATTAGGAATCCTCTACCAGGAATGATAGAAAACACCTAACATGTTCAAATTAGACAACAGTTAACTGGAAAGAATCCATTTAGATTACAGATGAAGTGACTGTATGTTATAATACAGCAAGAAAAAAACAGAGAACACAGAACATGAACTGGTTAGACACTTTATGAACATAATTTAAAGTCCAACATTTGCTTTCTAAGGTCTTTTTTTCGTTTTTTTTTTTTTTTTGTCAGTTGTGGGGCTTGAACTCTGTGCTTGGGCGCTATCCCTCTGCTCTTCAGCTCAAGGCAAGCGCTCTAACAGCTTGAGCCACAGCGCCACTTCCTTGAGCCACAGCACCACTTCCAGTTTTCTAGTGGTTTATTGGAGATAAGAGTCTCATGGACTTTCCTTGCCTGGGCTGGCTTTGAACCTTGATCCTCAGATCTGTCTCCTGAGTAGCTAGGATTATAGGCGTGAGCCACCAACGCCCAGCTCTAAGGTCTTTTTTTTCCAACCTATTACTTAAAGCAGTATGAACACAGAATTAAAGGTAAGTACTGCTGCTCCAGCAAATCCAGGAATTCCTCAGATTAAGAACTGCTACTTGCCAGGTGCCAGTGGCTCACACCTGTCATTCTAGCTACTCAGGAGGCTGAGATCTAAGGGTCACAGTTCAGAGCTAGCCCGGGCAGGAAAGTCCGTGAGACTATTATCTTCAATAAACCACTAGAAAACCGGAAGTGGCACTGTGGCTCAAGTGGTAGAGCACCATCCTTGAGATGCAGAGTTGAGGGACAGGGCCCAGGCCCAGAGTTCTAGCCCCAGGACACCCCCTCACACACTCACACAAAAAAGAACAGCTACTCTCTGCACAAGACCTGTAAAATGGTAGGTAGGTAGATAGGTAGGTAGAGAGAGAGAGAGAGAGAGAGAAAATAAAGAGGACAATATACATGATATCTAAGACTAAGCTCTTGAGCAGACACAATGGCACATGCCTATAGTTCGAACACAGAGGCTGAGTCAGAATTATAGTATTTTAAGGCCAGCCTAGGCTAATACAGAAAGACCTTGTCTCAAAAACAAAAGCATCAGATACTGAGTTTGAGTCCTGGACAAAAGAAAGAGAAGCTGGGTGCTGGTGGCTCACACCTATAATCCTAGTTACTCAGAGAAGCTCAGATCTGGGGATCCCAGTTTGAAGCCAGCCTGGACAGTGCAGGAGACTCCTATCTCCACTAAATACAAATAAATAACTAAACAGAGACAGACACAAGCCATAAATGGTTCTGTGGCTCAAGTGGTAGAGCACTAGCCATGAGCAAAAGAAGTTCAGGGCCAGGGCTGGGAAGGTGGCTCAGTGGTAGAGCGCTTGCTTTGCAATCCTGAGGCCCTGGGTTCGATTCCTCAGCACCACATAAGCAAAAAGAAAAAAGCCAGAAGTGGCGCTGTGGCTCAAGTGGTAGAGCGCTAGCCTTGAGCTGAAGAGCTGAGGGACAGTGCCCAGGCCCAGAGTTCAGGCCCCGCGACTGGACCCCCCCAAAAAAAAAAGAAGTTCAGGGCCCAGACCCTGAGTTCAAGCCCTTGGACCAGCCAAAAAAAAAAAAAGTCCAAAGACCTTTTTCCTTCAATAATCATTCCATACTCCAGCATACTCCTAGCCATATCTGACACTATTGTGCTTCAGTATTTCAGCTCTGGGCCCACTGATAAGATTACACCTCAGGACACCTTGTGTGGTGTGACTCACTCTGGCCAGTGAGCTGTATGTAGTAGTGATATGTCATGTCCTGGCTAGAACAATCAACTATAGCACAAAAGCCTCCACTAGTTCTTTCTCTTTTTGCCAAGACAGCTTTATTACATATTGTCACTGCTCCTTCAGAAGTACGAAGCCAGGCACCAGTGGCTCATACTATAATCCCAGCTACTCTGTAGTTCAAGCCAGCACAAGCAGAAAAGTCTGTCAGATTCTTATCTCCAATTAACTGCCAAAGGCAGGAAGTAGAGCTGGGCAAGTGGTAGAGCACTAGTTTTGAGCAAAAAAGCTCAGGGACAGAGCCTGGACACAGAATTCAATCCCTAGGGCAAAATCTCCCTCTCCCCCACCCCACCCATACCAGAGACACAAGGATACACAGCATATGATTCCCTTTACTCAAGTTCAACAAAATTAGGCACTGTTAAAAGTTAGCTCACTGGGCTGGATTACAGCTCATGCCTATAATACTAGCTACTTAGGAGGCTGAGATCTGAGGATCATAGTTCCAAGCCAACCAGGGCAGAAAAGCCCAGGTGAGACTCTTTTTGTTGTTGTTGTTATTGGTTGTGGTGGCTGAACTCTGGGCCTGGGAGCTGTCCCAGAGCTTTTCTACTCAAGGCTAGCGCTCTACCACTTGAGCCATAGCTCCACGTACAGCTTTTTTCTGCTTATGTGGTGCTGAGGAATCGAACCCAGGGCCTCATCAAACACTCTACCACTGAGCCACCTTCCCAGCCCGAGACTCTTAACTCTTACAATTAACCACTCGAAAACCTGAAGTGGAGCTGTGACTCAAATAGAAGCTAGTCTTGAGCAAAAGAGCTCAAGGACAGCACCTAGGCCTTGAGTTCAAGCCCCACAGCCAACCAAAATAAATAAAATAAAAAGAAAAAATAAGTAAATAGCACACTGACTACCCAGAAGACCATAATGGCAAGGAGGAGAAACAAGAGAACTTCTGAGTTTATGAAAATTTCCCAAGTTATTCACCTATCTGTGCATTTTCTGAATGGTTGCATCTTTACTAAAATAGATAACAAATTACTTTAAAATATGGGCAACACTTTATTCACTGCCAGCGTTGACATACATCTTCCCCTCAGCCACTCCCAAGATCCTTCGGGGCAGCTCCTCCCAGCCCTCCAGTCCCCACCAGGATCCCTGGCCACTCCCACTCTGCACACCTCACTCTCCACCTACCTCACCACTAGCCTGAGCAACCACCTGGACAGGAGCAGATGCTATAATGCTCCCTCTCCGGGAAAGATACGGCCCTCTGATACTAACCTTTCTCCTGTGCATGTCTGCCTCTGCGTGGCTCCCGTGGGATAGCCAGGATGGATTCTTACAGTCCCTATGACAAATTAACCTTTTTCTGGAGAGAGAGACACTTAAGGTTCGGCTATTAACACTAACATTGGTAAATGTTAGTACCTGCTGCATGCTCAGTGCTAGTACCAACATCCCTAGCTCCCCATCACTGATGGTGTACGAAAATGTAGCAAGGATCCAAGAAGATCTGTCCTTCCAGTTCAATGGTCACACCCAGGATAAGGTGATTCACTAAAGAATCAAAGTATGTGTGGCTGGGAAGGTGGTTCAGTGGTAGAGCGCTTGCCTTGAATGCATGAGGCACTGGGTTCGATTTCTCAGCACCACATAAGCAAAAAGAAAAAAGCCAGAAATGGCGCTGTGGCTCAAGTGGTAAAGTGCTAGCCTTGAGCTGAAGAGCTGAGGGACAGCGCCCAGGCCCAGAGTTCAGGCCCCACAACCGGACCCCCCCCCCAAAAAAAAGAATCAAAGTATACATTCAAAAGAAGAAAATAACCAGCTTATACTTTGATCTCTGGATAGTGAATCACAATTTTTTCTTTGTTTCTTACTTCCTAGCTCTTTTTTTTTAAGAGCTAGTTTAATAATCAGCCAAAAGACATGTGATTTTAAATGAAAGACTTAATGTCATGAAAGTAATAGAAAACGCAGAAGAGTCTATCAGAAAGTTCATGAGCTGGTTTCAGTAGACAGATAATTCCCAACACCCAACCTCAGCCATCTCAGGAAAAAATGAATTTGAGCACCAAGAGAACATGTAAACTGTAAGCACTTTACAAATGGAGGGCAGGAAGATTTCTATAAAACACTTTGGGGGGTTGGGAATGTAGCTTAGTGGTAAAGTGCTTGCCTAGCATGCATGAAGCCCTGGGTTCAATTCCTCAGTACCACACACAGAAAAAGCCAGAAGTGGCTCTGTGGCTCAAGTAGTAGAGCGCTAGCCTTGAGCAAAAGCAGCTCAGGAATAGCACCCAGAGTTCAAACTCCAGGACAGCAAAAATAAAATAAAAACTAAACAGTATGTTGGTTTTTTTTTCAGGACTGCCAAAAACAAAACAAAAAACACTTTATTTTTATTTTTGCTGTCCTGGGGTTTTATTAAACTCTGGGTCTGGGCTCTGTTCCTGAACTTTCTGCTCAAGGCTAGCGCTGTACCACTTGAGCCACACACTACCACTTCTGGCTTTGAGTAGTTTATTGGAAAGAAGAGTTCTACAGCCTTTCCTGCCTGGAACGGCTTCAAATCGCAACCCTTGTACCTCAGTCCCCTGACTAGGTTGAGCTACAGATGCCCAGCAAAACACACGTATTTAAAAACAAGCAAGCAAACTACCACCATCAACTGAATGGCACAGGCTCTTTACCAGGGTCTAGCTCAGGGGACCCAGAGCTATTTCAGGTAAGTCCACAATGCTGGTAGAATAACAAGATACTACCTTTATATATAAAAGGTAGTGTTTTTCATTAAGCTTATGCTGTGGTTTTAAAGATTAAAGTTCCTTTGGCTGGGTGCTGGTGACTCACCTATGATCCTACTACTCAGGAGGCTGAGATCTAAGGACCATGGTTCAAAGCCAGCCCCGGCAGAAAGTCTAGGAGACCTTTTTTTCCTTCCAGTCCTTGGGCTTGGGGCTTGAACTCTGGGCCTGGGCACTGTGTCTTAGCTCTTCAGCTCAAGGCAAGCGCTCTACCACTTGAGCCACAGCGCCACTTCTGGTTTTTTGGTAGTTAATTGGAGATAAGAGTCTCATGGACTTTCCTGTCTGGGATGGATTTGAACTATGATCTTCAGTAGCTAGGATTTTACAGGTGTTGACCACTAGCACCTGGCTCCAGAGCTTCTTTTGCTCAAGGGTAGCAATCTACCACTTTAGCCATAGCACCACTTCCGGCTTTTTCTATTTGTGTGGTACTGAGGAATTGAACTCAGGGCTTCATCCATACTAGGTCAGCACTCTACCGCTGAGCCACATTCCCAGCTGCTGTGATACTCTTATTCCAATTCATCACCAAAGAGTCAAGGTGGAGCACTGGTTCAAGCAGTGTAATGCAAAAATTTCAGGGACAGCACCCAGGTAGTGAGTTCAAGCCCCAAGATCAACACAAATAGTAAATACATAAAAATTTGCCGGGCGCTGGTGGCTCACGCCTGTAATCCTAGCTACTCAGGAGGCTGAGATCTGA
>NW_012267369.1:1446420-1451092 GCF_000151885.1 Dipodomys ordii | reverse complement strand
GCGCACACCCCGTACACACCCCGTACACACCCCGTACACACACGCGCACACCCCGTACACACCCCGTACACATGCGCACACCCCGTACACACCCCGTACACACGCGCACACCCCGTACACACCCCGTACACACACGCGTACACCCCGTACACGCGCACACACGCGCACACCACGTACACACGCGCACACCCCGTACACACCCCGTATACACGCACACACCCCGTACACACACGTGTACACACACGCGTACACACGCGCACACCCGTACACACGCGCACACCACGTACACACCCCATACACACGCGCACACCCCGTACACACGCGCACACCCCGTGCACACGCGCACACACGCGCACACCCCATACACACGCGCACACCCCATACACACGCGCACACCCCGTACACACGCGCACACCCCGTACACACGCGCACACACACGCACACCCCGTACATACACGTGTACACACGCGCACACCCCGTACACACACGCGTACACATGCGCACACCCTGTACACACGCACACCCCGTACACACACATGCACACACCCCGTACACACACGCATACACACGCGCACACCCCGTACACACGCGTGTACACACACGCACACACCCCGTAAAACACGCGCACACCCTGTACACACGCACACAGCCCGTACACACGCGCGCGCACATCAACGGGCATACCCGTACACACGCGCACACGCACATCCACGGGCATACCCGTGCACACGCGCTCACACACATCCACGGGCACACCCGTACACACGCACACGCGCACACGCACATCCACGGGCATACCCGTGCACACGCGCTCACACACATCCACGGGCACACCCGTACACACGCCCACACGCACATACATGGGCACACGCACACACGCACGTGCACAACCACGGGCACACACGTACATACACACACGCGCGCACGCATGCTGCCTGGGTGTAGAAGTGGCTCACGCCTCTCATCTAGCTACTCAGGAGGCTGAGATCTGAGGATCACGGTTCAAAGCCAGCCTGGGCACAAAAGTCCAAGAGACTTTTTTTGTCGGTCGTGGGCCTGAACTCTGGGCCTGGGCGCTGTCCCTCAGCTCTTCAGCTCAAGGCTAGCGCTCTACCACTTGAGCCACAGCGCCACTTCCGGCTTCTTTCTTTTTGCTTATGTGGTGCTGAGGAATCGAACCCAGGGCCTCATGCATGCAAGGCAAGCGCTCTACCACTGAGCCACCTCCCCAGCCCTAGCTTGCCTTTCAGGTAGGGTCTCATGCTTTTTCCACGGGCAATCTTGGATCACAATCTGTTAGTATGTCCTTCCCAGGTAGCTAGGATTACAAGCATGTGCCACCATGTCTGGCCTTAACTATTTTCTCCCATTCTATGGGTTGTATCAAAGAAGAAAACTTCAACAAATTGAGTTTTGAAGATCCAATTTGCTTGTTATTCAAGAACTGAAAATTAGCTGTATAGTGCTCAGGAACTCCACTGGGTGTGGGAAGGGAACAAGAAGAGAACAAACAACTAACTAGCACAGGGGGAAAGTGGACTGGCTATCAACTGGCTGGTGCCAGCCTTACTAAAGCACAGGACACTTGACTCTCTAGGGAGGGGAGAGATTTTGGGGATCCTAGGAACCTCACCCATTCGAGGTAAGTATTCTGCCACTGAGCCAGACTCCCATCTCATCAGCAAACAGCTCTGGTTTTAGCATTAGTGACTCCAGTTGGTCTACAGTGCCCTAGTAAAAGAACCGTATCCAAATTAATAGCCAGTTGGGGCTGAGAAGGTGGCTCAGTGGTAGAGTGCTTGCCTAGCATGCATGAGGCCCTGGGTTCTATTCCTCAGCACTACATAAGCAGGAAAAAAGTGGTGCTGTGGCTCAAGTGGTAGAGCACTAGACTTGAGCTGAAGAGCTCAGGGACAGCGCCCAGGCCGAGTTCAGGCCCCACAACCAGCAAAATAAATAAATAATCTCCAAATTAATAGTGACAAACTTCATTAACCTTAATTTTTCTTTGATACATTTAGAAGTCTTTAATTTTGATGGAATCCATTTTACCTATTTTAAATTCATTATCCTAGATGTTCAGTCTTAAAAGATAGGTGACTTGGAAGTTTTTTTTGTTTGTTTTTGTACTGGTCCTGGGACTTGAGCTCAGAGCCTGGGTGCTGTCTTCAAGTTTCCTTTGTTCAAGGCTATGGCTATACCACAGATCCTCTTCTAGCTACTTGGTAGTTTATTAGAGATGAGTCTCTTGGACTTTCCTGCCTGGGCTGGCTTTGAACTGTGATCCTCAGCTTTCCTTCTGAGTTGCTAGGATTACAGGGTAAGTCATTGATGCCTGGCTTTGAAGTATTCAGTTCTGCTTAGACCTGATGGTATGTAGGTTTTATCCTTGTTAAAGTAAAATTTTCTTCTTTTGTGTGCCAGTTCTGGGCTTGAACGCAGGACTTGGATGCTTTCACAGCTTTTCCCCCTCAAAGCTGGTGGGTGCGCTGCCACTTGTTCTACAGCTTCACTTCCTAAAATTATCTTTAAGAAATGTAAATTCAGGCTGGGTATAGTGGCGCATGCCTATAATCCTAACTATGCAGAAGGCTGAAATCTGAGAATGTTAGTTTGAAGCCAGACTCAGCAGGAAATTCCAGGAGACCTTTCTATTCAATTAAGCAGCACAGCCACAGCCTTGAGGTGAAGAACTGAGGGACAGCGCCCAGACCCAGAGTTCAAGCCACGACCAAAAAGACAAAAAACCAAACAGCAAAAATCCAGGAACAGAGCTGTGGCTCAAGCACTAGAGTGATAACCTTAAGCCATAAAGTCAAGGGAGAGCTCCAGGCTCTGAGTTCAAACCTCAGTAGTGGCACACATAAAAGTAAAGGCAGGCAAGGCAAATCCTCCCATACCAAGATGCTCTTTTTGCTTTTCTTTTCTTTTTTGTCCATCGTGGGGCCTGCTCTTCAGCTCAAGGCTAGCGCTCTACCACTTGAGCCATAGCTCTACTTCTGGCTTTTTCTGCTTATGTGGTGCTGAGGAATCGAACCCAGGGCCTCATGCATGCGAGGCAAGCACTGTACCACTGAGCCACCTTCCCAGACCCTGTATTTATTTATTTTTTTTTGGTCTTTTCTTTTTTGGTACTGGGGATCGAACCCAGGACGTGGCACTTGCTAGGCAAGCGCTTTGCCCCTGAGCCACATCCCAGCCCAGTTTTAAATTATTTAAACATGGCAACTCCCAGGAAGGGAAGAAGCAAAAGCAGGGAGGCTCTATTTCTATTGTGGAGATATGGGTGATTCCTGAAACAGCTACAATGTAGCTTCATGTAGTCTTCTCATACTTCACCCCAGTGTTGGGGGTGGAATTTAGGACTTTATACATGCTAGGCAAACACTACTATTGAACCACAGCCCCAGACCAGTCTGGACGTAGATGTGTGAGATATACCGTCCATTTTGATAATGTCACTGTTACTTTGCACTGCTGTCTGACTGAGCTTTGTCACCAATGTGCCTTAACCAGGAAGTAGGAATGTCAGTCAGAAGCAAAGCCGCCTTTCTTGTGTTAACCTCAATGTATGCCTGGCTCAGAAAGGGGAACAGGAAGAGAAACACTGCTTGCTGAAAAAAAAGTATGTCAGGAGGGAAGGGATGGCAGGGGAAAGACAAAGGAGGGGGTAACATGCTTGATAGGAAATGGACTTATTACCCCTCTACAGTATCTTTACAATAAAATATAAAATATTTATGCATATATTTACACACACACCTATACTCAGAAAAAAAAGACAAAGAGTAAATACTTCAAGATGTTAAGTGCAAAGTTTCTCTTGCCTGGGCTGGGAAGGTGCCTTGCATAGCACGTGTGAGGCCCTGGGTTCGATTCCTCAGTACCACATGCACAGAAAAAGCCAGAAGCAGTGTTGTGGGCTCTAGTGGTTGAGTGCTATCCTTGAGCAAAAAAAAACCCTCAAGGACAGTGCCCAGGCCCTGAGTTCAAGCCCCAGGACTGGCAAAACAAACCAAAAACAAAAGCAAACCACACCAAAAACTAAAAGATTGTTGTGAGGGTCATCCTGGGAAGAAACCTGAACTATGATGATAAATGTCAAAAGGAGCACTTTAGGTGGTAAAGCTGAAACAATGTGATACTATCATAAAGACATTAGACCTCTTCCTCTTACTGGTAGTTACATGACTAACAAACCCAGTCTGTAAGAGCTGAAGAGATGTGGTTTGTTCTTTGGTTCTTGACCTGTGCTGTGAAACACTGTTCCTGACACATGGCTACTGTAGAAAGGGGTCAGGGGTGCAACTGCATTTTCCCCTCAAGATTCCCATTAAACAATGGGATTTTAAAGGCTTTGAAGCACCACAGAAAGTATCAATACTATGATAGACACTAAAGCCATGTATTTACTCTCATTCTTATGACAGAACTGTGTTCTAGTCCAGGTAATGTGTCGAGATAAAGAATACCCTACTTGAGCTTGGTGCCACTGGCTCACGCCTGTAATTCTAGCTACTCAGGAGGCTGAGATCTGAGGATTGCGGCTCAAGGCCAGCCCAGGCAGGAAAGTTTGTGGAACTTTTTTTTTTGGGTCCGGTCGTGGGGCCTGAACTCTGGGCCTGGGCGCTGTCCCTCAGCTCTTCAGCTCAAGGCTAGCACTCTACCACTT
>NW_012267369.1:1441963-1446370 GCF_000151885.1 Dipodomys ordii | reverse complement strand
AGGGCTGGGATGTAGCTCAGTGGCAAAGCGCTTGCCTAGCAAGTGCAACGTCCTGGGTTCGATCCCCAGTACCAAAAAAGAAAAGACAAAAAAAATAGTTTAAAAAAAATAGGCCAGGCACTAGTTGCTCACATCTTTAAACCTATCTACTCAGGAGGCTGAAATCTGAGGATCATAGTTTAAAGCCAGCCTGGACAGGAAAGTCCATGAGATTCTTATTTCCAATTAATCACAGAAAAAGCCGAAGTGGCACTGTAGCTCAAGTGACAGAGCACTAGCCTTGAGTAAAAGTAGCCTAGGGACAGTGCCCATGCCCAGAGTTCAAGCCCCAGGACTGACAAAAGGAAACAAACCTTAAAAATAGTAGCTTTGAGGCTGGGAAGGTGGCTCAGTGGTAGAGCGCTTGCCTTGCATGCATGAGGCCCTGGGTTCCATTCCTCAGCACCATATAAGCAAAAAAAGCCTGAAGTGGCACTGTGGTTCAAGTGGTAGAGTGCTAGCCTTGAGCTGAAGAGCTGAGAGACAGCACCCAGGCCCAGAGGTCAAAAGCCCCATGAGCAACAACAACAAAAAAAGAATACTGGAAACCAAATGGTGTAACTGTTTACATTAGTAATTTTCCCACTCATTATTAACCCATGTTGGTTGTACACCACGATCTTGCTATACTTGCACGCATGCGCACTGTCAAGTAATATTTAAAGGACACCTGAAGTCAGATGAGTCACCCAGTAAGAAGCAGGCTGTCTTTACAGCCAGAGCGGACACCCGCTTTCCTCTACCTGCCAAGTCAGATGTCAAATTCCTACAAGAACTGCCTAAGTCCTCAGGGTTTAATGTGCTACAATGTGCTTCCTCAGATTTGTTTCATGCCAACACACGCAGTCCTAGGTGACCAGGAAATGGATAGAATCAAGCAGACCAATCTCTACAGCAGTGATGATGTCAGCAAAACAAAGTCCCAGGGGACTCTAGGCCCACTGCATCAAGTATGGTTTCTTGAAGCAAATGAACAAGGCTAATATTGAATGTCACCACTGGAACTAACTCCCAAGTCTTCTCTTCCTCCCAGGAGAATTTCCTGAGTAACAAATCTCAAATTTGTTTTCAGAATCAAAATCTAGAGTAATAAAACTGAAGCTAAACCAGGTACCGTTGGCTTACGCCTGTAATCCTAGCTACTGAGGAGGCTGAGATCTGAGGATCACGGTTCAAAGCCAGTCGGGGCAGGAAAGTCTATGAGACTCTTTATCTCCAATAAACCACTAGAAAACCAGGAGTGGCGCTGTGGCTCAAGTGGTAGGGTGCTTGCCTTGAGCTGAAGGTCAGCACCCAAGCCCAGAGTTCACCAAAACAAAAAAATAACAACAACAACAAAAACTGAAGCTAGTCAGATTCCTAAAAAGCCTGTTTTGATTTCAACCAGATCAGGGTCACCGGTAACTCATGAACCACTATCCAAAGCAGCATTCAGAAGCTTTCTTGCCAGGTAGTAGTGGCTTGACTCACAGCTGTCATCCTAGCTACTCAGGAGGCTGAGATCTGAAGATCGAAGTTCAAAGCCAGCCTGGGCAGGATCTGTGAGACTCCTATCTCCAATTAAACACCAAAAAAAGCTCAAGTATGGGCTGGGAAGGTGGCTCTACTGGTAGAGCGCTTGCCTTGCATGCCGGAGGCCCAATTCCTCATGCCTGAGGTTCAATTCCTCAGCATCACATAAGCAAAAAGAAGAAAGCCGGAAGTGACGCTGTAGCTCAAGTGGTAGAGCGCTAGCCTTGAGATGAAGAAGAGCTGAGGGACAGTGCCCAGACCCAGAGTTCAGGCCCCATGACCGGACCCAAAAAACAAAAACAAAAAAAGCTCAAGTAAAGCTGTGGCCAAAGTGGTTAGAACGCTAGCCGTGGGCCGGGTGCCGGTGGCTCACGCCTGTAACCCCAGGAGGCTGAGATCTGAGGGCCAAGCCAGCCCTCGCAGGAAACTCCATGAGACTCTCATCTCCAATAAACCACTAGAAAACCACAAGTGGCGCTGTGGCTCAAGCTGTAGAGCACTTGCCTTGAGGTGAGGGACAGCGCCCAGGCCCAGAGTTCAAGCCCCATGACACACACACACAAAAAAAGAATGCTAGCCTGCACAGAAGTTTGGGGACAGCACCCAGGCCCTGAATTCAAGCACCAAAACTAGTTCCCACATATCCCACACTCACAAATTATGTTTTAAGTCATAAATGCAAACTATTTGTTAGTCTTTTTTCTTTTGCTTTTTTTGGTCGGTTGTGGGGCCTGAACACTGTCCCTGAGTTCTTCAGCTCAAGGCTAGCACTCTACCACTTGAGCCATAGCTCCACTTCCAGCTTTTTTTGCTTATGTGGTGCTGAAGAATCAAACCCAGGGTCTCATGCATGCAAGGCAAGCGCTCTACCTCTGAGCCACCTTCCCAGCCCACTTGTTAACGTTTCTATGAAGAGATGGAGCCAACTTAAACCAAACTCAAACCACACATGTATGTAAGTTGTCCTCTGAGATTTCACTTAAATCTTTACCGCTTTTTTCGGTGATAAATCATCCAACTCTACGTCCATTTAAATCTCTAAATACAGCTGAGATAGATTTGTCTAGGTATTGGGCTGGGTTTTCCTGGGAACTCAACAGAGGCATCCTGACTAAGGCTGAAGGATGGCTATGCTTGGTGCTGATGTCATGTTTTGAAGGGTTCTGAAGTTGTGAGAATGAGCTGCTCCTCCGTCCTGTATTTTTTTTTTTGGTTGTTTTCTGCTGACTCTTCCAGATAAAACTGCCCTTGTATTCACAGACATCAATTCTTTAGGTTATCAAAACACTTATCTGTCAATGTCATCTAATGGCTCTAGGTACTTCCCTGTCTTCACTTGCTGCAGAAACATTTTTTCAAAGTGTTAATTTCAGTTATTGACACTGACATCTTCTTTGTACTTACTTTCTTCATGCATATGGCATTAAAGACTAACAGATAGGGGCTGGGAAGGTGACTCAGTGGTAGAGTGCTTGCCTTGCATGCATGAGACCCTGGGTTAGATTCTTCAGCACCACATAAGCAGAAAAAGCCAGAAGTGGTGCTATGGCTCAAGTTGGTAGAGCACTAGCCTTGAGCTGAAGAGCTGAGGGACAGTGCCCAGGCCCAGAGTTCAGGCCCCAAGACTGGCAAAAAAATAAAGATAAAAAATTAAAAAAAAAAAATCAAAGCTGCGTACCTGTGGCTCTCACCTGTCATCCCAGCTACTCAGGAGGATGAGACCTGAGGATCACGCTTCAAAGCCAGCCCAGGCAGGAAAGTCTGTGAGACTCTTACCTCCAATAAACCACTAGAAAACCAGAAGTGGTGCTGTGGCTCACATGGTAGAGCCCTAGCCTTGAGCTGAGGGACAGCACCCAGGCCCAGAGTTCAGGCCCCACGACAGACAAAAAAAAAAAAACAAAAAACCAAACTTTATTGCTTTATTTGGTGGTAGACCCAGAAAACTAGCTCCAAAGTCAGGGCCTGTGGGCTGTTCTTAAACTTCTTTTGCTCAAGGTTAACAAACACTCTACCACTTGTGGCCACGGTGCCACTTCCACTTTTTTTTTTTTTTTTGGTTGGTAGTGGGGCTTGAACTCTGGGCCTGGGCACTGTCCCTGAGATCTTCAGCACAAGGTGAGCACTCTACCACTTGAGCCACTGCACCACTTCTGGTTTTCTGGTGGTTAATTGGAGATGAGAGTCTCCCAGAGTTCCCTGCCCAGGCTGGCTTTGAACTTTGATACTCAGATCTCAGACTCCTGAGTAGCTAGGCTGACAGGTGAGAGCTACACCGGCACTTCTGGCTTTTTCTGTTTCCTGGTACTGAGGAATTGAGCCTCGGGCTTCAAGCAGGCTAGGCAAGCACTCCATTCCCAATCCCACTTCCAGGTTTTTCTACGTAGTTTATTGAAGATGAAAGTCTCAGCCAGTGGTGGTGGCTCATCCTGTAATCCTAGCTACTAAGGGGTTAAGATCTCCAGATCGTGGTTCAAAGTCAGCACTGGCAGGAAGGTCCAGGAGACTCATCTCCAATTAACCACAAGAAAAAAAAAACAAAAAAAACTGCAAGTGGTGCTGTAATTCAAGAGCTCAGGGACAGCACCCAGGTCCTGGACCTCAGGCCCATAACCGATTAAAAAACAAAAAAGGCTCGTGGGCTTCGGTGCACAGACTGGGCTAGCTCCCTCCCCAGCGCTCGCCTCCCGGCAGCTGGGGGCCGCTCAGTGATGACAGGGTCTGGGGCTGTGACAATGGCATGGCGGGCACAGCAGGCAAATAAGCAGGGGAAAGAAAACGCCGCCCCAAGTGGCAGGGCCGCGCCTTCCCTGCCCACCGCGGGTTTGTTTACGCGAGCGCTCGGCCGGAGCCCCT
>NW_012267369.1:1426289-1429018 GCF_000151885.1 Dipodomys ordii | reverse complement strand
TGGGTTCGATTCCTCAGCACCACATAAGCAAAAAGAAAAAAGCCAGAAGTGGCACTGTGGCTCAAGTGGTAGAGCGCTGGCCTTAAGCTGAAGAGCTGAGGGACAGTGCCCAGGCCCAGAGTTTAGGCCCCATGACCAGACCCCTCCCCCCAAAAATTAAAAAAAAAAAACACTGCTTGAGCTGGGCATGGATGGCTCACACCTGTCATTCTATCTACCTAGGAAGCTGAGATCTGAGGATCGTGGTTCAAAGCTGGCCTGGCAGGAAAGTCTGGGAAACTTCTTTTTTTTTGTCAGTCATAGGGCTTGAACTGTGGGCCTGGGTGCTGTCCCTCAGCTCTTCAGCTCAAGGCAAGCGCTCTACTGCTTGAGCCACAGCGCCACTTCTAGTTTTTTAGTGGTTTATTGGAGATAAAGAGTTTCATGGCCTTTCTTGCCTGGGCTGGCTTTGAACCGTGATCTCAGATCTCAGCCTCCTGAATAGCTAGGATGACAGGCATGAGCCACCGGCGCCCGGCTAAGTCTGGGAAACTTTTACCTCTAATTAACCACTAGAAAACCAGGAATGGTGCTGTGGCTCAAAGTGGTAAAACACAAGCTATGAGTAAAAAAGCTGAGGGACAGTGCCCAGGGCTGTTCAAGCCTCACAACTAAAACAAAAAAACTCACTATTCATGTCTATAATCCAAGCTACACAGAAAGCTAATATCTGAAAATCACAGTTCAAAGCCAGCAAGAATGTTCACGAGACTCTTCTCTCCAATAAACTACTCAGAAAAGGCTGGATGTGGTGATGTGGCTCCAGTGGTAGAGGGCTAGTCTGGAACATGTCCAAGCACATGAGCAGCACACACACACAAGTAACACCGTACAGGGAGAGGTGGCCAGGTAAGAGGGTTAGAAGTGAGGTGGAAGTGAAGGTGCTGGGCGTCTCCCTGTGAAGCCCATAAAGAGAAGCACTGACTGAGCTAGAAAGGGAAGTTTGACATTTTACCCCCTTCCTCCTTTCTGAAACATGGATGTGATAGAGGAAGTTATATGCCATCTTGTAAGCCTGAGGTGTCATGTATAAAGATGAGAGCCACAGGAACGGACTGAGAAGATCCCATAAGTGGTCCTGCTTAGGACACCATCCTTTGTCCCCAGGCCAGAGTCCTCTTTGGTAGTGCCAACTTTAAAGTCTCCAGTATTTTTTTTTATTAGACTCAAGATTTTAAGTTTTTTTTCAGCCATTCATGATTTTCAAAAGTATGCTCAAAACACCAAAAAAATTGGAAAATTGACACTAAGGAGAAAACTATATAAATTTACCTCCCAGAGATAACAATATTTTAATATAAAATTGTCTTTTCTATAAATTCTTCAATGTTGTATTCTATTTTATATGTATATTTTATTACATGTTTTTGCACGACCAGGGGTCAAAATCAGAGTTTCATACATACTAGGCAAAAGAAATATCATTGTAGGAAGTGGTGCTGTGGCTCAAGTGGTAGAGCGCTAGCCTTGAGCTGAAGAGCTGAGGGACAGCGCCCAGGCCCAGAGTTCAGGCCCCACGACTGGACCCAAAAAGAAAAAAAAAAAAAGAAATACCATTGTACTAACCCCTACTAAGGTGTACTCTATAACTTTAAAAAAGAGCAACTTACAGAAAACCTGTGAGCGTGTGGCTCAAGTGGTAAAGCGCTAGCCTTGAGCCTTGAGCTGAGACAGCGCCCAGGCCCAGAGTTCAGACCCACCACCGACTAAAAAAAAAAAAAAAAAAGAGTCTCACAGAAAACCTGCGACCATGCAAACAATCTCTCTGCATGCAGGTTTACTGTATTCACTTGTGGTGGTATTAGGGATTGAACCTGGGCACTGCTAACACTCTCATTGCCTTTTTTTTTGGTCAGCTGTGGGCGTTGGGTGCTGTCCCTCAGCTGCTCAGCTCAAGGCGAGCGCTCTACCACTTGAGCCATGACACCACTTCTGGCTTTTTCTACGGTGCTGAGGAATCGAACCCCAGGGCCTCATGGATGCAAGGCAAGCGCTGTACCACTGAGCCACCTTCCCAGCTCCCTCATTGCTTTTTTTATCTGACGGGTCTTACTATGTAGCTCAAACTAGCCTTGAACTCATGATTCTCCTGCCTCAGCCTCCAGTGTAGCTGGGATTGCAGCTGTACACCATCATGCCCAGCTTTAGGTGTGTTGCTTTTTATGTAGATTTTGAATGTGTGGGGTCCAGGTTGTCATAGAGATTTGGGCTTTTTTTTCTTTTTGCCAGTCTTGGGTCTTGACCTCAGGGCCTGGGCGCTGTCCCTGAGCTGATTTTGCTTAAGGATGGCGCTCTACCACTTGAGCCACAGCACCACTTCGGCTTTTTCTGTGTGTGGTGCTGAGGAATCGAACCCAGGGCCTCCTGCACGGGAGACCAGCAGGCTACCGAGCCACGTGTCCCCCCCCCCCCCCCCCGCGTTCTGTACCAAGCAACACAGCTTCCTGGTCACAAACCCAACACTTTTCAGATGTCCGCTCAGCCGGGCGCCGGCACTCAGGCCTGTCATCCTCGCCACCCAGAAGGCCGAGCTCTGGGGATCGCGGTTCGAGGCCAGCCCCAGCAGCCAGGGCCGAGAGGCTTCTCTCAATAGCGGGAAGTAGCGCCGTGGCTCGCGTGGCCCGGTCGTCCGGGGCCCCGGCCTGAGAGGAGGGGCCGCGGCCTGGGCTCGAGCTCCAGGCGCGGGGCGG
>NW_012267369.1:1423891-1424679 GCF_000151885.1 Dipodomys ordii | reverse complement strand
CCGAGAGGCGTCCCGGGCTCCAGCGCCCGGGCGTCCCCGCGGAAGCGCTCTCCGTCGGAGCCTCCGGGCCCTCAGTCGGGCCTGGCCGGGCGGGCCTCCGGAGGAACCAGCACGCGTGCGTGCTCACGTGCAGGCGTGTACGCACGCCAGCGGCCGATAGCTCATTTAGGCTGATGGGGGGTTGTGTGCCTGTGCGCGCGCGCGCGTCTTGGAGGTGCAGCTCCGCCCGGGTGTTGCCCAGAACCCAGGCCGGTTGCCGGAGCTGGACGTCCGGCGGTCGGTCTGTCTGTCGGGGAGCGGCAGCTCACTTCTGGCCCTTTCGGGCAGTTGAGTGGAGAGCCGGCTCCGCACCCCATCCTCAGGCCCAGCCTCCTGAGTACTAACCTTCTGGTTGGCCTGTGGCCTTAGGGCTTCATCATCCCAGCCCAGGGCTGGGAGGGCGCTGCGGAGCTGAGGGGCAGCGCCCAGGCCCCGAGTTCAAGACCGACGACCGACCACCCACAGTAAATAAAAGCACATGCCCAGGAAGGGCACAGCGAGGGGCGTCTGCCCGTGAGCGCCCTCATTACTCTCTGGCCTGGCCGAGCCGGCAGTGAGCCTGAGTTCGAGGAGGACCGGAGGTGGACTGGCCGATCTCCGTGTGCCGCGACCGGGCTCGGTGCTGGCCCGGCCGCTACCTCTCCCTGGAGTTTCCACTCCGACCTGTTTCCACCGAGTGTGCCCAGGCGGGGCGGCCCGGGTCCGGACGGCGGCTCCTCCCGCGGGGGGGAGCACCCCGGGTCCGGACG
>NW_012267369.1:1412473-1417421 GCF_000151885.1 Dipodomys ordii | reverse complement strand
AGCGCAGGCCGCCGCCCACGTGGCTGCCCGGGTCCCTTGCGGGCGCGGTCTCTGAGCTGCAGCCGAGGGCGCTGGGGGTCCCGGATCCCCGCCCGCCCAGAGACTTGAGGTTGCCCAGTGTAAAACGGGCGAGGCGAGCCCGGGGCGCCGCGCCCCTCCCCTGCCCCGAGGAAGGGGCCGGTGGATTCCGGGGGAGGCGTCGGGACCCCAGCGGTGCGCTTTTCGGGCTAGGCAGGAAGCGATTACCCAGCTCCTCCGGAGACTAGTCTTTGCGTGTCACACTTCTTGGGAGCACTCTATTCTGGATGTGGAGCTCTACAAAGGGGTAATAGAGATTGGGTTTCTAAAGTGACCCCAATAAATTTCATTTGCCCTGGATGAAAACAGCTGTGCTCAGATGTATCTGGGAAGAGTGGATCAGGCCTTATTTTACTTAGCTGTACCACCACCATCTTCGGATGCTTTGAGTGTTAAATCCCATTCTGTATGTGTGTCTGTGTTTCTGTGTGTGTGTGTCTGTCTGTCTGTCTGTCTCCCTTCCTGTCTCCTGGGGCTTGAACTCAGGGCTTGGGCACTGTCCCTGAGCTTTATTTTTGCTCAAGGCTAGCACTCTACCACTTGAGCCACAGCACCATTTCCAGCTTTTTTTGTTTATGTGGTGCTAAGGAATCAAACCCAGGGCCTCATGCATGCAAGGCGAGCACTCTACTACTGAGCCACCTTCCCAGGGCCCCCCCCCTTTTTTTTTTTTACAGGTAAGACCACTGGTGCTTGGCTGGCAATGTTTTTTTATTGTAGAGAAAAAAACTTAGAAACCAAAAGTTTAAAGAATAACTCATTCTTTTTTTTTTTTGCAATAGGTGAAGGGAGAAGATGAGGAAGAGAATAATCTGGAAGTACGAGAAACCAAAATCAAGGGTAAAAGGTAATCTAACAAACAACTGTGTAAGAGGAATCACCAAGGCAGGACTGACCAGATATTTGGGATGGGGTAGAGTGAAGTATCAGAACATCGCTGAGGTTTCTGCAGTTGGTTTGATATTAGTGCTGTTAACAGTGGTAATATTAATCTGCATTCCAGAATTGGTTAGATGGTAGTGCTATGAATAGAGGAAGAGAATCAGGTTATGAAGGGTACTGGTTATGGGTAGTCATTGGAACTGACTAGTAAACATTCAGAAGCAGAATTCAGGGTGCTGGTGGTTCATACCTACTGGGGAGTCTGAGCTCTCAGGATTGTGGTTCCAAGCCAGCCTGGGCAGGAAAGTCTGTGAGGCTCCAATTAACTCCCAGAAAAACAGAAGTGGTGCTGTGACTCAAAGTGTTAAAGTTGCTAGCCTTGCACAAAACTTAGGGATAATGCCTAGGCCAAGTTCAAGCCCCATGAGTGACCAAAAAAAAACCCAAAACAAAAACACAAAGGTGGTACTGAGGTTTGAGCTAAGGTTGTCTTGCTCTGATTATTTGCTTGGTGGCGCTTTACCACTTGAGCTATGCCTTAAGCCAGCTTTTTGCTGGTTATTTGGAGATGGTCTTATGGGCTCCTGCTGTTGAGAACTTCAACTCAGTGCTGCATAAATAGAAAAGCTGGAAGTTGCATTAGTGGTTCAAGTAGTAGAGTGCTAGCCTTGAGCAAAAGAAGCCCAGGGACAGCGCCTAGGACCTGAGTTCAAGCTCCAAGACTGACCAAAAAAATAAAAAAGTGATCTTTTAAAGGTAGTCATCTTTAGCTGAGCACTGGTGGCTCATGCCTGTAATCCTAGTTACACAGAAGGCTGAGATCTGAGGATCTCCATTCAAAGCCAGTCCAGGCAGGAAATTGCCTATGAGACTCTTTTTTTTTTTTTATACTTTGCTTATGTAGTGCCGAGGAATCGAACCCAGGGCCTCAGGCATGCAAGGCAAGCGCTCTACCACTGAGCCATCTTCCCAGCCCCTGCCCATGAGACTCTTATCTCCAATAAACCACCAGAAAACTGGGAGTGGCGCTGTGGCTCAAGTGGTAGAGCGCTAGCCTTGAGCTGAAGAGCGGAGGGACAGTGCCCAGGCCCAGAGTTTGGGCCCCAAGACTGACAAAAAAAAAACAAAAAAACTTTTTTGTTTTGGGTCTAGAATTTTTCTGTGACTTTGAGCTACAAGCTTGTTAACCTTTTTTTTTGTTGTTGTTGTGGGGCTTGAATTCTGGGCCTGGGCGCTGTCCCTTTACCACTTGAGCCACAGCCCCACTTCTGGCTTTTTCTGTTTATGTGGTGCTAAGCAATCAAACCCAGGGCCTCATGTATGCAAGGCAAGCGCTCTACCACTGAGACCTTCCCAGTCCACTTGTTAACCTTTTAACCTAAACCTTTCTCAATTCTCTTGTTTCAGTGGAAGATTCTTCCTGGTCAAGCTCCCAGTTGCTCTGGATCCTGGGAGCAAGATTTCAGTCATCGTGGAAACAGTCTTCACCCATGTGCTTCAGCCCTATCCAACCCAGATAACACAGGCAGAGAAACAGTTTGTGGTTTTTGAGGGGAACCATTATTTCTACTCTCCCTACCCAACGAAGACCCAGACCACTCGCGTGAAGCTTGCTTCCCGAAACGTGGAGAGCTATACCAAGCTGGGGAACCCCACGCGCTCTGAAGACCTCCTGGATTATGGGCCTTTCAGAGATGTCCCTGCTTACAGTCAGGTGGGGCCAAGTGGCGTCCTGCAGAGTGACTCTTGGCTGATAGCCTGGGGTGGCTTGGGGTGGGCGGACATTTGAAGTGGAGTGTGTCTCGGGGTCCCTTCTCTTGGAGCACAGTGGCTAACTGCATGTGGGGATGGGGGTTGAGGGGGTGGAGGGGTGAGATGGGAGCTGGGTGGCTGGGGTGGCAGTGTCCTGGAGTGACTGGGGCCTGGGGTGCTGCTAGGAGGGAGCAGTTCAGGCTTGAGACTTAGATATTGTAGAAAACTTCAAACATGAAGGTGTACTGGTATAACCAAGTCTGGTCACAGGGAACTAGAGGTTTGGCTCAGCGATAGAATGCTGGACTTGAGCTTTAAAAAAGCCAAGCAAAAGCACAAAGTCTTGAGTTAAAGCCTCAGTACAGGAACACAAAGCCGAGGACAATGAAGATCTAGTGGCAAAATGAACTTGGGGAGGAGGGTGCTCTTTGACATTTTGTTCCCTGTGCTTCAAGGGTTTTCACAGAAGGGCATTAGGGCTATACAGTGGTCAGAGCTGCTGCTGCTGCTGATTTTTCTTGTTGGTTGTGGGCCTGAAGTCTGGGCCTGGGTGCTGTCCCTCAGCTCTTCAGCTCAAGGCTAGCACTCTACCCCTTGAACCACAGCGCCACTTCCGGCTTTTTTTCTGCTTATGTGGTGCTGAGGAATTGAACCCAGGGCCTCATTCATGCGAGGCAAGCGCTCTACCACGGAGCCACCTTCCCAGCTCGTGCTGCTGATTTTTGCTGGTATCAAAAGATTTTTTCCCCCCCTAATAACCTCAAGGTAAAAGTGGCCAAGAAGTTAGGAAGCTGATGAGAGTATAGATGTTAATTTTCTGGACCTAAGCGGGAGGCGGTGCTTAACTATGAAATGATGGAGTTGGACTGCCCACGTCAGAGCTGAGTGTGCAGTTATCACCACTTAGGGTTATGCTCTTTAGTAAGTAAGGGGGGCTGCTAGATCTGGGCCTCCATTTTGGTTTTATAATGGAAATAAAAGTATTTCTTAATTTGCCGGGCGCTGGTGGCGCGCGCCTGTAATCCTAGCTATTCAGGAGGCTGAGATCTGAGGATCGCAGTTCAAAGCCAGCCCGGGCAGGAGAGACTGTGAGACTCCTATCTCCAATAAACCACCAGAAAACCGGAAGTGGCGCTGTAGCTCAGGTGGTAGAGCGCTCGCCTTGAGCTGAAGAGCTGAGGGACGGCGCCCAGGCCCAGAGTTCAAGCCCCACGACCGACCAAAAAAAAAAAACTTATTTTAGCTTATTTTGTGGGTGGCATGAGATAATGCATTTAAGGTTTATAAAAGAGGACCTGATACATGTATGTATGTTAGCTCTCTCTATATTAGCTCCATAAGTTTTAGCTAAAAAAGTTCGTGAACTCCAGTGAGAAAAAAACAGTAATACTATGTATATATGTATATATATATATATATATATATATACACACACACATATATACGTATATATATATCTTTTCTAGTTTATAGTAGGTCTTCATTGGAGCTTGTATTTCCTAGTCAAAGCTTTCCTTTATTTACAGCTTAAAATTGTACAGCCAGGGCTGGGGAGGTGGTTCAGTGGTAGAGCGCTTGCCTTGCATGCATGAGGCCCTGGGTTCAATTCCTCTGCACCACATAAGCAAAAAGAAAAGAGCCGGAAGTGGTGCTGTGGCTCAAGGGGTAGAGCGCTAGCCTTGAGCTGAAGAGTTGAGGGACAGCGCCCAGGCCCAGAGTTCAGGCCCCACGACCGGACCCCAAAAAACAAACAAACAAAAAAAACAAAGCCAGTGTAAGCAGGAAAGTCTGAGACTTCAATTAACAACACCAGAAAACAGGTTGTGTTTTAAAGTGGCAGAACACTAACCTTGATGTGAAAGAGCTCAGGGACAGAGCCCAGGCCCAGAGTTCAAGCCCCATAACTGGGGGGAAAAAAACTATATCTATACTTCACTTACCTTACAGTAATGATATCAGATGGGTTGGGTGAATTTTGTAGGTTTTTTTGTAGGTTGTAGGGCTTGAACTCAGGGGAACTCTCTACCACTTGAGTCACAGCACCACTTCTGGCTTTCTGGTTAATTGGAGATAAGAGTCTCATGGACTTTCTTGTCCAGGCTGGCTTTGAACCGCAATTCTCAGATCTCAGCCTCCTGTGTACCTATGATTACAGGCGTGAGCCACTGGTGCCTGGCTTATATTCAAATTTTTTTTCTTTTTTCTTTTTGGTCGGTCGTGGGGCCTGAACTCTGGG
>NW_012267369.1:1397368-1410958 GCF_000151885.1 Dipodomys ordii | reverse complement strand
TGGGGCCTGAACTCTGGGCCTGGGTGCTGTCCCTCAGCTCTTCACTCAAGGCTAGCGCTCTACCACTTGAGCCACAGCGCCACTTCTGGCTTTTTTTCTTTTTGCTTATGTGGTGCTGAGGAATCGAACCCAGGGCCTCAGGCATGCGAGGCCAGCACTCTACCACTGAGCCACCTCCCCAGCCCCTGACCATAATTTTTGTTTGGACTTCTTTTTTCACTGCCAGGTCTGGGCTTGAGCTCAGGGCCTGGGCGCGCCTGTCCCTTAGCTTTTGCTCAAGGCTAGCGCTCTACAATTGAGCCGCAGCGCCACTTCTGGCTTTTTCTGTGTATGTGGAACTGAGGAATTGAATCCAGGGCTTCATGCATGTTAGGCAAGCACTCTACCACTGAGCCACCTTCCCAGCCCTGTGGGTTTTTTTTTCTCCCTTCTTTTTGGAACTGGGAATGGAACCCAGGTTGTTGTACTTGCTAGGCAAGTGCTTTGCCACTGAGCTATGTGTCCCAGCCCCAAACCATGGGTTTGAAAGGAAAAATAGTACCACCACTCAAACAGTATTGTTGACTTTTTTTTGTTGGTTGTGGGGCTTGAACTCTGGGCCTAGGCACTGTCCCTGCGCTCTTCAGCTCAAGGTGAGCGCTCTACCTCGAGCCGCAGCGCCACTTCTGGTTTACTAGTGGTTTATTGGAGATAAGAGTCTCAGGAACTTTCCTGCCTGGGCTGGCTTTGAACTGTGATCCTCAGATCTCAGCTTCCTGAGTAGCTAGTATGACAGGAGTGAGCCACTGGCGCCCGGCAACATTTTTGCTTTTTCAGTTTAAAAAAAATTAAGTTACTTGAATAGTTCTGTGTCTTTTTTTTGTCTTAAAAGGAAATTTTTTTCCCCCCACTGGGATGAAGCCCAAGGCTTTGAGCATGTCAGTCAGATTAACTGTGTTATATTCTTAACCCAGTATTAAGTATCTTCATGTTCTTCTCTATTGTAGAAGGCTAAAGTGTGAACAGAGTTATGTATTTCATCCTTCCCTCACGACCAAGTATTAGAAATCTTTTTGTTTTCATTTTTTTTTGTAAGTCTGGGGCCACGACTAAAAAAGAAAGCCTTATTCTACCTAGTAATTTGATGTAAGTTCTTCCATCTTTAAGTTCTTTTTTTGCATAGTCACTTGTAGGATTGTTTTTACCTCTACTAAACTTAGTTCACAAGGGCATTTGCAAGGATTAATTATTTACTATATAGAGGATTCTTGTCTACTTAGCATTCTTTTTTTTTTTTTTTTTTTGGTTGGTCATGGGGCCTGAACTCTGGGCCTGGGCGCTGTCCCTCAGCTCTTCAGCTCAAGGCTAGCACTCTACCATTTGAGCCACAGCGCCACTTCCGGCTTTTTTCTTTTTGCGTATGTGGTGCTGAGGGATCGAACCCAGGGCCTCAGGCATGCAAGGCGAGCACTCTACCACTGAGCCACCTTCCCAGCCCCTACTTAGCATTCTTGATTGAGTTAGATGTGACTATTAGAAATTTTAAAGCCATAGGAATAAAGTTAGACGAAGGGATAATGAAGATGTTGCAGTCTTGTGCCTCTGAGGCCAACTCCATGGAGGTGCCTGCAGCTTCTTGAAGCCGTGTCCACTTCCTTGCAGACCATCCTGCCTGCTGCTGCCCAGGACGTTTATTACCGGGATGAGATTGGCAATGTTTCCACCAGCCACCTTCTCATTTTGGACGACTCTGTGGAGATGGAGATCCGGCCTCGATTCCCTCTCTTTGGCGGGTGGAAGACACATTACATGGTTGGCTACAACCTCCCAAGCTATGAGTATCTCTATAATTTGGGTGAGTCTGTATGCAGTGAGAGAATAGTACAGCGGAGGCTTTCTGTCTTTCATTCCCCTCCCTCCCTTGTGGCTTCCTCTTTCCCAGCACACCAGCCCTTCAGTGTCAGTAGTATTCTCTTGTATTCTTGGGAATGCTAATAGGTCAGGAGCCAACTCTTACTGTTGTAAAAGTCATGCATCTGTACACTAATGGGTTCACACACTAGTGGAAATTCTCTACTATCAGAGAAAGCTGGTTAAATTTTTAAATAGTTTCTTTTTTTGTCAGTCGGGCTTGAACTCTGGGCTTGGGTGCTGTCCCTCAGCTCTTCAGTGCAAGTCAAGCACTCTGCTGCTTGAGCCACATCATGTTTCAGGTTTTCTGAGTGGTTTATTGGCCATAAGAGTCTCATGGTCTTTCCTGCCTGGGCTGGCTTTGAACTGTGATCCTCAGATCTCAGCCTCCTGAGTGGCTAAGATTACAGGTGTGAGCCATACAACAACCTGGAGATATTAGTCTTATGGACGGAAGTGGCGCTGTGGCTCAAGTGGTAGAGTGTTCACCTTGAGCTGAAGAGCTGAGGGACAGCACCCAGGCCCAGAGTTCAAGCCCCACAACCACCACCATGAACAACAAAAAAGACAGTGTTTTGCTGGGCCCCGGTGGCTCATGCCTATAATCCTAGCTACTTAAGAAGCCGAGATCTGAGGATCATAGTTCAAAGCCAGCCTGGGCAAGAAAGTGGCTCAAGTGATAGAGCACTTGTCTTGAGCTGAAGAGCTGAGGGACAGCACCCAGGCCCAGAGTAAAAGCCCTATGACTGACTGAAAATAAATAAGCCAGGCACTGGTGGCTCACGCCTGTAATCCTAGCTACTCAGGAGGCTGAGATCTGAGGCAAGAGGTTCAAAGCCAGCCCGGGCAGGAAAGTCCATGAGACTCTTACCTCCAATAAAAACCAGTAGTAAACTGGAAGTGGCACTGTGGTTCAAGCAGTAGAGCACTAGCCTTGAGCTGAAAAGCTGAGGGACAGCACCCAGGCCTAGACTTCAAGCCCCACTACCTACAAAAAAAAGTCTTATGGACTTTCCTGCCTGGGCTGGCTTTGAACCCTGATCCTCAGATCTCCGCCTCCTGAGTAGCTAGGATTATAGGTGTAAGCCATTGGTGCCTGGCTCAGTCTCTTCTTTCTTGATGTCTTGTGGAAAGACATTTCTGATTCAATTGTATAATTTCGGCTACAGATCTTTTTTTGTGGGGGGGAGCCGTGCAATGGTGGGGCCTGAACTCTGGGCCTGGGTGCTGTCTCAGCTCTTCAGCTCAAGGCTAGCGCTGTACCACTTGAGCCGTAGCGCCACTTGCGGCTTTTTTCTTTTTGCCTATGTGGTGCTGAGGAATTGAACCCAGGGCCTCATGCATGCAAGGCAAGCGCTCTACCACTGAACCACCTTCCCAGACCCAGATCTTAAATTTAGTTTTCAAGAAACGATAGTTTCTTCTAGTGGATAATGGTATTTTAAGACCATCATCTATGAGACTGGGTCTGGTAGTAACTACTCAGAAGGTTGAGGTGAGAATGTGATTAACCTGGAAAAAGCTGGCTACATAACATCCCAGCTCATAGGAAGTATAAGTGGGGTCACGGTCAGTGCTGTCTTGGAGACATGGTCAGAAAAATGGAAAGTAACAAAGGCAAAAAGGTCTTAGAATATGGCTTAAGTAGTAGAGCACATGCCTAAGGAGCACAGGCCTTGTGTTTTTGTTGTTGTTGTTGTTTGTTTGTGTGGGTCTTGAACTCTGGGCCTGGGCGCTGTCCCTCAGCTCTTCAGCTCAAGAGTAGCACTCTACCACTTGAGCCACAGCACCACTTCCAGTTTTTTTCTAGTAGTTTATTGGATGTAAGTAGTCTCACAGACTTCCTTGCTCGGGCTGGCTTTGAGCTGTGAGCTTAGGATTACAGGCATGAGTTACCAGCACTCGGCTAGGCCTTGTGTTCTTTAAACCCCAGCTCTGTCTCACACACACACACACGCGCGCGCGCGCACACACACACACACACACATGCCACACATGCATACACGCACACACACGAGAACAGTAATAGGAGAATTGGGAATTATTGCTTCGAGGCTGGCCAGTTTCTGTGCTGGTTTATTTCATGTATGAAAGATGTGTGTATTACAGTTGACATTTTGTTGGTATGTTACATTTAATTCTGTGTTGGAAATCTGGATCTGGAGGGTATCAGATGGCAGAATTTAACATTTCAGTCAAGTCATTTGGTTTACCACACAACTCAACAGATAAAAAACAATCCTCCTTTCCCCATCTTACCTGCTTGGGCTGTGGGAGCATTGTTGGAGCAAATAGGTGTTATGCAGCATCTTTCCCTTTAATTCTGTTACAGTTCTCCAGTTCACAGAATCCTGTCTGTGTGTGTGTGTGTGTGTGCGCGCGCGCGCACATGCATACCAATACTAGGGAGTGAACTCAATACCTGAGTGCTATTTTTTCACTGTTAGCCTTTTGCTAGTTAATTGGAAATAAGGGTGTCAGACTTTCCTGCCCAGGTTGGCTTTGAGCCACAATCCTGATCCTCGTGTCTCAGCCTCCTGAGAAGCAAGGATATGGGTGTGCGCCATCGCCTGGATCCAGTCGCTGACCCATTCTCTGTTCTCATGGCTGCCTGTATCTGCCTGACTCCTCAGGTGACCAGTATGCACTGAAGATGAGGTTTGTGGACCATGTGTTTGACGAGCAAGTAATAGATTCTCTGACCGTGAAGATCATTTTGCCTGAGGGGGCCAAGTGAGTATGCCGGTCCTTTCTCGTGTCCCTGTGTCTCCGCTGGTCCTCAAGTACTTGCATTCCATGGGTCTGAGTAGATACTTAACAAAAGCTTTGACTGAAGCTTGAAAAGCTAAGCTCAAAGGAAGGCATGAGGTTTATTTATAAAACTTTTGGGGGGGGGTAAGGGGAGGATGTGCAGTGGGGGGGAGGGAGATGGGATGGTAAGGAGAAACACAGGAGGAGGAGGCAATAATGCTTGATGAGAAATGTACTCATTGGGCTGGGAAGGTGGCTCAGTGGTAGAGCGCTTGCCTTGCATGCATGAGGCCCTGGGTTCGATTCCTCAGCACCACATAAGCAAAAAAAAAAATGTACTCATTACCTTGCTCATGTAATTGTAACCCTTCTGTACGGTATTTCCACAATAAAAAACTTATTAATTAAAAACTTGTAAAAAGAGTTCTGTCCAGCAGAAGGAAGTTCTTGAGGCTAGGATAGCCAGGTGTGCCTTTTGCTGTGTGGACAGAGCAGCGACTGGAGCTCCACTTCATCTTGGGCTCAGCAGGGGCCTCCCTTGTCTCCAGCGGGCACCTAGGCAGACGAGAGCCGCAGGTGTGCTCTTAGGAGCCTGTCCCTCATGTGAGGAGTGTTGGTGTTCCTGAGGCTCTGTGTAGGTGGGCCCTGGGCTGGGGCTGGGCGCGTTCTCCTCAGGGCTGGAGGGCAAGGGTGTTGAGTGGAGCATGAGCTTCGCTGTCCGTGGCCCCAGCTCTGAGGCCGTGCTTCTGTGGGCGTGTTGTGTCTGAGGCCACGGGGTGTCCTTCCTTTCTGTCTCCAGGAACATCCAAGTGGACAGCCCCTACGAGATCAGCCGGGCCCCGGACGAGCTGCACTACACCTACCTCGACACCTTTGGCCGCCCCGTGATCGTGGCCTACAAGAAGAACCTGGTGGAACAGCACATTCAGGACATTGTGGTGCGTGGCTGTGCCGCTCTGCCAAAAGGCAGTGCGTCTGCAGCTGCCGACTGACCCATCTCTGCCTTTAGGCTGCCACTGGGTCAGGGTGAAGAGTGAGCCAGGCTGGGGGCGGGTCTGTGCACCTAGGTCCTGGTGTCCCTGTGGCCCTGACTCTGCCTGTCTCCCCGTCTCTCCCAGATCCACTACACCTTCAACAAGGTGCTGATGCTTCAGGAGCCCCTGCTGGTGGTCGCTGCCTTCTACATCCTGTTCTTCACCGTCATTGTCTATGTGCGCCTGGACTTCTCCATTACCAAGGTGACCTTCACAGCCGAGAGCAGCCCCCTTCTGTTGTCAGACACTCCCCTCTCTGCGAACGTTTACCGCGCAGATACTTTGTATGTATGGAGTTGGGGGTAAAGCCAGGGCCTGGTGTTTGGTCTCAGCCTTCCTAGTTCTCTCTTGATGCTGTGGTTTCCAGTGCACTGGGTGAAGTCCCTGTCTGGTTTCAGTTCTGGAGACCCGCGTGGCAGCGTGGGTGTGGATGGGTTGGTGGTGGCTACGCAGCCCCCTGCTGCTTGGTAGGTGGGGTGAGCACTTCCTTGGCCGCCTTGCCAGCCCCCTCTACTGACAGATACCTGTAGACCTCTTGGGCTGCACATGCGACATAGTATTTTTTTTTTTAATTTCTAGAATAAGCAGATGCCTTTTTATTTCTTTAAACTTTTTTTTTTCTTTAAATACACATACTGGAAGTCATCTGTAACAGTTTCCTTACTTTTTTGGGGGTGGCATCCTGGGGTTTGAACTCAAGGCCTGGGCCTTGTCTTTTTCACTCATAGCTGATGCTCTGCCGTTTGAGCCATAGCTCAACTTTTGGCTTTTGGGTGATTAGTTGGAGATAAGAGTCTTACGGACTTTCCTACCTAGGCTAGCTTTGAACCACCATCCTCAGGTCTTAGCTTCTTAACAGCTGTTACACACAGCCACAGATGCTTGGTTTGTACTTTTTTTTTTTGGTGCCAGTCCTGGGGCTTGAACTCAGGGCCTGGGCACTGTCCCTGAGCTTCAGGCCACTTCTGGCCTTTTCTGCTTATGTGGTACTGAGGAATCGAACCCAGGGCTTCATCTTGCTAGGCAAGCACACTACCACTGAGCCACCTTCCCAGCTTCCACTCGAAGGCTTTAAGAAGGAACGTGTAACAGGAAGCCTCCTTCAAGTCTTCAGCTAGTGCTGAAGCCTCTTCTCAGCACTTTCCATATCTGTTCTCAGTGTGCGCTCATGTTACTGTCCTGGCTCAGCTTGGTGAGCCCTGTGGGCTGCTTCATCTGTTTGTCCCCTGTCATGCCCATTGGGCGTCATCCTGATTGTCAGCATGGGTTTGATAGTTATACAATGGGGGCTTCCGGGTGTCCTGGGAGGCGTTCTGCAGTGGGCTCAAATTTGAGCACCGTCAGACATGGCACCCCTTCCCTCCTCTAGGATCCAGCTGCGGAGGCCAGGATGAAGGTGGCTTGCATCACAGAGCAGGTTTTGACCCTGGTCAACAAGAGGATAGGCCTCTATCGTCACTTTGACGAGACCATCAATAGGTACAAACAGTCTCGGGATGTCTCCACCCTCAACAGTGGCAAGAAGAGCCTAGAGACTGAGCACAAGGCTGTGACCAGCGAGATCGCAGTCCTGCAGTCCAGACTGAAGACAGAGGGCTCTGACCTGTGTGACAGGGTGAGTGTTTGCACGGTGGCCTCTTCTCAGTCCGGGTGAGCCTGCTCAGGCATGGTTTGTGAGGCACTGCGCCGGGGCACAGGAAGTTCCAGGTCCTGGTGGGGGGCTGGGCTTCCTCTGGGCTCCAGTCTGCCTGGGCCTCTATGGAGTGTGGGTGCCCTTGCCTGCCGTCCTGTTACTTGGGAGGATTTAGAGTTCAAGACCAGACTTAGCTAAAGGGTAAAAACGACATCGGAAAAAGAACTCAAGCCGGGCGCCGGTGGCTCACGCCTGTAATCCTAGCTACACAGGAGGCTGAGATCTGAGGATCGCGGTTCAAAGCCAGCCAAGGCAGGAAAGTCCATGAGACTCTTATCTCCAATAAACTACTCAGAAGATGTCAGAAGTGGTGCTGTGGCTCAAGTGATAGAGCACTCACTGTGAGCAAAAGAAATTCAGGAATAGCACCCAGGCCCAATGTTCAAGCCCTAGCACTGGCAAAAAAAACAAATGCAGGTTCTGCTTCCAACTCTGATTTTGGGGATGTTACTTGACCTCTGGGTCAAGCTACAGGGAAGTAGCTCTGTGAGTAAGTGCCTTGCACACGGACTGGCATGTGGTGCCAGTGTCCTCACCTCCAGCCCCGCTCAGAGCTGTCCCTCACAGTCCCTGACCGCGTCCTATTCCTCTTTGGGCATTAGTGTATGTAAAGCCTCCACATGAGGACCGTGCCTGGGTGTGTGTGAGCTGGGCCTGGGCTGCGCACTGTGCTCACTCCAGTCCTCTGCCACATGCACTGTTGGTAATGGGATGAGTTCCCCACACCAGCCATTGGTCTACTGCCTAACTGAATCCCTGGATTAGCAGGCAGAGCAGAGGTGCTCACCCTCACCCGGGTACCAGGGCATCATGCCAGGTGCTTCCACGGTGCTTGCCCTTAGTCCTCAGTTTTCTGCAGATGAGGGCAGGGGTGGCACGTGGCTGGCCGTGAGGTCAGCGCTCAGAGTCCCTCCCGGCCGGCCGGCCGGCCCCTCTGTCCTTGGCTGCTGTTGTGACTGGCGAGTCGGCGGGAGGCCTGTTCTCAGTGGCCCCACTCTCTTGGCCAGGTGAGTGAAATGCAGAAGCTGGACGTGCAGGTCAAGGAGCTGGTGCTGAAGTCGGCGGTGGAGGCCGAGCGTCTGGTGGCTGGCAAGCTCAAGAAAGACACCTACATCGAGAACGAGAGGCTCATCTCAGGGAAGCGCCAGGAGCTGGTCACCAAGATCGACCACATCCTCGATGCGCTGTAGCCCTGTGTCCAGGGCCCTGTGCCTGCACGCGAGAGCAGAGGGTAGGTAGGTGGAGGGGGGCGGCGCCGCAGCCCAGAGGCCGGGCCCTGCCGGCCTTCCTGGTTGTGAGCTTAGAGAACTCCACCACCAAACACCACCGTGTTTTGAACAAAGGCATTTCAGCAGTCCATGTTTTCCCCCTTCTTCATCTTGCAGTCCTTCTAACTTTTGATGTTTGGTTATTTTGTGAGTGTATACATTTTGTTTTATTTTCAAAGCACGTGTGACCAAATGAAAATAAATGCTTTCTTAGTACTTTCCATCCACTGAGTGGTGGATTGTTCCTCAGCGCAAGTTTAGCAGTTAATACCGGAACGCAGATCCATCCCAACATGGGTCTTCCAGGCGGGCATCAGAGCATGCTTGGGAGAGACGCAGACCAGTCTGCCGGAGCTCAGACTCCAGTGGCACGAGGCTTGGCCTGGTGACTGTTTCAGAGCCGGGTTGGAATGGAGAGACTGGCACACACCACGGGAGGGCACTGCACCTCCCGCCCAGGCAAGGCCGCTCGTGTCCCCGGCAGAGGAGGCACGGTGGGAGGAGAGCTGGGCGGCCGACAGGGCCTGGGTGCGCCTACCTTTCCCAGCCCCTCCCATGGGGAAGCCTGGGCCGGCCTTCCCCACTTCCGGAGGGGGTCCTGGGGTTCCCACGGCTCTGGGCTGTGCAGTCCCGCTGTGGCCTCACACACCGGCTGGGCACAGGGCGCTGCCTGTCTTGGTAGAGCCTGCTCTGGGGCCACAGCTTGGTTGCGAAGGCATGTAGGCCCCTGCGTGCTGCTCAGGCCTACGCCTGGACCTGCAGGCCCCAGCCTCCTGCAGGCCCCAGCCTCCTGCCCTCCTGGGCCCCAGCCATTGCCCCAGGAGCTTCCCTGTGCCCTGGCGGGCCCTGTGGAAGCCAGGCACCCTCCCTGTGGGTGCAGACGCCTGTCCCTGTGGCACGGCCACTGTGGCCCCCACTTGGTAAGGTGTGACCCGCAGTAGCCCGGGCCTGGCCTTTGCATGTCTCCAAGCCTTGGGGGGCAAGAGGGCAGGTGGGGCTGGACTTGGGAAGCTGCTGGCAGCCCAGCCTGCCTCAGAGGGGAGCACAGGGCCGAAGAGGGCCTGGGGTCCTTTCCCCCCACAGGGCTGAAGAGGGCCTGGGGTCCTTTCCCCCCACAGGGCCGAAGAGGGCCTGGGGTCACTTTCCCCCCACAGGGCTGAAGAGGGCCTGGAGTCCTTTCCTCCCACAGGGCCGAAGAGGGCCTGGGGTCACTTCCCCCCACAGGGCTGAAGAGGGCCTGGGGTCCTTTCCCCCCACAGGGCTGAAGAGGGCCTGGGGTCACTTTCCTCTCCATTTGTCTTGGAGGCTGACATGGGAGAGAAACCCCAAGGACCGACCACCTCACAGTTTCACCACAAGTATCCTGACCGGGGTGTCTGGTGCCGCGCTGATAGTGCAGGCCTGGCCGCAGCCCCGCCGGAAACCCACTCCCAGCAGTTGGGGGCTGCAGGTTGAGACAGGAAATGCCAGGGTGCACCCCAGGGCTCACGGCTTCCAGAAAGGCTGCTGCCATTTTAAAGCTGGGCCAGGTCCTGGGCTGGCTGTGAGGTCTGGCCACTGCCAGTCAGGAAGACCAGATTTGGGGAGTGGAGAAGCCCAGGGAGCTCAGACCAATCCAGTTGGCCAGGCCTTGTAGGCTGATGCTGATCTGCGGGTGCCGCCCGCCTGTCTGTCCGCTCTGGTCCCTCGGCTGGTCTGGCAGGCCTCCCCGAGGCCCCACTGGACAGGGTCACGTGATGCTGCAGTGGAACAGAACCCCGTTCCTCCAGCACATCTTCACGTGGAGTTAGGCGCTGTTTTAGGCTCAGGGATGTCAATGAGCAGGAGAGAGCACTAGAGAAGCTCTGCCTGCAGCGAGGGGCCGTCGGGGACGGTGCGACCTCTGGTCTGAGGGCCGTGGTGGGATGGCTGCGTGGCTCCAGTGCTGCGTTCCTTCCAGAGTCCTCGGCCTCGTTTTTCTGCATCAAGTCCAGGTTCATGGCCTGTCCCCAGTTGCCTTGGCTTCCAGCCTCCTCTTCCCAGGCCTGGGTCCTGGAGCTGAGCTGGTAGGACCCCAGGCTGTGGCTGGGGCCACCCACCGGGGCCGCCTCTTCTGTGAGCATGAGGTGTGCACTGAGGCGCTCTGACTCGACGCTGGCTTTTGGAGAGCAGGCCCTTTGCCTCTGAGGTTAGGCAGCATGCCCACCGCACCAACACTGTACCCAGGGGGAGCCAGCCGCAGGAGGCAGCCTTGAACATGGCCAGGCTCGTGGGGCGGTGGCAGCCAGCCCCGGCGGTGTCACAGACTGAGACCCAGGCACTTGGCCCTCTTCTGTCAGCCTCAAGTCTTGCTGTTGTGACGTGTCTGTGAGCCTTTGAGCACTGACCAAGTGATTCCAGGGGAAGAAGACATGCTGGCATTTCTCGGGGCTCTTCCTGGATGGTGTCCCTGGGGCAGGGCGGGCCTTCCCTGTCTGTGTCCTGCATTGGCCAGGTGTGCACACAGCACGGGGCACAGCTATTCCAGGATGGTTGTGCACCCTTGCTGTGTGCACACAGGTGAGCATATCTGAACACAACAGATGGGAAGGTTGCAGCATGCAGATGCCTTGAACTCAGAGCCTGTGCTGTCTGAGCTCCAATATGCTCAAGGTTAGAGCTCTATTACTTGAGCTACAGCGCCACTTCTGGCTTTTTTCTTTTTGCTTATGTGGTGCTGAGGAATCGAACCCAGGGCCTCATGCATGCAAGGCAAGCACTCTACCACTGAGCCAAGATGCTTATTGGAAATGGGTCTGTTCTCCTAGAGATAGAAAGGGAGTGGGCAGAGTCCCTGCCAGAGGTGCTGGTAGGTGATAGTGATCAGGGCTTGTGCAGTGTGCTCCGTGGGGAGCCTGCCAGCCTGAAGCGTGCAGCAGACCTGTGCTGTGCATCCTGCTCTTCTGCATTTCTCCTCCCGCAGGCTCCTACACACACACACACACGCACAGACCCCAGAGCAGGGCAGGGGCTGCTCGGGTCTCCGGTGTCCATCTGCTTCCATGGTTCCACATCTCAGTGACAGCTCCTGCCCTGGCCCAGACCTCCCTGGAGTGAAGAGGGTGAACGCTGGACAGACAGGGGTGTGGCCTCTCTCCCATTCCCCCCCTCCCCCCCTCCCAGGAGCCCCCCCTCCATCTGGGGCAAGAGTGGCCGTGGTTCCTGCAGCCAAGGAAGCAGTGTTGGGGGGGCTGCGGGGGGGGCCTGTGCCTGACCCTGTGTGGGCCGGATCGTGTCTGTCCGTGTGCACCGGTGTGTGGCACTGGGGCGTTGGGAAACTGAAGCCCTGATCCTGCCTAGGGGTGACTTGGAGGTAAATCTTCCATCCAGCTACAGAACAAATAATCCCAGTGTTCTAGAAAGATGTGTGCTAAGACTCATCAGTGAATGTGGGGTGATCCTAGATCGGAGGGACGCGGTCCCCAGGCACAGCCCATGACCACACCCCGGCCAGGCCCACGGGGACAGCGGCCTGCCCAAGGGCCTTTGCTTGGTGGTCTCAGTTGTTCTAACGGTGCCTGAGGCTGAGTGTCTGGTAAGTCATTTTCTTGGCTCGGGAGTCTGGTGGCTGGAAGCCCACCGGAAGCTACATGGCTCTGGCTCCCGGCCAACGTTCTTGGCCGCGTTTCCACATGACAGAGAAGCAGAAGTGGTTTTATTTTCTAACAACTTGGTCCTGTGAGACCAGCGTTACCCATGCACCAGGCGAAGCCAGAGACAAAACTGCCTCCCGGGCCGGTCTCAGTGCAGGCAGGGGGCGCCCCTGCCACACGGCTCGGCTCCGCAGCAGGGCTGGCGGCTGGACGCTGGAGCCGGCGGTCTGGGGGTGCCTGAACCACCCGGCTGCACATTCCTGCACGGTTTCTACTTTGGTCCTCCTGCTCCCTGGGGTGCTCTGCCCTGTCCTGGCTGCCCCTGCTGCCCTCCAACCACGGCCCCCATGGGGAGAGTGCTCAGCCCTGTGCCCCCAGGTGACCTGCCCCCAGGTGACATGTGTCCCCAGGTGATCTGCCCCCAGGTGACACGTGTCCCCAGGTGACCTGCCCCCAGGTGACCTGCCCCCAGGTGACACGTGTCCCCAGGTGACCTGCCCCCAGGTGACCTGCCGACAGGTGACCTGCCCCCAGGTGACACGTGTCCCCAGGTGACCTGCCCCCAGGTGACACGTGTCCCCAGGTGATCTGCCCCCAGGTGACACGTGTCCCCAGGTGACCTGCCCCCAGGTGACACGTGTCCCCAGGTGACCTGCCCCCAGGTGACACGTGCCCACACAGGTGATGTGTGACCTCACAGGTGACGTGACCTCACAGGCGACGTGACCTCACAGGTGATGTGACCTCACAGGTGATGTGACCGCAGGTGACATGGATTGTATGTGTTGTTTAGCTCTGGAGTAGGACTTTGCTCAGTTGGTCAGTATGGGTTTCAGTCAGTAACAGCATGGCCAGCTCGGGAGCCGACAGGCACACGGTCCCAGGTCTGCAGGGCTCTGTGTGCCAGGTCCTGTCTGGCCAGCCGCCTTCCTCAGATGTAGGCACTGCCGACCAGCGCCTCTCCACCTCACGCAGCGCCGTGTCCACGCTCCACGCTGCCCCCCGAGCCACGGTCGCCTCTCCACCTCACGCAGCACTGTGTCCACGCTCCACGCTGCCCCCAGAGCCACGGCCGCCTCTCCACCTCACGCAGCACTGTGTCCATGCTCCACGCTGCCCCCAGAGCCACGGCCACCTCTCCACCTCACGCAGCGCCGTGTCCACGCTCCATGCTGCCCCCAGAGTCACGGCCGCCTCTCCACCTCACGCAGCGCCGTGTCCACACTCCACGCTGCCCCCAGAGCCACGGCCGCCTCTCCACCTCACGCAGCGCCGTGTCCACGCTCCACGCTGCCCCCGAGCCACGGCCGCCTCTCCACCTCACGCAGCGCCGTGTCCACGCT
>NW_012267369.1:1393061-1395393 GCF_000151885.1 Dipodomys ordii | reverse complement strand
CCGCGCGCAGAGGCCACGCTGCGCCGCCCCGCGCACAGAGGTCACCATCTTCCTCTTGTAACAATATCCATGCCCGAGTTACATTCCGCTACTTAACAAGAGTCTGTTCTGAAAACTGAAAGGAATGCATGCGCCGAGCCGGGCCCCGCGGGGAGGCCGGAGGCTCCTCCCGCCCCTGCGACAGCCACTGACCCGCACGGGTGTGAGTCTGTCCACTCCCTGGGGCCGGCGAGGGCCTGACACATGCAGGTGCAGCGGCGTGTCCAGCGGGAGTGGGAGTGCTGCCCAGAGGGCGCGCGTGGCTCCGGGCACAGCTCACGGGGACAGGGTGCCGCACGGCCACGCCTGCCATCCTGCAGACTCAGCTTCAATACTCCACACCCAGAAGAGCGTTCCCCACGTGCTCAGTCTCTTGTCTGTTGTCAGTTCAGAGGATCAGGTCGCATCCGTATGTGTGTCCCTCCGCAGAGCCCTGGCCTCGGTCAGCCCCCGCCTGCGGAGGGATTAAAATCCAGGGGTTCAGGGAGTTTGCTCCGCGTGGTGGGCTGGGGGAGGCATGCCGCTCTACTCTGCGCAGTCAGGACGAGGAGCCTGGGCAGCGGGCGGGCGGGGCGGGGCTGGGCTTGAGGCGTGTGGACTGGGTTTCCCAAGTCTCCAGCTGGAAACAGGACTTAGGCCCGGGCCTGCCGTGCTCACACCCAGCAGAGCGGGGCAGCGTGAGCAACCTCTTCCGAGCCCGTGCTGCCCGGTGAAGGCTGGGCCGTGTGTCCTTGGGCTTTGGGCTTCTCCCCGGGCAGGGAGCTTCGTTAGCCCAACTGAGGGCTGCTGTGGGCTCTATGTCAGTTCCCACGGTTTGGAGCCCCGCCTGGGCTGCTGGCCCACGGCAGAGGTGAGGAGTCGCCGGCTGCAGTGGGGGGCCTTGGGCCAGCAAGGCTGCAGACCCAGACCTGGAAGAGCTTGGTGACCATCAGCTCAGGGCCCCGAGGCCTCGGGGCCCGGCTACCTGGAGCCCTCAGCCCCCTGGCTGGGGAGTGACGCTGGCCCGATGCCTGGCCTGTGGCTGCCCGGCGGCCAGCCCGGGCTGGGCGGGGGGGGGGGGACGCGGGCGGCCAGCCCGGGCTGGGCAGAGGGCGGGGGCGGGCAGGGCTGGCTGTGCCCTCCTATCTCTGACCCATGCCCTCCTCTCCTCTCTGTCCTTCCTTTCCCAGTCGCCCCCGCCCCTCGGGTGCCGTGTGGGGAGGTTGTTGACAATTTGTGCATTAATCTCTCTGCCTGGGCGTCCTGGTCAGGTGGTGCTTATCAGAGCCTGCTCCTGTCAGAGGGGCCTTCCGGAGCCGTGGAGGGGGAGGAGGCCTGCAGCGGCTGAGGCTGCAGGCCCGCGCGGCCCTGGCCACGGCCCCCACTGACGCCTTCTTCACCACATCAGGATACAGAGCATTGCATGAATTCCGGTCTCAATGGAATTATTTCAGAATTCTGGTCAACCGCAAGCTCGGGGTATTTCACAAACTATCTATCACTGCTGTGTGGTGGGCAGGCCGGCGGGGGCGAGTAACGGATGCAGCCACCCAGGAGGCCGCCCGCCCCGCTACCTCTCCTGGGTGCCTGGGCTCTTCAGGCCATGGCAGGCGTCCCTCCGGCCCCTGCCAGCTGTGGGGGGCGGGGCCTGGGCTGGGGGGCCACGGGGGGGGCAGCCACGGGCATGGAGTGGGCCCTGGGTTGGGGTCGGCTCCCATCTCTTCACTGGGTACAAGAATCTTAGGGGTGTCTCTGGGCTGGCTTCGAATCTTGATCTTCAGCTCTCAGCCGCTGGAGTAGCTGGGATTGTAGGTGTGGCGGCCGGTGTCCGGCTTGGCCATTACATTCTTCGCTCACTTCACTCACTCTCTTCGTGCCGGGTGACACCTCCACTCCGTCTTCGCCAGAGCCCCACCCACCAGCAGACTCGGCACACGAGAGGAAACTTCTGGGTTCTTCTGGCCCCAGGGGAGGAGTGGTGAAGTTTTCAGGGGATCCCTGCTCCGCTTACTGCTCCCCAAGTTCCTCCTCAAGCCCTGCCCCTCCTCTAGACCCTGGACCCCAGCTATCAGGGAGCAGGCAGGGGATAGCTGGAGCAGGGTGGTGCCAGGGGCCCTGGCAGGGAGCGCAGGCCTTGGTGCTGGGTGGAATGTGACAGAGGCGCCCAGACGGGGGCGGCCCCCCCCCTCGAGACCCAGACTGGCCGTCCTGTCAATACAGTGTTGGGGCACATGCAGGTGTGGCCCGGGGCTGGCCCAGGCGAGGAGGTGGGCCGCGGGGCTGCGGTGGGCCGCGGGGCCAGGCCGGGCGAGGG
>NW_012267369.1:1388605-1389811 GCF_000151885.1 Dipodomys ordii | reverse complement strand
TGTGGCACTCATGGCTCTGTGGTACTCATGGCTCCGTGGTACACATGGCTCTGTGTTACACATGGCTCCGTGGTATGCCTGGCTCCATGGTATGCCTGGCTCCATGGTATGCATGGCTCCGTGGTACTCATGACTCCGTGGTACACATGGCTCCGTGGTACACATGGCTCCGTGGTATGCCTGGCTCCATGGTATGCATGGCTCCGTGGTACTCATGGCTCCGTGGTACTCATGACTCCGTGGCACTCATGACTCTGTGGTACTCCTGACTCCGTGGTACTCATGACTCTGTGGTACTCATGACTCCGTGGCACTCATGGCTCAGTGGCACTCGTGGCTCCGTGGTATGCATGGCTCAGTGGCACTCATGGCTCCGTGGCACTCGTGGCTCCATGGTACTCATGGCTCCGTGGTACGCATGGCTCTGTGGTACTCATGGCTCAGTGGTACGCATGGCTCAGTGGTACTCATGGCTCTGTGGTACTCATGGCTCCGTGGTACTCATGGCTCTGTGGTACTCCTGACTCCGTGGTACTCATGGCTCCGTGGCACTCATGGCTCTCTGGTATGCATGGCTCCGTGGTACTCATGACTCTGTGGTAGTCATGACTCTGTGGTACTCATGGCTCAGTGGTATGCATGGCTCAGTGGTACTCATGGCTCTGTGGTAGTCATGGCTCAGTGGTACTCATGGCTCTGTGGTAGCCATGGATCTGTGGTACTCATAGCTCTGTGGTACTCATGGCTCAGTGGTACTCATGGCTTCACGGTACACATGGCTCAGTGGTACTCATGGCTCTGTGGTACTCATGGCTCAGTGGTACTCATGGCTTCACGGTACACATGGCTCAGTGGTACTCATGGCTCCGTGGTACTCATGGCTCCGTGGTACTCATGACTGTGGTACTCATGGCTCCGTGGTACTCATGGCTCCGTGGTACGCATGGCTCAGTGGCATGCATGGCTCAGTGGTACTCATGGCTCTGTGGTAGTCATGGCTCTGTGGTACTCATGGCTCTGTGGTAGTCATAGCTCCGTGGTACTCATGGCTCAGTGGTACTCATGGCTCAGTGGCACTCATGACTGTGGTACGCATGGCTCTGTGGTACTCATGGCTCAGTGGTACTCATAACTGTGGTACTCATGGCTCAGTGGTACTCATGACTGTGGTACTCATGGCTCAGTGGTACTCATGGCTCTGTGGTA
>NW_012267369.1:1387392-1388555 GCF_000151885.1 Dipodomys ordii | reverse complement strand
GTGGTACTCATGGCTCTCTGGTACTCATGGTTCAGTGGTACTCATGGCTCAGTGGTACTCATGGCTCAGTGGTACTCATGGCTCTGTGGTACGCGTGACTCCGTGGTACGCATGGCTCCCTGGCACTTTTGGCTCCGTGGCACTTTTAGCTCTGCAACAGGAGCTCCACACAGTGGCAGTGGGTCTGCATGTTGCCCACCTCACCGTGGATGCCTGACCCCGGCTCAGAGAAGCACGGATCACAGTTTTCATTTGACATTATGTCTTTACTTAGGTCTCTCTATGTAGCCCAGGCTAGCCTTGAACCCAGGATCCTCTGCCTCAGCCTCCCAAGTGCTGGGATTAGACGTGTGCACCATCCTGTCTGGCTCAGATTTTTACTGCTGTCCTTAAATTTGCCCGTGAACCAAACAATTCCTGGATGAATTCACACAGGGCTCTTCTGTTCATGTATTTTCCAGGCAGGTGTGAGAGTATGAGGAGGTATTCACAGACATAGGATGTGCGGTTGGCTTTACTTTTCCCTTTTTAATTTAGTTTTGTGGTGAAGGTGGTGTGCAGGGTTGTGGCTGCATGGTAAGGTAATGCGCACATTTCTTGTCCAACATGTTTTCTCTTGCCCCCCCCCCCCATGAGACTGACTTTAAAAACACGTCCGCATAACAACGGAATGCATGAAGCCTGTTCTGGTGCTGGCTAGCTTCCATCAGGAGCTGGGGATGCGGGTGAGGTTGGGGGTGGGAAGGCAGGGCGGGCTCTGAGGCCAGCTGGACTCTGGCGGGCTTCACCCGCATGCGGTTGCTGCGCGGGCCCCAGCCTGTCTGCCCTCTGCATGGAGACTCCGTCTTGTGCCCTGGCAGGCCGAGGGCCGGCTCCCGTGCGAGGGGCCTGTGCACCGGGGGGCCACGGGTGGATTCTTCCTGGTCCCCAGCCCCATGCAGGATGGCAGATGCCCTTGTTTTAGTTTCTTGCATTGATTTACTCCAACTTATGAAAGCCGTGTAAGGCGGTGGCTCACGACGGTCATTGTAGCTGCTCAGGAGGCTGAGATCTGAGGATCGCGGTTCAAAGCCAGCCCAGGCAGGAAAGACCGTGAGACTCCTATCTCCAATAAACCACCAGAAAACCAGAAGTGGCGCTGTGGCTCAAGTGGTAGAGCGCTC
>NW_012267369.1:1379154-1383195 GCF_000151885.1 Dipodomys ordii | reverse complement strand
TCCTCACTGCTGTCCCTCCTCCCCTCCAGCCTCCCCAGGTCCATCCTCCTCACCGCTGTCCCTCCTCCCCTCCAGCCTCCCCAGGTCCATCCTCCTTGCCGCTGTCCCTCCTCCCCTCCAGCCTCCCCAGGGCCTCCTCCTCGCCGCTGTCCCTCCTCCCCTCCTTGCTTTCTTCCTTCCTCTTGCTGTCTCCGTCTCTGCTTCCCTCTCTGTGTTTCCTCTTCTTCAATTTCTCTTTTGACCCAATCTTAGACGGGGCTCCTCACGGGAGGGGCTGCGGGGTGTAGCATCTTAGATCACTTTGGAGAATTTACCGGAAGTGCAGCTTCGGGGCATTATCGCTGCCGGTCATCTGGCCGTCTTCGTTGCACTATCTGAAATGCTCTCAGGAAGTAGGAGGCCTGGCCTTTCTCGTGTGGGACAGATGCCCTGCACAGCAGCAGGAGTGGACATGGAGGAAGACTCCGCCGAGAGATGCTGGAGCGCGTGACCCGGCAGAAGCCTGGACAGCAAATTTGTCCGAGCTCCTGCGTGGCTGCTGTGTGGGCAGGGGCCGTGGGTGATGGCGTCCACCCACAGGCCACAGCAGGGGACGTCCACCCACAGGCCACAGCACAGCACAGCACAGCACAGCACAGTGATGTCCACCCACAGCACAGCACAGCACAGCACAGCACAGCACAGGGACGTCCACCCACAGCACAGCAGCACAGCACAGCACAGTGATGTCCACCCACAGCACAGCACAGCACAGCACAGCACAGCACAGGGACGTCCACCCACAGCACAGCAGCACAGCACAGCACAGTGATGTCCACCCACAGCACAGCACAGCAGCACAGCACAGCAGCACAGCACAGCACAGCACAGCACAGCAGCACAGCACAGTGATGTCCACCCACAGCACAGCACAGCAGCACAGCACAGCAGCACAGCACAGCACAGTGATGTCCACCCACAGCACAGCACAGCAGCACAGCACAGCACAGCACAGGGACGTCCACCCACAGCACAGCACACCACAGCACAGCACAGCACAGCAGCACAGCACAGCACAGCACAGGGACGTCCACCCACAGACCACCCCGTCCTGTGGTTTATACACATGCTCTGCTCACCAGGATGAGGAGGCAGCAATGGTCTAACAACCCAGGCGCTCGGGAGGATGGCCGCGCAGTAACAAACCACCGCGCCATCCCCGCCTCCCCAGGGATGGCGTTTGTTCGGCTCCGTCACGGCGGAGGCCGGGCTGGTGCAGCCGAGCCCCCTCGGGCCCTGGGCTGCGCCCTGTGCTCGGTGCGGCCTGTGTCGGTGCTGGCTTCCAGCATGTGGGGGGGGGCAGCAGTCCTGGTCCTGAGGCTGGGCTCCTCTGTCCTCTCCGTGTGCGTTTCTCCCTCCTCCTCTGGCGGTAGCCGAGTTTGGAGTCAGGGCCTGGTGGTTGCAGGCAGGTGCTCACCGGCTGAGCTGACCCCCAGTCCCGTGCATGGGCTTGTGGGGTGCTGCGTCCTGCCTAAACTTCCCGCTGATCTGGGGGTCTGCAGAACTGCCCGCTGAAGAATGATCTGCCGCTGACCACGGTGACTGCGGGGTGGTGGGACCATCTCCAGACCCTTGGCGCTCAGCCCGCCCTCCGCCACGACTTGGTATTGATTGATTGATTGATTTGCTGTTGTTTGTTTATCATTTGCCAGTCCTGCGCTTGAACTCAGGGCACTGACCCTGAGCTGCTTTTGCTCAGGGCGAGTGCTCTACCACTTGAGCCGCAGCTCCGCTTCTGGCTTTTTCTGTGTATGTGGTGCTGAGGAATCGAACCCAGGGCTTTGTGCATGGGAGGCCGGCACGCTGCCCGAGACCTTCCCAGCCCCCATGACACATTTATGATTACTATCACTATAACAGCAAAGCAGACAGTCCCAAGGTAGAGCGGTATACTACAATGTTTCAGCTTCATGATGGTGTTCAGATGACATGCGTCCAGAAGACACTGCCCTTTAGACAGGGAGCTTGAAGCTCCTGCAGTGAGGCCTGGGCCTCCCGCTTGGGGCTGGGCCAATGGCAGCTGCTCCCTTCCTGTGGCTCTACCAGTCTGTGGGTAATTCAGGAATCTGCTCGGTCAGCCTCTCCTTTGTCCTCCCTGCTCTCCTCCTTCTGGGTGCTGGGCTGGCACCCAGGGCTGCCAACGTGAGACACGCACTCACCAGGCTCACCACAGGGATCCGGAGATCTGACAACTCCTCCTCATCCCAGGGCAGCCTCGGTTCTGCACCGAATGGACGGGTTTCTGTGAGGTTAGCATCAACGCGGGCCCGGAGAGGGCGCTGGCTGCAGCCTGGCCTTCTGCTGGCCTGGCTGTTCCTGGTGGCATGTGTTTTGGAAAAGGAGTCAAATGCAAACAGTTTTATAGTTTGTATTCAGGCGACCTGTCCTGTGTAACCCTGAGTCAGGGCCAGGGCTGGGCTTGGAGCGTGGACCTTCCCCAGGGTGACCCCGGGCAGCCCCCACGCCTACGTCTGATTCCTGGTCTTTTTGTGGCCTGACCTTCAGCAATGCCCGGAGGGCACTGTGCCCCCAGGAGACGGGTGGGCAGGGAGCAGCGTGAGGCCGGCCCCTAGTGGCTCCGTCACCACAGGCCCTGGGCGTGGGCCGGCATGGCCACTCATTCTCAAAGGCGTCCCTGCCTCCCGGCCACCTCCACTGCGGGGCTCTACCCGCCCGGGCCCTGCACACGCAGCTTCTCCTCACACGTAGCTCCTTCCCCGCACCTCCCACCACGGGGCCTCCACGAACCACGCTGTCCTCCGGCGTGACCCGGTGCTAAGCAAAGCACTAGCAACTCACGGAAAACCGTGGACGTGGCAAACGCGTGGGCGCTGGAGGAGGCCCGTCTGCCAACGGCGGCGCCGCTGCTGAGACAGGCAGCTGAAAGGTGATCTGTGTTGTGTGCGTTTCAGGACTTCTCGATGGCTGGCGGCCCCCTGCTGCTGAGCCTGAGAGACGCAGGGTCACGGCGGGAGGTGGTGGAGCAGAAGCACTCACCTCAGGCAGCCTAGTGTGCGTGTGTGGGAGAGAGTGCAAGAGTGAGTGTGTGCTGGCAAGGCAAGCCTTCCACGCTGTGCTCCGTGAGCGCTCTAACCAGGGTCTCTGTTCCAGTCTTACCACTTTCCAATTTCGAATGCATCAGTGGATCAACCATCGGCTGGAGCAGAGCCCTCAGGATGCAACCGTCTCTGGAAGGAGCCTCCCAGCCCAGCCAGAGGTACACCCTCGTTTCTGTCTCTCCATCCAATCACATTGGCAGTCAGGTTAATCACCATAGCACGTGCTAAAAGTTTCCGTGCATTTGGAGAAACCACAGAGGCCGTGAGAAGACCTGTGGTTTCCTGGGGCTGGGGAGGCGGCAAAGTCGCCAGGTCCTTCGGCCCTTGGTTTGTTGGTGAAAGGCCTGAGAATGGAGCAGAGGAGTTTCTCGGTGTGCAGCAAAGTGTGAGTGAGGCAAGGCACTCTCATGGGGGCAGCTTCAGCGTCACGGGGACCCCACAGTGACAAGGAGGCGGCCATCACTCATTCCTGCCACCTACGAGGTTGGGCAGATCCTGTCTTGCTGATGAGTCTAAGACGTCATTTCCCAAGGGTGGACAGGGGCTGTGGGACGGCAGGCCCGAGTAGCAGGCCAGTGTGTGCTTCTTATCACCCACGTCATCATGGTCAGGCTACAGCCTTCCCAACACTGCCCAGACCTGTGCGGGGCACGGGGCATGCAGTGCCGGAGTTCTGTGCAGTGACACCGTAGTGGTGGGAAGATTCTGTGCAGTGACACCGCAGTGTGACGCTGTAGTTAGTGGTGGACAGATCCTGAGTGGTCACACCGCAGTGTGACGCTGTAGTTAGTGGTGGGTACATCCTGAGCGGTGACACCACAGTGTGACGCTGTAGTTAGTGGTGGACAGATCCTGAGTGGTGACACTGCAGTGTGACGCTGTAGTTAGTGGTGGGTACATCCTGAGCGGTGACACCGCAGTGTGACGCTGTAGTTAGTGGTGG
>NW_012267369.1:1373318-1374067 GCF_000151885.1 Dipodomys ordii | reverse complement strand
CTCCTCTCCCCTCCTCATCCCTCCTCTCCCCTCCTCATCCTCTCCTCACCCCTCCCCAGCCCCTCCTCTCCCCTCCTCACCCCTCCTCAGCCCCTCTTCGCCCCTCCTTGCCCTCCTCAGCCCCTGGCATCCGCAGGCTTCCCTGGGCCCCAGCGTCTTCTTCCTCGAGGGCCAGGCTGCAGTCTGTTCACCCGGGAGGATGGCCTCTTCTGTCTCTGGACTCCGTCTTCCTCGTCGTGCTGGGATGTGGGCTGCCCTGGTGGTAAACCTGGAGACCCTTGATGGAGCTGTCACCTGCTGTTCCGACGTTCAGCCTAGAAAGCAGCAGGACAAGTAGACCTGTTTTTTCAACAAATAACTGAGACTCAGGTGTTTTCTTGTAACAAAGTAAGCATACTGAAACAACCCTCTCCACGCATGCACGCACACATGTACGCACACACGCACGCACGAGTGCACCATCCACGACGTTCACGGGATTCTGTGGCCTGGGAATGGCTGAGTATAAGAACATGAATAGTGAGATTGATCAACATCATTCTTTCGAGGTGCTTTTTAGCCTGTGTAGCCTAGGCTGGCCTTGAGCTTGAGCAACTCCTGCCCGGGCCTCCAGAGTGCTGGCACCCCAGCCCTCACCGTGGATGGACGGGAGCAGCCTCAACGCTGCCACAGCTCACGGAGTTATTCCTCTGCGGATGGCGGGGGTACTCGCACTGGCAGATGAGCACCCAGCAGGGGCGGCGCTGGGC
>NW_012267369.1:1371457-1373268 GCF_000151885.1 Dipodomys ordii | reverse complement strand
GACGCTGTAGTTAGTGGTGGACAGATCCTGAGCGGTGACACCGCAGTGTGACGCTGTAGTTAGTGGTGGGTACATCCTGAGCGGTGACACCGCAGCCTGATGCTGCAGTGCTTGGCCCCGGGTCTTCCTCCTCTCCCGAGTCCAGGCTGACTCTGCCAGAGCCCTCATGTCCCCTGTGTGTGGGGCCCGATGCTGCGTCCCTCGCTGGCAGCTGAGCCCTGCGGCAGGTGTTGGGTTTGGAGAGGCTGCGGTGGGGAGGTGGATGGTATGTAGGAGTTCTGCTCTGTTTTGTTGTAAACCTGAAACTTCTCCAAAGATAGACATTATTGAAAATATTACAATTTGGAAGTGAAACAAGAAGCCTTCCCCGGAACTGGGGAGGCAGCCCCGCCCTCCTCTCCGAGTGTGTGGTCCAAGGGTGCACTCACTCCTGCAGCACCCTGGCATGTGGGTGCACAAGCGTGAACAAGTGTGCACACCGTCATATCCACACCGACACCCAGCTTCCAGTGTGAGTCCCACGCAGTCATTTTCTCCTCACAGTGCCTGTGTTGAATGGAAACTGCGCACCTGCGATGTATGTTGCGGTCTCCACACTGCCTGGGCGTCACGCATGCCCGCAGCGGGGACCCCCCTCCGGGCCGGGGAGCGCTGGCCTCTGTGCTGCTGGGCTGAGAGGTCTCAGCTCTTCCCTGCCCAAGTAGCCTCCTGCTCCAGCCTCAGCCCCGGGGCCTCCCGAGTTAGGACTCCCCTCGTGTAGTTCCCCATGGTCAGGAGGCCCGGAGTGGCTTCACGCACCTGGGCCACCCTTCCGCCCTGGCTGCCCCTTCCTCGGCACTGCCCGGCTGGAGCTTCGCATGGGGCCTTTGGATGGGAAGGAGATAGGACACAGGGTAACGCCGTGCACCCGTACTGTGGCGTGAGAGAAAGGAGACACACCACAGGCACGGAATTGGACTGCAAGTGTGAGCTCTGTCTTGTGCTAAATGTGAAGTGTGTTTTATGCTGGGTGTTCAAGAGCGGCCGGAAACAAGGCCACGTGTGAACACCTGTGTCTGGTTTGTGGCCTCTAAATGCCGGGCCTCCCTGAAAGAGCGGCAGAGGTTCTGAGTCAGGGCAGGGCCTGTGCAGAGCGAGTGTGAGCTCACCAGAGCTGGGGAGGGGCTCGGCGCAGAGCCCCCGGCACACGCGAGGCTCCGGCCCACCCCGTGCCAGAGAAAACAAGGCAAACCCCAACCCGAGTGCTCAGGGTGTGGTCCTCGCGGAGGGCTCTGGGCGGTTGGTCTGGCCTGTGTCTGTGCCCTTTCCACAGCCCGGGGCACCGGGGTGAGCCAGGCTGGCCCTGAGGAAGAACAGAGGTCAGCATGGAGGTGTGGGCCCTGCTCCCTCCGGACAAGGCCCGTGGGGACGGCAGTGCTGTGGCCCTTATTTGGGAGGTGCCAGGCACACAGGTATGTGACAGCATGCTCGTTCACCTTGTCTCAGTTTCCCCATTACACTCAAACGGTGCCCTGTATCCTGTGGAGAAAGGCCGAGGAAACACCGATGTCTGCGTGGGCCGCAGGGCACCCAGGCCTGGGCCAGGCCGCATCCGGAGTCCTCGCCTGGTGGGCACCGCGGCCTGGGGAGGCTGGACGCCCGGCGGTCCAGCCCTGCGCTCCCTGGTCACAGACAGAAGAGGCCGGATGAGCCATGAACCAAGAGGAATTCCCTGAGCAAGCTGGGGCCGCCTGGCCCCGCCTCGCCCTCCTCCCCCTCCTCGCCCCTCCTCTCCCCTCCTCATCCCTCCTCAGTCCTCCTCTCCCCTCCTC
>NW_012267369.1:1361562-1367255 GCF_000151885.1 Dipodomys ordii | reverse complement strand
CAGGGGCTGGGCAGGGCCTCCTGTGCTCCGGGCATTGGCTCGGGGAGGCATAGCTATGTCCACAGGAAAGATGCCCACTGGGGCCCCGAGCAAGGGGGGGAAGAGGAGAGCGCGGGGCGAGGAGAGGAAAGTGAGGTGGCCGGGCGTTCCCACAAGCCACAGGCATCCCAGATGGTTCTGGAAGTCTGGGCTGGACTTGGGCAGGGGTCCCGGCCAGGGGTGGGTGTGGGTGGCCGGAGGGGCTGCGGGCTCAGACTGGGGTCTTAGGAATGTCCAGAGGGCGGCTCTTCCTGGCACAGGTAAAGGCTGGAGCCAGGCGTCAGGGCCTGGCCTTTCTCGGGGCCGAGCCTCATCTCGCTTCTGCGGCGGTATCCCCCCCCTTCTCTTTTTAATAAAATAGCTTGGAAGCGCCCGGCGCATCGCAGCAGCACACCGGTGCAGAGAATGTCCCCTGTCACCGCACTGCCTGCCTTTATTTGACGTGTCTGGCCAGCTGTCTCCCGTGACAAGCCTCTTTCAGAGAGAATTATTCATCCCCCACAGCCCCGCCTGCTGCCGCCCGGCTCTCGCAGGTGTGAAGACAGGCCTGGCCTTTGTGTGTGAGGCCCCCCTTCCCCTGCTGGACCCCCTCCAGGCCCGTCAGGACTCCGCGCAGCTCCGCCGTGCACAGGGCCAGCGTCCCTGTCATCCGGGCGCCTCTAATCTCCCCCTCCACAAAGGGCAGCTCTGTCAGTCAGGGGACGCCAGAAGAGCCTGGGCCCAGGGCCTCGTGATAATGCTCCCGCCGTCCAGCAGGGGCAGCCACAGCCCTCCAGTGGGAGGCAGGGGCAGGAGAAGGCCGGCAGGCGCCTGCGCTCAGGGAGCAGAGTGGACGTCAGGTGGAGGCCGGAGTCCGTCGGGGAGGAGAGTGGACGTCGGGCAGGGGCCTGGGCCCATCAGAGCCAGGGAGCTGAGCTCATCTGTCAGTGAAGTGGAGCTCGCTGGCTGCGTGTGGCAGGGTCAGCCATGGCTGTGCAGGGAAGGTGGAGGGCTGGGTGGCCTCTGTAGGCCATCCATGAAAGGAGGCTAGGCCTGCACCACAGGCCCCAGCACACCCCCAACCCTCCTCTGCCTCCCCACTGGAGGGGCGTGGGCACACTGGTCGCTGGGGAGCTGGGCCCGAGGACCCCCAGCCCGCCCTGTGCACGTGGACCCACCTGTGGCGGGTGCCCGCGCCGGTGGGCAGTCCTCCCGGGAAGCCTGGCTGCGGCTGCCGGCCCTGCAGTCCGCCGTCTCCCCTTGGACATGGATTGCAGGCGTTTCTAGCAAGGAGACCATTGCTGCATGGCGGCCTGGCATCCGGGCAGCGAACTCCCTCTTCAGCTCCGCGGGGTCACATCTGGGGCGTGCTGGGTCCCCGAGCCTGACTGCCGCTCCAACTGCTGAGCCGCGGGCTCTGGCCCCGCAGGGCTGAGCTTTGCCGAGTGGGGGGCTGGCCGGGGCAGGCAGGGTCCTCCCGGGAACCCTGAGCCAGAAGCTGGCCCCCTTTCTCAGACTGAACAGCAAGTGTGGGCGCCAGCTCTGAGCTCCTCCTGACAATGAACCACCAGAGCCAGCGGGGCAGAGCGTCCTTCCTGAGCCAGCCCAGGACAATGGGCAGACGGCGCGGCCACGTAGAGGCCCCGCCGCGGGGCCACGGCCACCTGGGCAGGCCCGGGCACAGTGTACGCCGCGGTGTATTCCAGAATGGCTGTGTAGCAGGCATCTCTGAACGCATGGGTCTTCAGAGTGAGTGTGCGCGGGGCCCCGGGACCCGCCGGGGGGAGGGCATGAAAGCACGCTGGCCCCTCCTCCGGCTCCATGCAGGACCCGGAGCTCTGCAAGGACGAGGGTCAATGCCCGTGTCCACGGTGGACGAACCCGGAAGCATCATTGGGAGGGACCAGGGCCTCGGTCTGACGGGTTTCAGGGGCAGCGGCCAGCCTCCGCCCAGGCCAGCCTGGAGAGGCTCCCACTGAAGCTCAGCTGATAACCGGCTGCGGCTCGATCGACAGGTAATGTTTGGAATGTCATGGATCTCTGCACCAGCCATGAAATGAACAATCCTTCTTCCCTGAAGGCGTGCCATATTTGATCTTTTAAAGGACAATAGCCTGGCCCTTTCTGGCTGGGGGTGAAACCGAGGCTGGCGCAGGCCACAGGCTGGGCCCCTGAGCCGCGCCCGGCCCTTCGTTCACTCGTGCTCGGAGGGAAGGGGCCTGGTCCAGGCAGAGGGGGACTGAGGCTCTCCCTAAAAGGCCCTGGGCAGGAAGGGCTGGGGCAGCTCTTTGAGTGTACAACTTTACCCTTTCTCCTCCAGAAAGCTGGGAAGACGGGGAAGGCAAAGACTTGCCGGGAGAGACTGAGGTGAAGCAGGGGCTTCAGCCCCGTCGACTCCTGGTGGAGTCCGGGCGGAGCCAGCGTGAACTCCGGGGACGTCAGAAGTCCTTCTATCAGAGAAACGTTTATCTGTGGCCGTGTGTGCGGGCCACGGGCGGTGGGCGGTCCCTCCCGGGTGGTACCCCCAGGCTGGCCGCCTCCAGCCCCCACCTGCCGGTCAGGTCACCAGCAAACCACTCTCCCTCCCTCCATTTCCAGGACTGGGCCTCAGGAATGGAAACGCCGTGACTCAGGCTTCCCATTGTCCATGTCGTCTCCGAGCGGACAGGAAGCCTGGCATTGTTTCGCACGTGCATATTGGTGCCATGGAGGAAGTGCTCCATCAGATAATCCCTTTGGCCAGCTGGTCTCCAGCTCCAGCTCCGTCCCGGCCTCCAGCTCCGTCCCAGCCTCCAGCTCCAGCTCCGTCCCGGCCTCCAGCTCCAGCTCCGTCCCGGCCTCCAGCCTCCAGCTCCGTCCCAGCCTCCAGCTCCATCCCAGCCTCCAGCTCCGTCCCAGCCTCCAGCTCCATCCCAGCCTCCAGCTCCGTCCCAGCCTCCAGCTCTGTCCCAGCCTCCAGCTCCGTCTCAGCCTCCAGCTCCGTCCCAGCCTCCAGCTCCAGCTCTGTCCCAGCCTCCAGCTCTGTCCCAGCCTCCAGCTCCATCCCAGCCTCCAGCTCCATCTCAGCCTCCAGCTCCATCCCAGCCTCCACTGCCCTGGCCCAGACACTTAGCCCCTGGCACCCTGGCCAGCACGGACAGGGTTGTGGCAGCTGAGAGACACGGGGCCTCTGCCCCCGCCTGCCCATCCCACCTGAGATTGGGGGGAAAGTGAGTGCAAACCGGGGTTGCAGGCTGCTGCCAGAGCCCACCGGTGCAGGTGCTGAGCCACCTGCAGATGCCTCTCACCTCCTCCAACCAGGAGATCCTGCTGCCCGAGGAAGCCAAAATACCCCCCCCCCTTCCACACACATGAACTCTGTGCACGTCAGCACACACGGATTCTGTGCACGCCAGAATCAATCAATCCAACTGTGAGCGCCCTGGCTGGTATCTCAGGAGGCTGAGATCAGGGGGCCCATGTCTGAGGTTAACCTGAGCAAAACGTTTGTAAAACCCTATCTCAACTGTTAAACGGGGTGTGGTGGTTCACTCCTATCACAACGGGAATATTTTGGTATGCCATGATGCTGGGCTAGCCCAGGCAAACAGAGAGACTATTAAAAAGAAAGCATTGGCTTACTCAGCTGAGTGCTTGTCCAGCAAGCTTGAGACCCCATGTTCAAACCCCACAAAAATACTCAAACTATTAGCAGGCACTTGGAATGGCTGCGGCAACGTCCGTGGCCCCGGCACAACGCCAGGATGCCACGTGCAGCCGGGCTGACAGAGGGGGTGCTCTGGACCACACCCCTGTGCGTGGCCCCAGCAGACCCGCGGGACGGAGGCCGGGCTGTCGGGGCCTACCCACATTGTCCATGCAAGGCCCAGGCCGTGGAGCCCCTAGGGACCAAGGGACACCATCAAGATGCAGCACAGAGAGCGGCTTTTGAAAATTTACTTATTTACTTATTTTTATTGTGCTCAAGGCTAGTGTTCCAGCGTGTGTCACAGCTCCACGTCTGGCTGTTTTGGTCTGCCTGGGCCAGCACTGAACCGTGATCCACAGATCTCAGCCACCTGGTTTAGAGATGCTTTTGACGTCTGTGGGAAGGACGTAGCCAGGAAGCAGGGCTGTGGGGTGGGCTGCGTGTGAGGCGGGCTGGAGCCGAGCTGCCGCTCCCGAGGTCCGGGCTCCGGTGAGCTGGGAGGGCCGAGGCCAGGACCGAGCCGGGGAGCCGAGCTGCCGCTCCCGAGGTCCGGGCTCCGGTGAGCTGGGAGGGCTGAGGCCAGGACCGAGCCGGGGAGCCGCCCATGCGGTGGCACCTGGCTTTGGCCCGTGTCTCGCTGGGCGCTGCCAATGCCACATCACCAAGTGCAAGTTCTGCTTTCATGCTGGTGGTTGTGGTTTACCACAATTAAGATTTGGGGACACGGGTGTGTGTGTGTGTGTGTGTGCGCGCGCGCGTGCGTGTGTGGCAGAGAATGCAGAATCAGCCCACTTTCAGGAGCCCACAACCTTCTCTTCCAGGCCAGGCCGCATCCCAGGGGAGAGCTGGCTGGGAATGGTCCTGGGCACCTGGCCCTGCGGCTCACCCGGACGGTTCCGAGGAGGCGGCTCCGGCAGAGCCCCCGGTGCCGGCCAGGCCAGTGGGCCGTGCCCCGCTCCCTGTGCTCCTCAGCCTCAGCCTCAGCGGGACCCCGCGCCCGGTTGGCTCGGCCACAGGCACAGGCACACCTCGACCCAAACCAAGTCACCCGCTGAGACCCCCGTGACACACAGTGGTCCTTCCTGCGTGAAATGCAAAGTGAGGGCTTCTCCCACAGACACACGTGGGCAGATTCGAGGCCCACAAAGGTGGCCGCGTGGTTCGCACCAATCCTTCCACCGAGGACAAGGGAAAAGCTGGGGCAAGCAATGCCCGCCAACAGGCCAGCCACCACAGCAGAGAGCGGACAGCACCAAAGCAATGCCCGCCAACAGGCCAGCCACCACAGCGGAGAGCGGACAGCACCGAAGCAATGCCCGCCAACAGGCCAGCCACCACAGCGGAGAGTGGACAGCACCGAAGCAATGCCCACCAACAGGCCAGCCACCACAGCGGAGAGCGGACAGCACCGAAGCAATGCCCACCAACAGGCCAGCCACCACAGCGGAGAGTGGACAGCACCGAAGCAATGCCCACCAACAGGCCAGCCACCACAGCGGAGAGCGGACAGCACCGAAGCAATGCCCACCAACAGGCCAGCCACCACAGCGGAGAGCGGACAGCACCGAAGCAATGCCCACCAAAAGGCCAGCCACCACAGTGGAGAGCAGACAGCACCGAAGGCTCCCAGGGCACTGTCCGCATGGTGCAGAGCTTCAGAGAGGAGAGTCCAGCACACACAGAAAGGAGAGTCTAGCACACACACACAGGAGAGTCCAGCACACACAGAGGAGAGTCCAGCACACACAGGAGAGTCCAGCACACACAGGAGAGTCCAGCACACACACACACACACACGGAGGAGAGTCCAGCACACACACAGGAGAGTCTAGCACACACAGAGAGGAGAGTCCAGCACACACACACACACACAGAGGAGAGTCCAGCACACACAGGAGAGTCCAGCACACACAGAGAGGAGAGTCCAGCACACACACACACACAGAGGAGAGTCCAGCACACACAGAGGAGAGTCCAGCACACACAG
>NW_012267369.1:1359861-1361189 GCF_000151885.1 Dipodomys ordii | reverse complement strand
GGACTTGCCCAGTCTCAGCGCGTGCGAGCGTGCGCACGTGTGCGCATGCACATGGGCACATTGTGTGTGGGTGTGTGTATGGGTGCATGTGTTGCATGGGTGTGTGTGTGCATGGGTGTGCATGGGTGCACGTGTGCACGGGCGCATCATGTGCATAGGTGCGTGCGTGTGCATGGGCACATTGTGTGGGTGTGTGCGTGTGCATGTGTGCATGGGTGTGCGTGTGTGCATGGGTCCACACGTGCATGCACGTGTGTCGGTCTGGGGCTTGATCTCAGGGCCTGCGTACTGTCCCCGAACTGTTTTGCTTAAGGCTGCTCCTCTGCTTGTGGCTCACTCAACTCTCAACTCCACTTCCAGCTTTTGGGCAGTTAAGTGGACATTCACGAACTCGGTGCTGGTGGCTCACACCTGTAATCCTAGTGATTCAAGACGCTGAGGTCTGAGGATTGTGGTTCAAAGCCAGGCAGGGCAGGAAAGGTTGTGAGATTCTTCTCTCCAATGAACCACCAGAAAAACCAGCTGTGGCTCAAGTGGTAGAGCGTTAGCCTTGAGCTGAAGAGCTGAGGGACAGCGCCCAGGCTCTGAGTTCAAGCTCCAGAACTGACCAAACAACAACAAAATGAGTCCTCTGCCGGGGGAGGGGCCGCCCTGGGACTCCCCACAGTGCTGACTTTGTCACAAGCCTGCAGAGGGTGCGATGGCAGTGGCAGCCCTTCCTGCTTGCCCAGGTGAGTCCTGCCCTGTCCTCTCTTGTCCCCCTTCCTCTCCTGGGTCCTGAAGGTCACCAGGCATGTGAGTGCTTTCCTCTGGGGTTGTGGAGGCAAGGATGCCAAGGATAGGAGGCCCCTGTGCAGGGGTTACGGGGGCCACGGACGGACCCCAAGGTGACTCCAGGAGAGAGGAGCCCTGCTCCTGCGGGCTTCACACCTGGCTGTCCCTGCTCTCAATACCCTCCATACGCACCTGGCCACTCTTCAGGCCACGGCCACGGAACACAAGGCTGTGGCCGGGTGGCAAAGCCAGACACTGCTCCCCCTGGGCGTCACGGTGGTTTCCGTACGTTGGTGGTGATTGCATAACCTTCACCAACTGCCATGCCGGGCATGTGTTGCAACCTGGCCTGCTGTGCCACACATGTTGGCTGGCAGGGTGGCCTGCCCACAGAGACGGAGGAAGTCTGAGAGTGAGGTGAACGGCCCCACCCCAAACCTGTGCAGACCACGCCCCGGACTAGAGCTGACTGCTCCTCCCTGTGCAGACCACACCCAGAGCCCTGAGCTGACTGCTCCTCCCTGTGCAGACCACACCCAGAGCCCTGAGCTGGC
>NW_012267369.1:1357944-1359811 GCF_000151885.1 Dipodomys ordii | reverse complement strand
ACAGAGGAGAGTCCAGCACACACAGGAGAGTCCAGCACACACACACACACAGAGGAGAGTCCAGCACACACAGAGGAGAGTCCAGCACACACACACACACAGAGGAGAGTCCAGCACACACACACAGAGGGGAGTCCAGCACACACACACACAGAGGAGAGTCCAGCACACACACACACACAGAGGGGAGTCCAGCACACACACAGGAGAGTCCAGCACACACAGGAGAGTCCAGCACACACAGAGAGGAGAGTCCAGCACACACACAGGAGAGCTCAGCATGGGCGCACTTGGCCTTCGGGTGTCTGCCAGCATCGGAGGAGCAGAGGAGTGAGTCTGGCAGCTTGTCAGCTGCAGGAAGAGAAGCTGTCAGGAGTGACAGGGCCTGGGTTTTAGGCCCCCCTCTTTCCGCCCAAAAGTCAAGGTGGGCTGCTGAGCTTGAAGCAATCTCAAACTCAAAAGCTGGATTGAGAATTAGCAGTGCCCCAGACAGCCTTCAGACCCTACAGGAGGAAATAACAGCGTCCTAGGTCTCAAATTATTTCTACCAACAGTGTTTACATTTCGACGTCACATATGCAATAAAAGGCAGAGACAAGCTACCACGAAGCTGGAAAGCACAGAAAACAGACACAACTACAGTAATGGAAATGGATTGATTGGCAATTAATGTCCTTCTTATCTCTCTCAGTAACTTACAGAAAAGATATCAGTAGGATACACAGATACAGATAGCATGCTCAGCCATCTCAACCTAACTGACATCTGATGTCCTCCACAGCACCCAACTCTGCGATAGAAACTAAAACCTTACAGCTTGCTTCCCACTGAGAACCAAGCCTCAACTCAGGCTCAAAGAATTTAAATTATGTGCAGTACCTTCTCTGATCACAATGTATGTGAATAGAAAAGTAATTTAAAGGATAACTATTTAGAAGTTGAGCAATAGTCTTAAAAAGTCTCATGGGATGCAGTCAAAGCCATGCTTAGAGGCAAAATCACAGCATTGATACCTGTGTGAGAAACTAGAAGAGGCTGAAAATGAGCAAGCTGATGCCCTTCCTTCCTTCCTTCCTCCCTTTCTTCCTTCCTTCCTTCCTTCCTCCCTCCCTTCCTCTCATCCCTCCCTCTCTCCCTTTCTTCCTTCCTTCCTTCCTTCCTCCCTCTCTCCCTCCTTCCCTCCCTCTCTCTTTCTTTCCTTCCTTCTTGCTCTGACTTGCAAGCTGGTTTAAGGATATGGACTTTCCAAATGGCAAGAGGTGGTTCTCTGTTGCACCATGTTTTGTACGGCTGATGTTGTACACAGTCCTGAAGAAGTCCTCACCAAGTGTGACATGTTTGCAGGGTTCAATATGGCTGGTCACTCTTCCATTCTTTTTTGTTGTTGCTGTTGGTCATGGGGCCTGAACTCTGGGCCTGGGCGCTGTCCCTCAGATCTTCAGTTCAAGGCTAGTTCTCTACCACTTGAGCCACAGTGCCACTTCTGGTTTTCTGGTGGTTAATTGGAGATAAGAGTCTCATGGACTTTTCTGCCCAGGCTGGCTTTGAACTGTGATCCTCAGCTCTCAGCCTCCTGCTAGCTAGGATGACAGCGTGAGTCGCCGGCGCCCGGCTCCCCTTCCATTCTTGAGGCTCTTTCTCCCAACTCTGGCTTCACATGGCTGGCAGGCAGGGTCAAGTGCGGCTGCCGATGCCAGCCGGCAGGACCTGGTTGTGTGCCGCCGCCGCCCTGCTCTGGGATGCATTCCCTTCCATCAGAGTGACGCTCCCAAATGCTGCAGCCACGCTAAGCACTTGCAGCGCGTGGTACTGTAAACCTGCACCCCGCTCTCGTCAGAGCTCTGCTCCCAGCCCTGGCCCAGCCCAG
>NW_012267369.1:1354320-1356117 GCF_000151885.1 Dipodomys ordii | reverse complement strand
GCACAGGACACCAGCGCCACGCGGCCTCCGTGTGCAGCGCACAGGACACCAGCGCCACGCGGCCTCCGTGTGTGCAGCGCACAGGACACCAGCGCCACGCGGCCTCCGTGTGTGCAGCGCACAGGACACCAGCGCCACGTGTCCCGTGTGTGCAGCGCACAGGACACCAGCGCCACGTGTCCCGTGTGTGGTGCACATTCATTGCAAACAAATGCCTTTGTACGTCTGACTAGTGGCGTGTTGAGTGTCAGGCACAAAGGACTATGGGAGGTGAAGCGCAGGTGTCCAGCCTCTGCATTCGGAGTGGACCGGGTGCTGAGGTGCGCTGGCCTGTGGGCCACGGTGGCCTGGGCCCTGGGGCGTCCTGACCCTGACTGCATGCGGCAGCCGCTGGCCCGTGCCCTCCTCCAGTGAGGCCAGGCGTGGGGCGGTGAGGCTGGCCTCCACATGCTCCTCCCATCTGAGCGGCCACCCTGCGTCTTCATGGCCCACAGCGGTGCCAGGGCTCCAGGAAGAGGTTTTCCATAAGGTAACATCTACAGTGCGTGCCTTGTGGGCACAGGCCCTGCATTCCCTGCCAGCACCACAAAAGCCAACACACAAATTAGTGAACTGTGTGTAGTAATCTTCCCTGCCGCAGGCAGAGGGAGCAAGCTGGGCCCTCCTGGGGGAGGGGAGGGCGTGGCAACGCTGGAGCCACACGCACCCCCCCCTCCCCCAGGGCCCAAGGGCCAGGGCCTGTGACTTCTGACAGGGGCTGGACAGCTCAGCTAGGGCCACAGCCAACCTAAGCCACTGGGACCAGAGCAAAGACCAAGACCCCCCCACATATGCATGTACACACACATGCGTGTGCACACACATGCACACACGCTCGCACACACACATACTCCACCTCTAGGAGCAGTCAGAACAGGACCAGAGCAAAGACCAAGACCTGGCCCCCAGACACACGCACGCACACATGCACACGCACACACATGCACACAATGCACTCGCATGCACACGCACACAATGCATGTGCACACATGCACACACGCGAGGCATGCACACAGGCATGTACACACGGACACACAATGCACACACGCACACACACGCACACATATGCACACAATGCACTCACACGCACACACATGCACACATGTATGCATGCACACAAAGGCACCCATGCATGTACGCACATGCACACAATGCACGCAGGCCAGCACACAATGCACACATGCATGCAGGCAGACACACACGCACACGCACATACATGCACACAATGCACTCACATGCACAATGCACACATGCATGCACACAATGCATGCATGCAGGCACACGCACACAGGCACACACATGCACACAGGCACACACGCACATGCATGCACACACACATACATGTACGCACGTAGGCACACACACATGCACACAGGCAGGCACACACATGTATGCACACATGCATGCATGCAGGCACACACATGCGCACACATGCACGCACACAGGCACACACTCCGTCCCCTCCAGGAGCAGTCAGAACAGGTTTGGCCTCCACCAGCCTCTGTCCTCTGACCTTCATGGCATGGACAGACAGCAGACAGGTCTCTTGGCCCAAGGCAGAGCCATTCCTGTTTCCCTCTGCGGCAGCTCCACCTGAGGTCAGCACGGCCTGGCCAGCTCCCAGCCACGTGGCGTGAGGAGGAGGAGGAGGAGGCCTCTCCAAAGCAGGCGGGCCAAGAGGTGTCACTCATCCTGTCCTCCCTCCCCCGTCCTGGTCTCCTCCGTCCCCACCCTCCCTCCCTCCCCCCTCAGTCCCAC
>NW_012267369.1:1346128-1350170 GCF_000151885.1 Dipodomys ordii | reverse complement strand
ACCCAGAGCCCTGAGCTGGCTGCTCCTCCCTGTGCAGACCACACCCAGACCTAGAGCTGGCTGCTCCTCCCAGTGGTTAGTTTGCATGGCCAGAGCAAAGCTACGTGACCTCCAGTGAACTCCGGCACGCACCCACAGCGGCGTCCTGAGGGGTGATGTCCCCCTTCAGGAGGAGCCCCTCCTCAGCCTCCTTTCCAGCCAGAACACTGCGGCCTGTGCAGGTGACCTCACTGGGCATGTGTTCAAGCCTGACGGATGGACCCGGTCCTTGGGCTCGGCAAGTATCCAAAAATGGATTAATTCCACATGTGAGCTGCTGGCACCCAGCTGTGTGCCAGCCCTTCCTCTTGGCACCAGTGATGGAGTGGCCATCGATACCCTGAATGAATTCTGTGAAGACGCTCGGCACACACCCTCGCCCGCCACTTGGAGAGCACTAGGGGCCAACTCATTATTTTGTGAACTGGTAAATAAAGGGATGGAATTAAGCATCTATCCCACACTCCTAGAAGATAGAATCGGAACATTATCCTTGTGCAGAATCACGAATGAAATGAGAATGGCCACCATGGCTGCCAACTTCCCCAGAGGAGAGACAACCAGGCTTTGTGCCCCAATGGTAGAAGAATGGTCCCCACCAGGAGCCTCGCTGGACGTCCAGGGTGAGAGGTGCCCACCATAAGAGACAGAGCCGGGAAGGCCAGAAGAGACACCACTGTCCCTTATGTCAGCAAAACCATCTGCTTATTTTTCTCTGCAGGACACTGGGCAGCTGGGGCCCTTGTGGGCCTCTGAGGCTTGATTCAGGAGGCCCAGGACCTTTTCCCAGTGGAGGCTCTATCAGTTTTTCCCAGGAACTCAGGCAGGCTGAGCCTGACTCACAGGCACTGGTCAGCTGGAGCTGAAGTAGTGGAGGCCCGCTGTCCCTTCACCTAGAGCAGGCTAGACCTGGCCGCCATTACAGCACGTACATCTTAGGCTGACTGTGCTGGTTACATTGATTTGTATCTCCACCACAACAACGCTTGCACTTCCACAGTCCCCGGCTGGGGGTCCACAAGAAACACAGACCCAGTCCAAGTCCTCCTGGCTTAGGGCGGCTACTGTAATTTGTACCTGGCTTTGTGCAAACCACTTTTGGGGAGGCTGATTTTCTCAAAATTAAGTACGTGGAAACACTTAGCGGATCACTGTGATTTGAAAATAAGGCAGAAGCACTTCAGGTCTACCAGCTCTCCCCGGTGGCTGGGGGCAGAGCTCAGGAATTTAAAGTTTTGTGTTTGAAATTTCTTTTCGTTTATACATACATACTCTTTGGGTTACTCTTGGTCAAAACTGTAATGAAAGTGCAAATTACTGTACTCACCAATTAACTGGAGAGGCAGGTGTGGTGGCCACAGCTGAATCCTAGACCCAAAGGAGGCCGAGGGGGGAGGATCGAGGTTCAAACCCCAGACCTCTACACCCCACCAAAAGTTAAGAAGGATCATGGATCTAAACCCAAGAGCCTAAACTCTCAAAAGTCTAGCAGAAAACCCAGTTTTCTACTAGAACCTGAGTTCAGCAAAGATTCTTTAGAAAAAGGTACCAAAGGCACCATTCACAGATACAAATAAAAATAGCTTTCATCTTTATTATTTTAAAACAGCTTTCTTGAGCATTGTCACTCGAATTTTGAAAGTCCTGCTTTAGATAACCAAAGAAGCACTGTAACTTCATTACCACAGAAGTGATGCGGGTCGGTGCTTGTGTCAGGGATTCTGGAGAGGATCTTCACGTGTGTGCACACGTGCTGCTTTCATGCTGAGTGCCCTGTGCTAGCATTTCTGCTTGGCAGCTCTCCGTGTGGGCCCATAACGTTGCAGTGAAGGCCATTGGATTCCACCAGTCGCTCTTCAGGATGGCAAGAAGACACCCTCACAGCCTGGAGCCTTGTGTGGGGGTGGCGCTCTGGGTACCTGCAGAACTGTCTTCCCCATCTAAGTGAAAAATCGTATTCCATTGCTGCTCTAAGTCTCTGGTTGATTATAGATAGGACATGCTTTTTTTTATATCTTTATTGAGTGTTAGGTTTCTTGTATGAATGACCATTTTCTTATTGGGCTATTTATCTTTTTTTACTGACTTCAGGAACATTTTGCATATTATAGTGATTGCTACTTCATTACATGCCATGCAAATACTCAGTCTTTTGTTTATCTCTTAAATTTGCTACTAGTACCTTTCCCTAAGCCTGCGCTGAAACTTTTGTGCTGTGCCGCAAATCAATCTATTCCTTTATAGCTTCTGCTTTTGGAGTAGTGTTTAGAAAGCCCATCCTGCCTAAAGTTACAAAAATATTGTGCAGTTTATCCTGGTCTGTTGTAAGTTTATGTCCCTTAACTAGCGATCTTTTAATGCTTAAGCTGATGTGGAGCGTGCAGTTGTTTCTTGTACTGTTCGATTTAATCTTTTGTGTGTCTAGATAGTTCAGCATTTTTTAAAGCAGGCCTGTGTGACATGGTCTCCAGCGGGAGAGACCACTAAGGCCTAGACCTCTGCTATTGGGGCCTGGCTACTGACCTTCACGGTATGAATAATCTGGGGGTCCCCGCGGCAGGACACATGGCTGAGCCCCAGCAGGGTCAGAGTGCACAGCCGAGCTGGCCGTAGGAGGAGCTCACGCCCAGCCAGCGCCGTCTTCAGCCTCCCTGACAACAACCTGTCAGAACCCTTTGGTCCCTATGCTGATCGGACGAAGGCCTTCAGTGCTGCATGCACGCGGGTCCCACTGAGCCCTGTCTTGCAGCTGAGTCCAGCCAGCGCGGGCTGGCCAGGTGCGTGGTGGCAAAGGCCCCGAGTCCAGCCAGCGCGAGCTGGTTGGGTGCGGTGGTGGCAAAGGCCCCGAGGGGCTGTGGGACAGTGACCCTGCAGCTCGGGTGCGGACTGGGAAAGGAGCCCCAGCAGTGGCCTTGGAAGTGCCGTTTCTAGGACGGAGTGACTCTAAGAGATTGCCGTGGCGGGACTTGTAATGTCTGGCATGGTGAGTGTCCCCCGCCGGCCGCTGCCTGCACGCCCAGCCCGCACAGCCCCTCTGGGAAAGGTGCCTGGCCAAACGCACCTGACAATGCTACCTGTGTGAGAGAGGAGGGAGAGGGGAAGCCAGCGCTCAGGCCACGGAGGAAGCAAGGCGGCCCCGGCCCCCGACACCCGACACCAGGACAACCCCGGCCCCCAGCACCACTCACACCCCTGGGCGGGAGCCTGCGGGGAGCAGAGGCCATGGAGGAAGCAAGGCGGCACCCCAGCCCCTGGCACCGTGCACACCCCGGCCCCCCCCCCGACACCACGCACACCCTGGCCCCTGGCACCGCGCACACCCCAGGGCGGGAGCCCGTGGGGAGCAGAGGCCAGCGTTGCACACCACTGGCCTCAGGTTTCTCCAGGGCCACAGGCAGTAGCCAGAGGTCCTCCGTCCACCTCGCGCACCTGGGAAGCCAGAGAGGCAGCAGTGCTGGGACCCAGTGCCCCTTCAAAACCCTCCCCCCACCCTCCCTCCCAAGCCCCCCTCTAAAGGTTCCACCACCTCCCAGCAGCACCCACCAAGACCAAGCCTTCAGAGCTGGGGCGCCAGAGCTGGGGGAGCTGTCCTGGGAGGGTGGCAGAGCAGGGTAGTGCGTCCCGCGTGGGCCGTGCGTCGGCCCCGCTGCCAGGTCTTGTTCAGACAGGGATGTCCAACCGTCCCTGGCTTCATGGGACTGGCAGACGGCAGAGGCTCAACGCAAAAGCTCCCCAAACTAGGGAACCATCCTCCGCAAGGTAGAGATGTCCAGAATCCATTCTCTCCTTCCACAGAATTTTGGTGGTGCAGTGGCTTCCCAGCCTCCTTTGCTGCTGCTGTGCCCCCATGACTGTGCGGCGGCCAGAGGGTGTGAGTGGATGTGCCAGCTCCCAGGGACACACAGACAGGGGCGCTGGCTGGTGGGACGGGGGCTCTGGCAGGATGGGGGCGCTGGCCGGACGGGACGGGGGCTCTGGCCGGACGGGACGGGGGCGCTGGCCG
>NW_012267369.1:1344630-1345613 GCF_000151885.1 Dipodomys ordii | reverse complement strand
TGGGACGGGGGGGCGCTGGCCGGACGGGACGGGGGGCGCTGGTGGGACGGGGGGGGGCGCTGGCCGGACGGGACGGGACAGGACCTCTGGCTCTCCTCCTCTGTGCTCCGCCGGTCACCGCTCTCCCCTTGCGCACATTCAGGCCCTCCCGGTTAGTAGAGGCTCGCGCACTCCCCGCACGGACGGCTTTCTTGGCTGCTGGGGAGTGGGGTGGGAGTGGAGTGTCTGCCCCACGGGCCTGGCCTGGCCAGGGCTGGCTGGTGTCTTCCCACAGCCTCCAGGCCAGCACAGGCCTGTGCCACCATGACCTCAGGATGTGGCTGGCTTCAGACCCTGGGCTTGCGACTCTCCCTCTTCTTAGCTTCTCTGGGGGTTGGTTTGACTCTCATGCAAACTCTCTCAGGTGGCACAAAATCTCCCCACAATCAGCTGCAACCCCAGAAGAACGAGGGGGCTAGATGTGCGTCCAGCCCACCCTGAGCCAGCCCCGCTCTGGCTGGAGGACTGATTGGCCAGGCCAGTGGGCAGGGGGGTGTCATTGCTGGAGAGGAATATTGGCTGCATCTGATTATCCAGGCGGCTGTCTCTCCCAGAACCTGCGGGGCACCCAGCTCTGGGCCTTCTGCTGTCTCCAAACAAGGGGCCCCCTCAGAGCTGATCTCGGGCCCCCAGTTCTCCTTTCCCACCCCAGGCCTTAGATCCGGACCTGCCTGGCCTCAGCGTGTCCTGCTCACGCAGGGCTGCCTGGACGCCCGGCGCAAGGGACCCGCTCGCCCAGGCTTTGGCCCCAGCCATCCAGAAGTGGCGGGTGGAGGGCTGGAGGAGGCCCGGCCGTCTAGAAGCGCAGGCGTCTGGGGAGGGCCACAGCAGGAGCAGACACGCTGGGTGGACGCGTGCCAGCGGCGTCTGAAGAACATGCCAGGAGCCAGGAGGCCAGAGAGAGGAGAGAGAGATCGCGGGACTGGGGGGCTCCGGGGCGGGGG
>NW_012267369.1:1337948-1338894 GCF_000151885.1 Dipodomys ordii | reverse complement strand
GGCCTTGGTGCGCTCTCCTCCACATGGTAGTTTTGCAAGGTCCTTAGTCGTTCACTCTCCACATTTGAGTGTAGTCCATCTGGACTCTGGCTGCGAATGCAGAGGGGGCTCTCTCCCCGGGGAGAGTTTTTGGACTCAGTCCTTTTTCCGTCTGTGCTGCTGCCGGTGCCACACTGCTTTCATTACGGTGACGTCAGTGTTTTTACTTCCGGTGAAGTAATAAACCTGGGCTGCTCCTCCTAGTTTTCTTTGTCCCCTTTTGGGCATTGGTTCTGCAGCATCCTTGAGGACAAGGTTTCTAGTTTAAAGAGATCACCAAAGGGACCAAGAGGGAACAGCTGACACTATGCAAAAAGAAAGGAACCTACACATCACCTGATGTGGAAGAAATAACTATATTGTCAAAGCTCATAGAACTCACAAATGTTATAGACCACGATACACACTTGGCCCCATGAAAGTTAGAATGTGTTTGTGAATTTAACTGAACATCACTATCCCATAATACTGTGAAATTTGGGAAATTATGTAACCACTTAATCACAAGAAAGAATTTGCAAAAATAAAAAGATCACCAACAGGCTGGGAAGGTGGCTCAGTGGTAGAGGGCTTGCCTAGCATGCATGAAGCCCTGGGTTTGATTCCTCAGTACCACATATACAGAAAAAGCTGGAAATGGCGCTGTGGTTCAAGTGGTAGAGCGCTAGCCTTGAACAACAAGCAGCTCAGAGACAGAGCCCAGGCCCTGAGTTCAAGCCCCATGACTGATAAAACAAAAACCAGTATAAAGATGAGCAGTTAGTGTGTTTGAATTCCACTGACTATGCAGGTAGCGCAGGAGTTGTCGCTTTCCAGCAGCCCAGCGGGCAGCCCCCCCGGCCAGGAAGCCCCCCCTCGGCAGGCAGCCCACCCCAGCGGGCAGTACCCCCGGTGGGCAGCCCCCCCC
>NW_012267369.1:1333863-1334899 GCF_000151885.1 Dipodomys ordii | reverse complement strand
TGCGTTCTAAAGCCTCACTTCTCTGAATGAATTTGAGGACTTTAAAAGAGCAATTTTGTTCCAGTGGATTTTGTCAGCTCCCTTGCCCATTTTTATGGCTGTTTTTCTTTGCAACTTGTAGGGACTCTGTGTATATTGAATTCCCACTGCTCTAAGCACCTCTCCCCCAACGAGCGCCCTGTGATTCCAGTCTCCAGCAAGGTTTGGCGGCAGACCTGCTTGTCTGCACCATTAGTGCACAGAGATCCTGTTCAGCAGACAGCGTGCCACGCCGTCAGGTGCAGCGGATCCTTTCTCCTCGACGCTCCTACCATGCTGGGGATGTGTTGTGCGTGGCCCTCACGGTGGGGAGCTCAGAAAGGCAGCTACACAGAATCCAAGGAGTTTGGCGTTCACTTGAAATTCAGTGGGATGCATTCTCAGTCCTGGGCTATTTTGTGCAGCACTGTTGAGCCAGGGTCTACTACAGCATGGCCTGACACATTAGTTACAAGTGTTAGCTGGATTCATTCATTAGCAAATGGATTACGGAGTGGCTAGCTGTCCCTGGAGAAGAAAGGCAGTATGGGAAGTCCCAACATCAGAAAGAGCCAAAACTGGCACACAGCACCCGCCCTCTCCAGAAGAGGCGTGTCCCGGGACAGGGCCTGGGGTCTCGGCGGTCGGTCCACGCAGCCCCGGCCACAGCTCCGGACACCGGTCATGTGGCCAGTCTTCCTTGCAGGTTTTTGAGGCAAGCAGCCAGCGCGGCTCCGTGGTTGGAACCTCCCACCTCGAGCGCCGGTGAGATGGCTCATTTCATGGACCCTGGTGGCCATGGCTGCCCATGTGTGGACTCAGGAAACCAAATGGTGCTCAGGCCTACATCCCAGAGGGAGGTGAGCCTGGGGCCCAGGGGAGCCACTGGCCGGGCCTGTCCCCAGCTCCAGCCGCTGCGGGGGACTGGGCTCACCGCTCAGGGAAGACAGGACCCGCAGGCCAGGCCGGGGGTTGGGGGGGGACGGGCCTTCCCGCAGGGACAGCGGCCCAGCGCGGG
>NW_012267369.1:1331156-1333251 GCF_000151885.1 Dipodomys ordii | reverse complement strand
TCGGCGCGGCCCGGAGCCGCGCACGGGCGCCGCGGTGGCTCTGAAAGGCCCCGATCTGGAAGGCAGAGATAAGAGCGCCATTTATTCCGCCGCACTCGGGAAACAATTCCCGGCCCGCGCGGCCCTTCCCGGGCAGATAACGATTGGCCATTCATTATCTGCGGGACGAGGATTAGCCGGCGGGTGAAAAATGACCGGGACGCCGCGCGCCGCGCGGGAAGAACTCCCCAGCTGTCTGTCTGTCTGTCTCTCCGCGGCAGGGCTTCTGCTCCGGCCACTGTGGCATCCAATCTGTTCTGGGGGCGTCCACCCTTCACGGAGTCAGTCACCCCGCGGGACCCCACTTCCCTCCCCAGGCACCGCGCCCACCTCCTCCCGGGGCCTCCGCCGCGTGTGCCGCGCCCTCCCCGGCCCTCCCCAGGCCTGCCCTCCCCGGCCCGGCCGGCCCAGGCCCTGTCCCTCCCCTCCCAGCCCTGCCCCACCAGCCCTCCCCAGCGGGGGAGAAGGGAGACAGAGAGCCCAGCGAGCAGGGGCCTCATTAGAGCAGGGGCCTCATTAGAGCAGTTACTCGGCGGCGCTGGCAATGGCTGATAAGCTTTATCAGCGCATCTCCCCTCCGACAGACAGAGCACGCGGCCCAGGAAATGGCACCCTGGAGCCCCATGGGTGGCCTGCCCGGCCGGCTGGGAAAGGCGCGGGCGCTGACATCACCCAGACCCGCCGACCACAGGCTGGAAGTGGCACGGTAGAGAAGGGACAGACACCCAGCATCTCATCAGTTAGTACGCAGAACTACACACGGCACGGCAGACACAGACTCAGACACACCGTTAAACTTAACACCCTTGTGTGCTCAGATACACACAGACGCACACACCTACACATCCTCTGGCACACACATTCAGCGACGGAGCACCCGTGCCGCTCTGCAGGTGTTCTGTCCTGCAGTGACCTGCTGCCCAAAACACAAACCACATCCACAAGGATGGACAAAGCACTCACTTCTGCAAACACCTGTGTGCTCGCCAGCACACACAGGCACAGAGTGACAGGCGGAGTGCACACAGAGCTGGGGAACTCACAAACACCCACGCGGGAGGTGGAGGGACAGACCCCTTCCCGCCCAGGGGCCTCCCGCCTTTTCTAGGCAAAGCAAGCTCCTCTAGGGGCTGGACCTCTGGAGCAGGCGGGCTCCACCCTGGAGGTCAGCTCCGGAGCCTGCCTTCGTGAACACCCTGCCCGGCCCTCCCAGTACAGCCTGGCCCCTCTGCCTTTTTGTTTTTGTTGGTTGTGGGGCTTGAACTCTGGGCCTGGGCACTGTCTCTCGGTTCTTCAGGTCAAAGAGAGCATTCTACCACTTGAGCCACAGCACCACTTCCAGTTTTCTAGTGGTTTCTTGGAGATAAGAGTCTCATAAACTTTCCTGCCTGGGCTGGCTTTGAACTGAGATCCTCAGATCTCATCCTCCTGAGTAGCTGGGATGATAGGTGTGAGCCACTGGCGTCCGGCTTTCTCTGGGGTCCGAAACGCATCTCGGAGGTGCGGCCAATTCTATCCTGAGCCCCTGTGCCCTTGAGTTGGGAGCCGGGGCGGGAGCGGGAGCCGTGTGCGTGCCAGCGCGGAGCTGGCTGAGCGCGTGCAAGGTGTGTCTGTGTAAGCCGGCGCGGAGCTAGATGAGTGCGTGCAAGGTGTGTCTGTGTAAGCCAGGGCGGAGCTGGCTGAGCGTGTGCAAGGTGTGTCTGTGTAAGCCGGCGCGGAGCTGGCTGAGTGTGTGCAAGGTGTGTCGGTGTATGCCAGCGCGGAGCTAGATGAGCGTGTGCAAGGTGTGTCTGTGTAAGCCGGCGCGGAGCTGGCTGAGCGCGTGCAAGGTGTGTCTGTGTAAGCCAGCGCGGAGCTGGCTGAGTGTGTGCAAGGTGTGTCTGTGTAACCGGATGGTCTGCCCGTGCCGGCCTGGCAGAGCTTCTGACCGGGACGCAGGGGCGGCAGGCTGCTGAGTGTGGCGTGAGCGTGGGCCCAGTGCTCGCGCGCGCATAAGACCCTCCACCCTGCTTCCTGCGTGCCGGGCCCGGGCAGCAGGGCGGCGGCGCGGGGAGGG
>NW_012267369.1:1318648-1328092 GCF_000151885.1 Dipodomys ordii | reverse complement strand
CCTCCCCGCTCTCCTTTCGTTTTGCGCCCTCACCGGCCTCGCGCCCGTGTCGCGCAGACCCCGCCGCGGCCATGGAGGTGGCGCCGGAGCAGCCGCGCTGGATGGCGCACCCCGCGGTGCTGAACGCGCAGCACCCCGACTCGCACCACCCGGGGCTGGCGCACAACTACATGGAGCCCGCGCCGCTGCTGCCCCCCGACGAGGTGGACGTCTTCTTCAACCACCTGGACTCGCCCAGCAGCCCCTACTACGCCAACCCGGCCCACGCCCGCGCGCGCGTCTCCTACGGCCCCGCGCACGGTGAGCGCCGCGCGGCCCGTGGCCACTTCCCGGATGTAGGGCCCGAGGAGCCGCCGGGAAACCGGGCCTCTCCTGCGGGCCCTCGGCCCACTCCACGGCCGGGTCCCTCTGGGTCCTTCCCCAGGGGTCTCCTCAGCCGCTTGCCCCAGCCGTGTTCAGCCTCTGGTTGTCTGGGGCTTGCGTGGGGTGCTGTGTGTCCAGCCTCTGGTTGGGGTCTGCGTGGGGTCCTGTGAGCGTCTCCACCCTCTGCTTGTCTGGGGTCTGCGTGGGGTGGGTGCTGTGTGTCCAGCCTCCGCTTGTCTGGGGTCTGCGTGGGGTGGGGTGCTGTGTGTCCAGCCTCTGCTTGTCTGGGGTCTGCGTGGGGTGGGTGCTGTGTGTCCAGCCTCCGCTTGTCTGGGGTCTCTGGGTGGGGTGCTGTGTGTCCAGCCCCTGCTTGTCTGGGGTCTCTGGGTGGGGTGCTGTGAGCCCTGCCCCATCTGACCCCTCTCTCCCTACCGCAGCGCGTCTCACTGGAGGTCAGATGTGCCGGCCGCACTTGCTGCACAGCCCGGGCTTGCCCTGGCTGGATGGGGGCAAAGCCGCCCTGTCCGCTGCACACCACCACAACCCCTGGACCGTGAGCCCCTTCTCCAAGACGCTGCACCCGTCGGCGGCGGGAGGGCCGGCGGGGCCCGGAGGGCCGCTCTCTGTGTACCCGGCGGCAGGCGGGAGCGGAGGAGGCAGCGGGGCCTCCGTGGCCTCCCTCACCCCCGCGGCGGCGCACGCGGGCTCCCACCTTTTCGGCTTCCCACCCACACCTCCCAAAGAGGTGTCTCCAGACCCCAGCGCAGGGGCCGCCTCCCCAGCCCCCACTTCTGCGGGGGGCAGCGCGGCCCGGGCTGAGGACAAGGACGCTGTCAAGTACCAAGTGTCCCTGCCCGAGAGCATGAAGATAGAAGGAGGCAGTCCCCTGCGCCCAGGCCTGACCACCATGGGGGCCCAGCCCGCCACTCACCACCCCATCCCCACCTACCCGTCCTACGTGCCGGCGGCCGCGCACGAGTACGGTGGCGGCCTCTTCCACCCAGGAGGCTTCCTGGGCGGCCCGGCCTCCAGCTTCACCCCGAAGCCGCGCAGCAAGGCCCGCTCCTGCTCAGGTAAAGGCGGCCTGGGCTGGAATGGCGGGGTGAGGGGCGACAAGGCCGTTCAGCCAGCGGGGGGGGGGGGTGCTTTTCTAGTACTCAGCAGAAGGTTGAGGTCCCAGAAAGAGAAGAAGACACAAAAAACACGTTCTTCCTGTGGGAGTGCTCCCTTTGGTCCCCAGACCTGCAGGCTCCTTGGCCCAGTGGGGCCCCAGTGCGTGACACCCGACGGGGAGTCTCCTGGCTCCTCTCTGGATCTCCAGTGAAGTCTCTCTGTGTGAGGGAATGCGGTTATGCGGGAATGCGGGCGTGTGGGCATGCGGGCCGGTCTGCCTGCCCTGTGCTGCATACGTGGGTCTGCACTGCCGGCCGCTGCAGGGCCTCCAAGGGCGCAGACCTGGAAGGGATCTGGGTCTCGAAATCAGTCAGCACAATCTCAGAATTTCAAGGCCTCTGATCTCTTCGGGAGATTTCCCTGAAACGAAATTCCCAGGGCCTGGCTTGCACCCCTGCCCCCGGGCACCGCACAAGGGCCAGAGCCAGGGGGATGGAGCCACGGGTGCCTGCACCCCTTGTCCAGCAGTAGCTAGATCAAACGAGGTTTGTCCAGGCTCTGGCTGAAGGGCAGTAGCCCGTGCCTAGTGTGCCTCCTTCCCCACAACTGAGTCCCAGAGCAAGAGCTTTCTTTCCCTTTTTTTCTTTTTCTTTCTTTTTTTCTTTCTCTTCCTTTTTCTTTCTTTCTCTTTCTCTCTTCCTCCCTCCCTCCCCCTCTTTCTTTTTCTTTTTCTTTCTCTTTTTCTCTCTCTTTCTTTCCTCCTGTGTCCAGGAGTCTCCTTCTCTTGGCTGGGATGTATTGACTATTGAAGTCTGGAAGAATTTCCTGGGTAACACACTACTAAGGTGCTCTCTCAGCCCTGACCTGATTCAGGGTCCCCACCCTGCTTGGACCATCTCAATTGCTTTTTCTTAGTCCTCTCGATCCCAAGTTTGTTTTGTGTTTTATCTGAATTCCAGATGCGGTTGTAACAAACAAAATCCCAAGCAACAAAAAGCAGGGCCACTCAGTCTAAAGTGAAAGAGCTTCTTACTTGTTTTATTTTAAAGAACAACAACTTTGATCAGGATCCAGGGTTCACACCGAATTCTAGGGTTTCAGCGGCAGGAGAGAGAAGTTGGGCAGAAGGAAGTTTCTTTGGATGAACAGGACTGGACGGTGGGGGCTCAGGGCATGGAAGGGAAGACTACTCTGGAGGAGAGAAAGGAGTGAGGAAGTGGAGAGGAGGGGGGCTGCACAGTTAGCCACAGCTCCCTTTCCTGGCTTCTTGCTGGTTGGCTCTGAGGCTCTCGGGGTGCCCACCGGGTTCCTCTGGGTGTTTCACACCCACAGCAGGCTTTGAATGGGGATTTGGCCCTAAAAGACCGTCTGCATTTCTGAAGGGATCTCCTAAGCTGCTCTTCCTTGGGGAGGGGGGAGGGCACAGAGCCCCAGCAAAGCTGACCGGTGTCTTCCGTCCCAGAGGGCCGGGAGTGCGTCAACTGTGGGGCCACAGCCACCCCGCTGTGGCGGAGGGACGGCACCGGCCACTACCTGTGCAACGCCTGCGGGCTCTACCACAAGATGAACGGGCAGAACCGGCCTCTGATCAAGCCCAAGCGGAGACTGGTAAGAGCTGCTCTGAGGTGGGGGCACGGGGGAGGTTCTGAGCAGGAGCCGGGCGCTAAGGGGAAAACAGAAATAATTGAGCAACGACAACAGAAGCCCCCCGACCGCCGAGCCTTCAGATCGTTGAAATCGTTCGGGGGTCAGTTGGGGTTGCTTTTCTTTCTGGCCAATTCTTTCTGCACCCCACCAGGTCCTCTTGTACCCCACTGCTCGGGGGTCCCCAAAGCCAGTGCCCTAGGGCCTGCCCTGGCCCCTGGCTTCTGCTTAACTCTCTTTAAAAATAGGGCTAGGAAGGACCTTTCTCTGGCTGGCTCAGGGCTGCCTCCTCAGCCTCCCAACTCGGTCTCTTCATGCTTATTTAAATAAAACACTCACACCAGCCACCAAAAAAACCTGCCCTTTATTATTTTTCCATGGAGTCACCTATACTGTGTATTTTCATTTGAGTGATTTTAAAAAAAATGCCCTTTCGGATCTCCTGCCGGAGTTTCCTATCCGGACATCTGCAGTACGAAGATAAGGAAACTCCGTGTATCTGTTTCCGGACTCTACGAGGTTTTGGAGAGCCGCCTCCGCTCTGTCCCGCCTCTCGCTGGGCTGTTTTGAAATTTCTAATACCCTCCACTCTGCAAATAATGCGTAAAATGCTAAGAATAATAAATATATTTTTTCAGGGCGAAGTGATTTATGAGCTTAAATCGTTCGCCCGCTTCGGGGCCTCTTCTCCCTTTCCCCCTGGATGGAGGGCGGGCAAGGCGGTGGGGGTGGGGCGGAGGACGGCTGCTGGCCCCGGAGTCAGAATTCCAGCTCCAGGCTTACTCACTGCCGCTCCTCCCTGCCCCCGCAAAGTCAGCCATCCTGTCCCCCGGTGGCGGCGCAGGCCCGGGGCCGTTCCAGGCTCTGCTGGCCCCAGCCCCTGTCCCCGCCCTGGCTGCCTGGTGACTGGGGTGCCAGTGCTCTGGGAAGTGGGGAGACTGTTTTGTGTGTGTGGTGGGCTGCAGGGCTCGTTCTCCAGTACAGGTCCTACCTGGTGCCTTTCTCTGGGGACCCTCCTCTCAGGGCCCAGGGGCCTGTATAGTCGATGGACCCACTACAGAGAAATGTCCAGTGTGACCCTCCATCACTAGGGTGTGGCTGGGGTGGTGGAACACAGCTCAGCCCCAGTGGACCTGAAACCTCCCTCTCGCACTCCCACCCCTCCCCTGCCTTCCAGGACAGCTGCAGGCTCTCCTGCCCCGGCCTCAGGGCTCTGTGGAGACCGAGGCCCTGCCTCCCAGGGGCTCAGGGGGGACTTGAGACTGCCCGGGGCCTCAGTTTCCCCATTGATGGAATTAAGTTTGGAGATTGGGAGGCGGCTGGTGTTCCCTTCTGATTTGTAGTCCTGTTGATTCTGAGAGAGGATCAGGCTTCCAGGGCTCTCTATTCCCTAGTTCTGTGATTCTCAACTTGAACAGTTCTGCTGTTTTGAGATGCCTTGATTCCCCGGTGAGGCGGGGGTGGGGGTGGGGAGCATAGCTTGCCAACTTGCCAACGCCATCTCTCGCCATCTCTCCCTCTCAGTCGGCAGCCAGGAGAGCGGGCACCTGCTGTGCGAATTGTCAGACCACCACCACCACTTTATGGCGCCGGAATGCCAACGGGGACCCGGTCTGTAACGCCTGTGGTCTCTACTACAAGCTGCACAACGTGAGCCGCCCCCCCACTCCGCCCCCCCCGCCCGCCCCCCCCCAGCCCTGGGCTTTGTGTGTTGGGCTCCCAGCCCAGCCCAGCAGAGCAGGCCCGGACCCCCAGGAGGGCGCACAGAGGGGCGCAGGACCCCCAGGAGGGCTTCCCTAAGAGAGGTGCCTCCGTTCAGGAGGTGGAGCAGCCAGAGCAGCCTGGGGCCTGCTGGAAGCTTAGCTTTGTGAAGTAAAAAAAAGTGTAGGTTTTGGGGTTTTTTGCTTTTTTTTTTGTCGGTTGTGGGCCTGAACTCTGGGCCTGGGCGCTGTCCCTCAGCTCTTCAGCTCAATGTGAGCATTCTACCACTTGAGCCCCAAGCCACTTCCAGTTTCCTAGTGCTTTGTTGCAGATAAGAGTCTCACAAACTTTCCTGCCCGTGCTGGCTTTAAACTGTGATCCTCAGATCTCAGCCTCCTGAGCAGCTAGGATGACAGGCCTGAGCCACCGGCGCCCCGCTTAGAGTGTAGATTTTGAGTGTGGTGGGGAGCTAAGCTCAGGCAGGAGCAACAGCTCCTCCCTCCCAGAACTAGAGACAGTGCTGGCCAGGGGCCTCGGCGCTGCTGGGGCTTGGATTCCATGTATTCTGGGGACCTGTCTTGCTGCCTGGGGGTACAGGGAGGCCTGGAGGGCATCCCGGGGCCAGGCACACACCCCCTAACGGCCTGGTGCTGGCTCCAGGTTAACAGGCCGCTGACCATGAAGAAGGAAGGGATTCAGACTCGGAACCGGAAGATGTCCAACAAGTCCAAGAAGAGCAAGAAGGGGACTGAGTGCTTCGAGGAGCTGTCCAGGTGTGTGCAGGAGAAATCCTCGCCCTTCAGCACAGCTGCCCTGGCGGGACACATGGCGCCCGTGGGCCATCTCCCACCCTTCAGCCACTCCGGACACATCCTGCCCACCCCGACGCCCATCCATCCCTCCTCCAGCCTCTCCTTTGCCCACCCTCACCCAACCAGCATGGTGACTGCCATGGGCTAGGGACAGAGGTCGTGGCAGGGGCCGAGCGGGAGTCAGGCCATGCACGCCTCTGCTGCCCACCCTTCCCCAGAGCCTGCGCGGCTCCCGAGGCTCAGCCGGAGCCCAGAGCCTCGCTGTACCCGAGGGCTCCCTTGGCCTCCTGCCATTACTGTGAATACTCTCTGGGCTGAGCGAGGCTGTTCCGACGTGACTGGAGACCCGGGGAGCAGAAGGACGGCTTTCCGGTGGAGAAGGAGGGGACAGACAAACGCAAGCGTTTTTTGAAGGAAGGAAAAAAAAAAAAGTAAGCAAAAATAATTTATTTGCTCTTGTTTCTGGAGACCCGAGGAGAGGCTGTCTGTGTTCTCTGGGTTTTCCTGGGGCCGGCGTGCCTGTGACCCGGGGCTGCCGGGCTCGGGGGCAGGCAGGTCTGGAGGCTGAAGCCCCTGGCCTCCCTCTGTCCCGAGCGGGCCCTGCCTGCGGCCGGCCCTGGAGGCTAGAGACAATTGCAGGCGGTGCTGCTCAGATTCCCAGGCCCGGGCTGGGCCACAGGAAGGAAACAACATTTTCTTGAAAGGGGAAATGTCTCCCTGGTTGCTCCCTTGGATTTGAGGCTGGAGTTGGAGTGACCTGTGTGTCCCCAGCAGGCCCAGGCCGTGGCCGGGGCCCTGTACATACATACGTCCTTCTGCTAACCCTGCCACCCTCCCCCACTCCGAGACAAATAGGAAATATTAGAGGCAAAGCAAAACCTGCGCAAGCTTCACTTACCAACAAGCTGTTTTGTTTTTAAATTCTCCGGGTCCAGTCAATTGTACATGGCCGTGGTAGCCTCGCCCGGGCGGGTGAGACCTTCCCGAGCTTGGAGTTTTTGAAAATTCTTGGACCATCCTGCAGCCCTACCCAGAGAGCGGGTGGGGGGGCGGGGGGCTGGCACTCCGGGGGCTGGAGGCCGAGGCCAGCCTGGCAGGTGGAGGGGCCGACTGTGGGGCTGCGAGCGGTGGCTGCCCGGGTCCTCTGAGGTACAGCTGTACATAGATGTGTCCCAGCCTCGATTCTGCGCGGTTGGTGGGTTGGCCGTGATGAGGCCGCAGCCGGGGGCTCCCGGCCAGGGGGGCTCCTGGCCAGGGGGCTCCTGACCAGGGGGACAGTTGTGCCCCCGGGGGCTTTGCTGTAGCGCCACCCACCAGAAGTAACTTATTTTGTACTAGTATCCGCATACGAGAAAGAATCGGCAGTATTTTCTGTTTTTGTTTGGCCTGTTTTATTTTGGGTTAGTAAACTAAGTTATTGTTAATTATGTACAACATTTATATATTGTCTGTATAAATCGTATGCTATTCTCCTATTCCTTTAAAGTGAATACTGTTAAGAATAATAAAATACTTTTTGTGAATGCTCCAGCCTGGCTGTGGGCTCCTGGGCAGCCGCCCCAGGCCCGGGTCTGACTGTTGGGTTGCTGTGCGCCTGCTGCCCTCCAGGGTGGCTGGGGGGAGCATCCCCGGAGCTGCCAGCCCTGCGCGGCCTGGCCTCCAGGGTGGCTGGGGGGGGGTGTCTCCGGAGCTGCCAGCCCTGCGCGGCCTGGCCTCCCCGTTGGCCTCCTTTGAGTGGCTCCCGTGAGTCGTCCGAGATCTCGGTGTTGGGCTCGCACGGGGTGGGGTGGGGTGGGGTCGAGGGGTGGGCATGGCTACTCTCCAGTGTTTGGTCTCTGAAAGCCCAGCAGAGTTCCCGCAGTGTGTGTGGGGCCCAAGGATGGAACGAACAGCAGTTCACCAGTGCCCCTGCGGTCCCCGCGGTGGCGAGGCCACGCCGGCCATGCGTGTCTCCCAGCGTCTCACCAGTGCCGCCCAGCCGTGTGTGGTTTGGGGGAGGGGAAGGCCTCGCGGTGGCCCGGGCTGGCCACAGCTCTTGGACTCAAGTCTCCTGAGTAGCTGGGACTCCAGGAGTGTGCCTATGCTCGGAGCCCCGTTTTCCCTGGTGATCTGACTTTTTACTTGTGATCTTTAGCCACAACCTCTCTCCACTGGTGTCTCTACCAGTATCTCTGGTCACACCACCACCTCTCACCATCCAATGGCGGTGATCCCTGGTCACCAGGACCCCCGACGGCCAGGATGTCTCCCCACCTCTGAACCTGGTGAGGGCTGTGGTGGTGGATTCGTTCCCAGTCACACGCGGGCCTGGCCGGCCAGCCCTGGGCAGGGCCGTGGGTGTCTTGGGTCTTGGCCCCCTGGTCTGCAGTAGCTCACGCAGAGCTCAGCCAAGTGGGGTCACAAGGTCTCTTCTGGCCTGCGGCGTCCGGGACACGAGCGAGCATGCTCCTAGCCATCATGCCTGCAGTGGGGCCTGCAGCCAGTGAAGGCCCATCACCCCGGCTGGGCCCTGAGTGCCCGGCCTCTGTGCAGGCCTCCGGGTCCCCAGCAGACACCATCCTCTGCTCATCTGGTCTCTGCTTACTGGGTCTCTGACTACAATGCCCTTGCCATGATCCTTGATTCTTTATCTTTTCTTTTTTTTTTTCTGCCAGTCCTGGGGTTTGAACTCGGGGCTTGGGCGCTGTCCCTGAGCTGCTTTTGCTCAAGGCTAACGCTCTACCACTTGAGCCACAGCACCACTTTTGGCTTTTTCTGTTATGAGGTGCTGAGGAATGGAACCCAGGGCTTCATGCATGCGAAGTGAGCACTCAACCACCGAGCCACCTTCCAGCCCCATCCTTGATTCTGGACAGCGATTCGGACGTCCACCTAGCCCAGGACGCTTTCCTTGAACTCTTCCTGTCTGAGACCCCTGTGCCACAGGGTCTTCTTGCGTGGCTGGGAGGCCCTGATCTTGTGGAGGTTGGAGAGGGTGGGGGGCTCTGGATCTGGACCTCAGGTCCCTGACAGGTGAGCCCTTGCTCTGTGTCCACCCCACCATGCAGAATGGACAGCTGGGACAGACTGGAGCCACCCTGTCTTCCACTGGTTCCGGCTGATCCCAAGCCACACAGGCAAGTTCAGCAGCTCCCCTCCCCCACCAGCTGCAGTAGGCCAAGACAGGGCCTGTGCCCCAGGCCACAGCCGCAGGACTGCGTGTCTGAAATCACGTCCTCCTGAGTGCACACATGCGTGCTGTTGGACACCCCTGCATACCACACACATTCCAGGTGCTGGGGCCGCAGAGTGACCAGAGCAAGAATCCTGTCTGTGCAGCTCGGCTCCCTGCACTCAACAGGAGAGCTCCTGGCCTGCGGGGTCCTGAGCTCAGAGCCTAGAGCCTGCAGTCTAGAACCCGGAAGCCAGGACGGAAAGTCTTGTGCCCCAGAACTTAGGGACCTAGAGCCCCACATGGAAACAATGTGGACCCTTGAGCCTAGATCTTGGATTGAAGCTTGAAGCTCAGAATCCAGAACTTAACCATAGAACCCCAAGATGGGGCTTCAACCGGCCTAACACGGAGAGCCAGGAACCCAGGGTCCTCAACGTGGACCCTGACTCTCAACCCCGAGCCTTGGGCTCAGAACTCAAAGCTTAGCACAGAGGACACAGAACCCGTCAGCTAGAATCCAACACCAGAGCCTGCAACCTGCCTGCAACCCAAAGCCAGAATTCAGAGCCCAGCTCAGACTGACCACATGGAGTCCTGGGCTGTCAGTCATGCTGCGCTGGCTTCCTCCTCCCCTCCCTCCCTCCCTCCCTCCCTCCC
>NW_012267369.1:1305809-1318228 GCF_000151885.1 Dipodomys ordii | reverse complement strand
TCCAGGTTCTCTGTGATGCTCCTAGCTTCCTCCTCCCTCCCCTCCGCCCCCATTTTTGGAGCAGCCCCCAGTCAGGCACCGTGTGGGCAGAGGAAGCTGGCCAGCAGGTGGGCCGAGCTGGCCAGGCCGTGCCGGCTACAAGGGTCCAGGCCTCTGCCGCCGCCACTGCCGGGGTCAGTACTTGCTCTGTGGCCACTGAGTGGGTTACTGGGTCCCACGGATGCTCAGGACCTTGTCGGCCATATGCTGGGCGGACCGACCTGGGCTGGGGGTGGAGCGGGCGGGGTGCGGGCAGCAGTCCTACCATCCATCACGTCCCCCGGCTCGTGGGCCACACCTGGCTTCTGTTCCCTCATAGAACCACTGGCCCGACCATGACTCCCTGCTCAGCCATTGTGCCATAAACAATTTGGGTTTTGAGAACACAGAGCACCCGCGGGCCAGGCTGGCGGGGCCTCCTTCACAGGGCGAGGACTGTCACCAGGCGCCAGGCACAGGGTGGGGCCGGCCTTTGTTCCATCTGTTCGCGCCTGGTGGGGCTGCTGCGGGCCCTCCTCCCCTGCCGGGCTTCTCCCAGCCTTGGCATCTTTCTCCCATTCTCCATCACAAGAGACCAGACCTTCACTCCTCATTCCTGGGAGCCAACCCTGCCCAGCCTGTGACCACGGCCAGTGGCGGCCACCCCGCGGGAGGGGAGCCGTGCTATCGGACCCCCAGCCGTCCACCCCGAGTGCTCACCCCCGCAGGAAAGGCCACCCGTGCCACCGCGGCCAGAAAGCTTGCGCTCCAAGGCGGTTCACTCACTGCCACCACCTCCTTTTTTGGGGGGGGTCAGGTCGTGGGTTCTGAACTCTGGGCCTGGGCGCTGTCCCTCAGCTCTTCAGCTCAAGGCTAGCGCCCTACCACTTGAGCCACAGCGCCACTTACAGCTTTTTCCTTTTTGCTTATGTGGTGCTGAGGAATCGAACCCAGGACCTCATGCATACAAGGCAAGCACTCTACCACTGAGCCACCTTCCCAGCCCAACCACTACCTCCTTTTTGTTTTTGTTAAAGGCCAAATGATTTCTAACTTTATTTAAAAAAACTAGAATTCAAAAATTAAGAGAATTAGTAGAGTGTGTGTGTGTGTGCATGCGTGCACGCTTGTGTTTCCAACATAAAACAAAACTGTTATTGTTGTGGCATTCAAACCCCATGCTGCTGCTAAGAATAGATCAATGGTCCCTCAGGTAGGAAACACTCCCTGGTATTTACAAAATGGGGGATGAAAGCTGGGGGGCGGAGGTGTTGGCCCAGGGGTGCCTGGTCTGTCTGATGGAGCACCCACTCAGAGAAAATCAACTTCAGACAGACTGACAGGGGTCTCTGGCTGTGAGACGTTTTACAAAATGTGCCTGAATGGAAAATGGCTTCAGCAGACCCAGCGTCCTTTGGTGGATGGAGGATCTGGGCTCTTCTGCGGACTCCGCAGAGGGGAGCCGGAGGAGCCCCTGCTGGCCGCCTCCCGCAGCACAGGCCTAGTTGGGCAGCAACTCCCTACATAGGCAGGAGGCTACAGACTAGAGCTGGATGCTGTGTTTTGTAGTTCTGGGGATTGAACCCCAGGCCTGCAATGCTGGGAGAGTGCTCGACCACGGAGCCACACCCAGCCCTGAAGATTTAATCTTGAGACCAACGCTGGCAACCTACCCAGCTGGGCCAGATTCGTTTCTGCTCTGAAGAATGATTAGAACACTAGAAACAGATGCAACGTTTTTTTAGTTTTGGTTTTGTTTTTGTGCTGGTTCTGTGGCTTGAACTCAGGTCCTGGGCACTGTCCCTGGGCTTTTTGCTTAAGGCTAGGGCTCTACCATTTGAGCCACAGCTCCACTAATGGCTTTTTTGGTGGTTGATTGAAGATATGTCTCATGGACTTTTTTGTTTTGTTTTTTGTTGTAGTGGGTCTTGAACTCTGGGCCTGGGCGCTGTCCCTCAGCTCCTCAGCTCAAGGCGAGCGCTCTACCACTTGAGCCACAGCACTGCTTCCGGTTTTCTGATGGGTAATTGGAGATAAGAGTCTTGTGGAGTTTCCTGCCTGGGCTGGCTTTGAACTGCGATCCTCAGATCTCAGCCTCCTGAGTAGCTAGGGTGACAGGCGCACATCGCTGGTGTCCGGCTTGAACTTCCATCATCAGAGCTCAGTTTCCTGAGTATTTAGGTTATAGGTGTGAGCCGGTTTGGGCTGCTTTTGAAAGTAGCTCTGAGTGAATGCATTTTGGTCTTAAGACCTGAATGTGTGACTCTCCGCATTGCTCTCGTAAGATGTTCCAAAGACGTTATGACCCTCCCCGCCCTGGCTGGAGCTGGGGGCCGGGGACCCTGCGGCCCGTCCCCTTCCTGGCTGGAGCTGGGGGCCGGGGACCCTCCCTGCCCTGGCTGGAGCTGGGGACCCTGCGGCCCCTCCCCGCCCTGGCTGGAGCTGGGGGCCGGGGACCCTGCGGCCCCTCCCCGCCCTGGCTGGAGCTGGGGGCTGGGGACCCTGTGGCCCCTCCCCGCCCTGGCTGGAGCTGGGGGCCGGGACCCTGCAGCCCGTCCCCGCCCTGGCTGGAGCTGGGGACCCTGCAGCCCCTCCCCGCCCTGGCTGGAGCTGGGGGCCGGGACCCTGCGGCCCTTCCCCACCCTGGCTGGAGCTGGATCGGAGCCACCTGCGCGACCCGCTCTGTTCCGGAGTGCGGTGGCAGCCTGGCCCGCACTGGGCGCTCAGGTGCTTCCCTGTTGAGAAACGCACCCTGGACGCCACCCCCCCACGTCACGCCCCTCTGACGTCACCCCCATGTCACTCCCCCCGACGTCACCCCCCGACATCCCCCACCAGCGCCCACATCACCCTCCCATGACCAACGTCCCCACCAGTACGGGTCCACACATGCCACGCCCCCTCACTCTCCTCCCAGTAACAACCCTGGCCCCAGGAGAGCCAGCCCATTCTCCTCTCGCGGTCCTCACATCACTCTAGGAGGAAAATGAGATACGGAAAGGCGAAATGGCCTCCCGAAGAATACATAGTGAGTGCAAGTGCTTAGCAGGCTGAATCCTTCACCACCAGACTCTTGTCCCTCAGTCTTATCTGCCTACCTAGCCACCCATCCATCTAGCCATCCATCCATCTAGCCATCCATCCATCTAGCCATCCATCCATCCACCCATCCACCTATCCACCTATCCACCCATCCATCCACTATCCATCCATCCACCATCCATCTACCCATCCACTATCCATCCATCATCCATCCATCCAGTCAGCCATTATCCATCAATCCATCCATTCACCATCTATCCATCCACCCATCCACCATTCATCCACCCATCCATTCACCATCCAACCATCCATTCACCATCTATCCATCCATCTATCTACCATTCTTCCACCCATCCATTCACCATCTATCCATCCATCTATCTACCATTCTTCCATCTATCATCCATCTACCACCCTTCCACTACCCATCCATCCATCCACCATGCATCTACCCATCCACCATCCATCCACCTATCCATCCACTCATCTATGCACCATCTATCCACCCATCCACCATTTATCCATCCATCCACTATCCATCCAGTCATCCACCATCCATCCATCCATCTATCCACCAATGCATGCATGCATGCCTCCATCCATTCATCCATGCATCTATCCATCAATGATACACCCATCCATCCATCCACCCATCCACCTATCCACCTATCCACCCATCCATCCACTATCCATCCATCCACTATCCATCCAGTCATCCACCGTCCATCCATCCACCCATCCATCCATCAATGCATGCATGCATGCATCCATCTATCCATCAATGATACACCCATCCATCCATCCACCCATCTATCGATCAATGCATCCACGCATACACCTATCCATTCATCCATAAGTGCATCCATCCATTCAGCCACCCATCTATGCATCAATGAATACATGCACATCCATCCACCATCCACCATTTATCCATCCATCCACTATCCATCCATCCACTATCCATCCAGTCATCCACCGTCCATCCATCCACCCATCCATCCATCAATGCATGCATGCATGCATCCATCTATCCATCCATTCATCCATGCATCTATCCATCAATGATACACCCATCCATCCATCCACCCATCTATCGATCAATGCATCCACTCATCCATCCATGCATATACCTATCCATTCATCCATAAGTGCATCCATCTATCCATCAATCAATGCATCCACCCATCCATCTATCCATCAATCAATGCATCCACCCATCCATCTACCCATCTATGCATCAATGAATGCATGCACCCATCCATCCACCCATCCACCATTTATCCATCCATCCACTATCCATCCAGTCATCCACCATCCATCCATCCACCCATCCATCCATCAATGCATGCATCCATCTATCCATCCATCCATCCACGCATCTATCCATCAATGATATACCCATCCATCCACCCATCCACTCATCCACTCATCTATCAATCAATGCATCCACCCATCCATCCATCCACCCATCCACCCATCTATCAATCAATGCATCCACCCATCCATCCATTCATGCATATACCTATCTATTCATCCATCAATGCACCCATCCATCTATCCACTCATCAATGCATCCATCCTTCCATCTATCCATCCATTTGTCCATCCATCCACCCATCTATCCATCCATGCATCCATCCTTCCATTCACCTACCCACCCACCCACCCATGCACCCATCCATCCATGCATCCATCCTTCCATTCATCTACCCACCCATGCACCCATCCGTCCATGCACCCATCCATCCATGCACCCATCTATCCATCCATCCACCCATCTATCCATCCATGCACCCATCCGTCCACGCACCCACCCACCCATGCACCCATCCATCCATGCACCCATCCACCCACGCACCCATCCGTCCACCCATCCATGCATCCATCCTTCCATCTGCCCATCCGTCCACCCATCCATGCATCCATCCTTCCATTCATCTACCTACCCACCCACCCATGCACCCACCCACCCACGCACCCATCCATCCCTGCACCCATCCTCATAGCTGTCACCACTCTGTCCTGTCACTCACTGTCACTCTGTCCATCCAGTGGCACATCCATCCATCCCTGTCACCCATCCATCCTGGGAGTAATATGGTTAGAGAACTCCAGGCCCTGGGGGGGTGGGGAGAAGGCCAAGAACTGCCCATCTGGCCAGGCAGGGTGGACTGGGGTGGGCTGCCCACTGCGGGTGGGGTTGTGTGGGACTGGAGAGAATTAGCAGAGTGCTTGCCAGGATCATCTAATTAGGAACACTGGTGATAAGCAGATAGGATCGGGAATGATTAGAATCCTTTTAAAAAGCCACTCCATTAATTACAGAGACAGAGAGGGGCTCTGGCCACTCAGAATACAAATCGGCTCTCTCCTGGGCCTCCAGCAGCTTGCCCTAGGGGAGAGCTTCATTGGCCTGCTGTGTGACCTTGGGGTGTGCTGTACCCTCTCTGGGCCTCCCAGCATATGAGGTCAGCCTCTGCCTGGAGATCAACTGGTCACTTGTGGCCTTCTCTCTTTCCAGATCAGGAGGGGTTGGCTGGAGGGTACAATATTGGAAGCCGGGCTCCCCAGAGAGGAAGTTGTTCTGTGGGGACGGGGCTTCACCGTCCACTGGGGGCAGAGAGGCTCAGTGAGGCCAAGTAACCTGGTAGTTAAGCAGCGTCCAGGACAGGGTGCTCGGACCTCCGCCTGTGTTCAGAATCCGTGGGGCCCCACGGTCCTGCTGCCCCCGGGCCCTGAGAGTTTCCAGGCCTTGCGGGACACAGGGGAGCCGGCTCTGCTCGTTGGCCTCCAGTGCTGTCTGCGCCTTCCTTCGGGAGCCTTCACCCACCCTGGCCTCCTTCAAGGCCCCCGGTCTGCAGGGGTGGGGCCGGGCCTTGCCAAGTCCTTCGGGTTGCCTCCACCCCAGCCCGTGCTGAGCCGGTGGCGGTCTCAGTTCTGCCTCTAGGCCGTCTGGACCTGACGGCGGGTGGCGTGGGAGCCTGGGCCGGCATGCGGGCTGAAGCCGCGGTGAGCCTGGAGCGCCAGGCAGCGGCGGCTGCTCCTTGCCTCTCCTGGCCTGCCGCCGTCCGTCACTGTGGTCAGAGGGGAGTCTGCAGCGTGGACGCCTGTCTCCTCCTCCAGCACGGACACGGGTGCTGCCCCACAGACCGGCTGGGCCCACGCAAGGCCTGCCCGGCGGGGCAGGGACCGCGTGGCGGCTGGTGCTGTAGGCTCCCCAGACCTTTCCAGAATCTGCTGCTGTCCCTGCTGGCGCTCGGGGCTGGCCAGAACCTGTGAGGTGCCCGAAACTGGGGACTGGAGGTAGCTGGGGGGGGACACCAGGAGGTGGGGACAGAGGTAAGGGGGGGAGAGAGGAAGAGAGGCAGAGGAAGGAGGGCCACGTCGTGAGCACTGGGGCCGAGCATCCACCCAACACCGTCTTCTGGCTTCCAAGTCACGGACGCCCACCGCCCGGAAGGCGTCCAGTGCCTGCTGTTCCCCTGCTCCCCTGCGGCTCTCCAGCTTCCTGAGCCCCCCACAGTCCTGGTGTGGCCATGCGAGACCCTCCAGCCCGTCATGGCCACCCCCTCTGGGGCAGAGCCCACGTCCAGCCCGGCAGGGTCCAGAGCTGGGGGTGGGGACCGCCCCGCCCGGAGCTGATGTCACAAAGGCCGTGGGCCCACCCCCCGAGGAGCTGGTCCCAGGCAGTGCCCCACCGCCGCCCCGCTCCGCAGAGGCCCCTCCTGACCCGGACGCCACTGCGATGGCAAGCTGAACGCGCCAGGCCTGTCCACCCCAAGCCAGCAGACGCCAGCGGCCAGCTCCGCCCCGCCACCGCCGGCTCGGCTCGAGCGCCCGCTCCACCGCACCCTCCGCTCAGCATGGCCAACTACTACGAGGTGCTGGGCGTGCAGGCCAACGCCTCTGCCGAGGACATCAAGAAGGCCTACCGCAAGCTGGCCCTGCGCTGGCACCCGGACAAGAACCCCAACAACAAGGAGGAGGCCGAGAAGAAGTTCAAGCAGGTGTCCGAGGCCTACGAGGTGCTGTCGGACTCGAAGAAGCGCCTGGTGTACGACCGGGCGGGCTGCGAGGCCTGGCGGGCGGGCGGGGCGGGCCCGGCCTGCGGCGGCCCCTTCAGCAGCGGCTACACCTTCCGCAACCCCGAGGACATCTTCCGGGAGTTCTTCGGGGGCCTGGACCCCTTCTCCTTTGACTTCTGGGACGGCCCCTTCGGCAGCGAGCGGGGCCGGAGCCACGGCCTGCGCGGGGCCTTCACGGCCGGCTTCGGCGAGTTCCCGGCCTTCGTGGAGGCCTTCTCGGCCTTCGACTCGCTGGGCCGCGCCGGCGGGGGCAGCCGCAGCACCTTCTCGTCCACCTCCTTCGGGGGCTCGGGGGCCGGCAGCTCCGGCTTCAAGTCTGTGATGTCCTCCACGGAGATGGTCAACGGACACAAGATCACCACCAAGCGCGTCGTGGAGAACGGGCAGGAGCGCGTGGAGGTGGAGGAGGACGGGCAGCTCACGTCCGTGACCGTCAACGGCAAGGAGCAGCTGAAGAGGGTGGACAGCAAGTGAGCCCGGGCTCAGCTCCGCCGGTCTCCGCCAGGTGGGCTGACCGCTAATAAATATGCTGAGTGAGTTCAGGGGAGCTGCGCGCCTCAGGTGTGGGGCCTCTGTTCTGCCCGGCATCGTTCCCAGAGAAGGGTGTGGCCAGCACCCCACAGCTCGGGGTGGCCGGGCCGGCCACCCTCCCGGCGTGCCCCCGGCCACGCCCCCTGTGCCTCTCACACCTCAGGGCCCTTGGTGATAGCCAGGCCAGGTGTGACCGCCCGTATCGAGACTGCTGGCCGTGAAGCCGGCCACACCGCCCCGCTCCCAGCACCGGGTCCCAGTGCTGAGCCTCTGCCACACTCGACCTCAGGGACCCTGTCCTGGCCCCCCAACGCCTTGCCACTCGGGGCCCTGGCACGCGCCCCCTCCTCCAGTGGACACGAGCCTAGGGTTAGTCCTGAGACCCCGTGGGACGGGGGTCAGGCCCCAGCAAGCCCCACTGACTAGGGCAAAGCGGGACCTGGCACCTGGCGAGGGAGCTGGGCACAAAATGACACCAGGGGCCATGCGCAGACGGGCGGGCGGGCAGAGCGGGCTGGGGATTGTTATTATTATTATTTTGTGGGTCCTGGGGCTTGAACCCTGGGCCTGCGTGCTGTCCCTCAGCTCTTCAGCTCAAGGCTAGCGCTCTACCACTTGAGCCACAGCACCACTTCCAGTATTCTGGTGGTTTATTAGAGTTTAGAGTCTCATGGATGCTCCTGCCTGGGCTGGCTTTGAACTGCCGTCCTCAGATCTCAGCCCCCTGAGTAGCTAGGATGACTAGCGTGAGCCACCAGTGCCCAGCATTTATTATTATTATTAATGGTCATTATTGTTGTTGACAGCACTGGGCTTGCGCTCAGGGTCTCAAACCTGGGAGGCTGGCGTTTTACCACCTGAAGCACTCTTCCATGAGCAGGTAGTCTGGAGTTTTGAGTCTGGTGATGGGGACAGCAAGGCCCAGGCCGAGTCCCTGCGGTCTGAGGAGCCTCGGGGGCTCCATAATCCCAGGCTCCATGCCATAGAGGAGGAAACTGAGGCATGGGCTGGGGGTCACATGCCTTGCCTGCAGCAGTGGTGGGTTCGAGGACTCGTGTAGTGCACTTAGGCCTCGGGCGATGGGCAGGGCCGTAGGGGAGCTGGGAACGTGGTGCCTGCACGCATTGGGGTTCAATCTTAGCTCACAGGACGCGGCCAGACATGGTGCTGTGGGCCTCGGTGGACAAGGATCCAGCCGGGTGCCGTCTGCAGGCCTAGTGTCCCGCATGGGCAGCAGGCCGAGCTCACTGCTGCGCTCACATGCTGAGGGCAGGCTGGTGCTCCGAGGGCAGGCCACCCAGGCCCGTGGCTGCTGCTAACCAGCAGGAGCGCGGCGAGCTGGAGGAGGGCGCCGCAGAGCCTGTCAGCACCTGACTCAGGGCCAGGAGCAGGGTAGGCCCTCTTCCAGCGCATGGGGACCCTGGCCATGGTCCTCAGGTTTACAGCGTGCGAGGAGGACGTGGTCTGGAGGCCGCCCTGTGTCACTGGGCCGGGCTGGGCTTCCTGGCTGGAGCAGCTGGAGGCCCTGAACGCCTACCATGCACGCCCTGTCCTGCAGATCTAACTTCATCAAGTCCGAGACAGCATTAACACCTGACCTCTGTCCTGCTGACCTGCTGATTTCCCCAAGGCCCGGAGTCAAGTGTGCTCGCTTAACTCCGACAGCTGCCAGGCAAATCCAATTACACCCCGGCGGGCGGGCGGTGCCGCGCAGCACCGGGGCTGGCCTGGGACCCAGGGCCCCCAGCGCCGCAGGGACCCCACGCCGGCGCTCCCTGGTGACGCAGGACCCAGACCCACCCTGCTCCCCTCCCAGGGAGCCACAAAGTCCAGTCCTGACCAGCCTGACAGCGCAGCAGATGCAGGCCCCACCAGGTGAGCAGGGACAAAGTTGAGCTCCTAAGCCATCGCTGGCCCTGCCCAGGCCAGGCCTGCCCTCTGCCCAGTGCCCACTGCCGTGCCCGCGCCCAGCCTTCCCTTGGCTGCCAGCCCAGGGTCCCAGCTGGGCCTTCCACGTGAGCACCGCCATTACACCTCCTGACATCCACTTCCCCCTGGAGACCCCCCCCCCCGGTCACTGCCACAGATCCCGGGTGCCCAGGATGGAAAGTGAGGGCCGCAGCTCCTCTGCTGTCCCGGCCTAGTCTGCGTGTCTGTCTGTCTGCATGTCAGCATGTCTGTGTCTATATGTCTGCCTGTGTGTCTGTTTATGCATGTCTGTGTGTCTGCATGTCCATGTGTCTGCATGTCTGCATGTCTGTGTATCTATCTGTATGTCTGTGTGCCTATCTGTGTATCTGTCCGTGTGTCTGTGTGTCTGCATGTCCATCTGTCTGAGTGTCTGTTTGTCTGCGTGTTTGTCTTCGTGTCTGTGTGTCTGTGTGTCTGCATGTCTGCGTGTCTGCAAGTCTACGTGTCTATTTGTGTGCCTCCATGTTTGTCTTCTTGTCTGTGTGTCTCTGTGTCTACATGTCTGCGTGTCTGCATGTCTATGTGTCTGTCTGTGTGTCTGTGTTTGTCTGTGTGTCAGCATGTCTGTGTGTCTGTGCCTGCATGTCTGTCTGTCTGTGTGTCAGCATGTTTGTGTGTCTGTCTGCATGTCTATGTGTCTGTTTGCATGTCTGCGTATCTGCATCTCTGTGTGTCTGTCTGCATGTCTGTGTGTCTGTGTGTTTGGTGTCTGTTTGTGTGTCTGTGTGTCTGCATGTCCGTGTGTCTGTCTGTGTGTCTGCGTGTGTCTCTGTCTGTATATCTGTGTCTACATATCTGTCTGTGTGTCTGCATGTCTGTCTGTGTGTGTGTCTGTGTGTCTGCATGTCTGTCTGCGTGTCTGCGTGTCTGTGTCTATCTGCGTGTCTGTGTCTGTGTGTCTGCATGTCTGCATGTCTTTGTGTCTGTCTACATCTCTGTGTGTCTATGTGTCTGCGTGTCTGTCTACATGTCTGTGTCTGTGTGTCTGCATGTCTGTGTGTTTGCGTGTCTGCATATCTGTCTGTCTAGATCTCTGTGTGTCTGTCTGCATGTCTGTGTGTTTGCATGTCTGTTTGCATGTCTGTCTGTGTGTCTGTGTGTCTGCATGTCTGCTTATGTGTCTGTCTGTGTGTCTGCGTGTCTACATGTCTGTGTCTGTGTGCGTGTCTGTGTGTCTGCATGTCTGTGAGTCTACATGTCTGTGTCTGTGTGCGTGTCTGTGTGCGTGTCTGTGTGTCTGCATGTCTGCGTGTCTACATGTCTGTGTCTGTGTGCATGTCTGTGTGCGTGTCTGCTTGTGTGTCTGTGTCTGTGTGTCTACATGCCTGTGTCTGTGTGCATGTCTGCGTGTCTGCTTGTGTGTCTGTCTGTGTCAGCATGCCACCGTGTCTGCGTGTCTACATGTCTGTGTCTGTGTGTCTGCATGTCTGCTTGTGTGTCTGCGTGTCTGCTTGTGTGTCTGTGTGTCTGCGTGTCTGCGTGTCTACATGTCTGTGTCTGTGTGCGTGTCTGTGTGTCTGTGTGTCTGCTTGTGTGTGTGTCTGTGCTGTGTGTCTGCGTGTCTGTGTGTCTGCGTGTCTGCTTGTGTGTCTGCGTGTCTTCTTGTGTGTCTGTGTCTGCGTGTCTACCTGTGAGGATGGTGGTGTGGAAGCCCCTCCTCTTCACCCACGTCCAGGACAGCCATGCTGGGGTGGCTGAGCCCGCAGCCCGCGGCCTGCGTGGATTCCACTGGGCTCGGAGGGCACAGGGCAGCCTGCAGCTCGCAGCACCCATCCTGGCTCCGCCCCCTGCCCCTGCCCCACCGCCTGCCCCCCTCCCCCAGCTGGCCCGAATCTGAGGCATTGTGCCCGCAGGGCAGCTGCACCCAACACTCCCTTCCCAGGGGTCCTGGTCTGCTGGACAGGCTGCCTCCAAGTCCTTCCAAGGCCCTTCCAGGGCCCAGGGGTACTAGAGAGCTTCACACAATGGCACAAGGCCCAGGAGAGCCAAAGGGAGTGGTGGAGGCCTGGTCTGAGCCCCTGGTCTGAGCCCCTGGTCTGACCTCTGGTCTGAGCCCCTGGTCTGAGCTCTGGTCTGAGCCCCTGGTCTGAGCCCCTGGTCTGAGCTCTGGTCTGAGCCCCTGGTCTGAGCCCCTGGTCTGAGCCCCTGGTCTGAGCCCCCCCTGGTCTGAGCTCTGGTCTGAGCCCCTGGTCTGAGCCCCTGGTCTGAGCCCCTGGTCTGAGCCCCTGGTCTGAGCTCTGGTCTGAGCCCCTGGTCTGAGCCCCTGGTCTGAGCTCTGGTCTGAGCCCCTGGTCTGAGCCTTGGTCTGAGCTCTGGTCTGAGCTCTGGTCTGAGCTCTGGTCTGAGCCCCTGGTCTGAGCTCTGGTCTGAGCCCCTGGTCTGAGCCCCTGGTCTGAGCTCTGGTCTGAGCTCTGGTCTGAGCTCTGGTCTGAGCTCTGGTCTGAGCCCTGGTCTGAGCCTTGGTCTGAGCCCCTGGTCTGAGCCCCTGGTCTGAGCCCCTGGTCTGAGCTCTGGTCTGAGCTCTGGTCTGAGCTCTGGTCTGAGCCCCTGGTCTGAGCCCTGGTCTGAGTCCCTGGTCTGAGCCTTGGTCTGAGCTCTGGTCTGAGCCCTGGTCTGAGCTCTGGTCTGAGCCCTGGTCTGAGCCCTGGTCTGAGCCTTGGTCTGAGCCCCTGGTCTGAGCTCTGGTCTGAGCCCTGGTCTGAGCCTTGGTCTGAGCCCCTGGTCTGAGCCTTGGTCTGAGCCCTGGTCTGAGCTCTGGTCTGAGCCCCTGGT
>NW_012267369.1:1292860-1293910 GCF_000151885.1 Dipodomys ordii | reverse complement strand
GGTCTGAGCCCCTGGTCTGAGCCTTGGTCTGAGCCCTGGTCTGAGCTCTGGTCTGAGCCCCTGGTCTGAGCCTTGGTCTGAGCCCTGGTCTGAGCCCCTGGTCTGAGCTCTGGTCTGAGCTCTGGTCTGAGCCTTGGTCTGAGCCCTGGTCTGAGCCCCTGGTCTGAGCTCTGGTCTGAGCTCTGGTCTGAGCCCTGGTCTGAGCTCTGGTCTGAGCTCTGGTCTGAGCCCTGGTCTGAGCCTTGGTCTGAGCCCTGGTCTGAGCTCTGGCCTGAGCTCTGGTCTGAGCCCCTGGTCTGAGCTCTGGTCTGAGCCCCTGATCTGAGCTCTGGTCTAAGCCCTGGTCTGAGCCCCTGGTCTGAGCTCTAGTCTGAGCCCCTGGTCTGAGCCCTGGTCTGAGCCCTGGTCTGAGCTCTGGCCTGAGCTCTGGCCTGAGCTCTGGTCTGAGGCCCTGGTCTGAGCCCCTGGTCTGAGCTCTGGTCTGAGCTCCTGGTCTGAGCTCTGGTCTGAGCTCTGGTCTGAGCTCTGGTCTGAGCCCCTGGTCTGAGCCTTGGTCTGAGCTCTGGCCTGAGCTCTGGTCTGAGCCCCTGGTCTGAGCCCCTGGTCTGAGCTCTGGTCTGAGCTCTGGTCTGAGCCCCTGGTCTGAGCTCTGGTCTGAGCCTTGGTCTGAGCCTCTGGTCTGAGCCCCTGGTCCTGGTCTGAGCTCTGGTCTGAGCCCCTGGTCTGAGCTCCTGGTCTGAGCTCTGGTCTGAGCTCTGGTCTGAGCTCTGGTCTGAGCCCCTGGTCTGAGCTCTGGTCTGAGCCTTGGTCTGAGCCTCTGGTCTGAGCCCCTGGTCTGAGCTCTGGTCTGAGCTCTGGTCTGAGCCCCTGGTCTGAGCTCCTGGTCTGAGCTCTGGTCTGAGCCCCTGGTCTGAGCTCTGGTCTGAGCTCCTGGTCTGAGCTCTGGTCTGAGCTCCTGGTCTGAGCTCTGGTCTGAGCCCCTGGTCTGAGCTCTGGTCTGAGCTCTGGTCTGAGTCCCTGGTCTGAGCTCTGGTCTGAGCTCTGGTCTGA
>NW_012267369.1:1278243-1279690 GCF_000151885.1 Dipodomys ordii | reverse complement strand
TCTGAGCTCTGGTCTGAGCTCTGGTCTGAGCCCCTGGTCTGAGCCTTGGTCTGAGCCTTGGTCTGAGCCCCTGGTCTGAGCTCTGGTCTGAGCTCTGGTCTGAGCTCTGGTCTGAGCTCTGGTCTAAGCTCTGGTCTGAGCTCTGGTCTGAGCCTTGGTCTGAGCCCCTGGTCTGAGCTCTGGTCTGATCTCTGGTCTGAGCCCCTGGTCTGAGTCCCTAGTCTGAGCCCCTGGTCTGATCTCTGGTCTGATCTCTGGTCTGAGCCCCTGGTCTGAGTCCCTAGTCTGAGCCCCTGGTCTGAGCTCTGGTCTGAGCTCTGGTCTGAGCCCTGGTCTGAGCTCTGGTCTGAGCCACTGGTCTGAGCTCTGGTCTGAGCTCTGGTCTGAGCCCCTGGTCTGAGCCAGAGTCGGGTGTCAGAGGCCTGGCCAGCGGGGACTTCTGCAGGCTTGGGCACCGAGTGTCCCGGGAAGGGGCTCAGGCTGTTTACGTTCTGCAGAAGGATCTGGGCCTGCAACTTTGTGACTTAAAGGATCAAATGTGGCTATTTACCCCATTTTACAGATGGGGAAACTAAGGCTGAGAAGACAAGGAACTTGGCCAAGGCCACACCGTGTCCCTGGCAGAGGCTTGTCCCTCCCTGCATGGGCCTGGGTGGGGTGGGCGGGGCCAGCAGCCCCCCCATGCCCTCCCCTGCCTCCTTCCCTCCCTCTGGCAGCGATGTTATCACAGCTGATTTAATTTCAAAGACAGATTGAGCTGTGGTGGAGTGGGAGGGGAGCCCTATCGCAGGGCCATCTGCCCCGTTGCTATGGGGACCAGAGTCAGGACTGCGCAGAGGACCCAGATAAGAGAGTGGGGCAAGGGGACAGGGGTGGGCGGTGGGCGGTGGGCAGAGCAGGGAGGGGCCGGAGGGGAGGCCGGACCGGAGGCAGGGCACAGCGGGAGGGGCGGGAGGCTGTGCCCGCCGGGGCTGAGCTGGCCTGTGGTTGCCGGGGTGACCAGGATACCCGGCCACCTCTCCTGGCCCGCCGCTCCGCCGGCCTCCCTGGACTCCCGAGCTCAGCCACGGGGGTCCTCAGGCCTTGGGGGTCCTCTTTTTTTTTTAACTGTATTTTTTTTGTCTTTCCTTTTTTGGTACTGGGGATTGAACCCAGGACATTGCGCTTGCTAGGCAAGCGCTTTGCCACTGAGCTACATCCCAGCCCTGGGGTCCTCTTGGCAGCCCCTCCACCTGGACAGAGTGGCCCTGGGTCCAGCTGGGGCGCCCGCTCTGCCAGCCCAACAGGTCGAGGGCCAGGGCACGGCTGCCATCGCGGGGACCCGCCAGGGCACGGCTGCCATCGCGGGGATGCCAGGGACCCACCAGGCCTGATGTCCAGCATCATCGACGTCTAAACATCCTTGCACTCGCTGGGGCTCTGCCAGTCCCCCTGTCCTATCCCCCTG
>NW_012267369.1:1273724-1277593 GCF_000151885.1 Dipodomys ordii | reverse complement strand
GCCCCAGGCCCTCTGACCACCTCCCAGCTCCACAGACGCGTCTCTGTCAGAGTGCCCGTGTGCACCTCAGCCCTGCTCCTTGCTCTGTCCGGTGACCGCTGCCCGCTCCCTCCTGGTCCTGGGGAGAGGGGCCGTCCCAGGAGCCGGCTCCGAGTGGCACAGGGGCCTCGAGGCAGTGAGGCCTGCTCGGGCCGGTGGCGGGCCTGACCTCACAGCCCTCCCCTGCACTCGCGCTGCACCCGGCCCCCAAGCCCTGTGCCCTCCAGGGATGCCTGGACGGCCCAGGCCTCAGAGACCCGGTGACGTGGCCTCCCGCTCATTCTTGTGTCCCTCTGGGTCATTCCCGGTGGACAACCCCATCTGAGAGCCCACGGATGGACGGGAACTTCAGGCGGAAGCTCCCAGCTCCTCGGAGAGCAGACATGGGAGGCGGGCAGCCCCAGACTCTTCCTGCCCGGCCTTCCCCATCCTGCCAAGCCTCTCCAGTGGTGTGTGCGTGTGAGTGTGTGCGTGTGAGTGTGCATGCGTGTGCGTATGTGTGTGCATGTGCATGTGTACGTGTGTGTGCATGTGTACATGTGTGTGCGCGTGTGTGCATGTGTGCGTGTGTGTGCATGTGTACATGTGTGTGTGCGTGTGTGCATGTGTGTGTGTGCATGTGTGCATGTGTGTGTATGGATATGGGGCTTGAACTCAGGGCCTGGACACTGTCTCTGAGCTCTTTCCTTCAAAGAGCGCGCTCTACCACTTTGAGCCACAGCTCCACTTTGGGTTTTCTGGTGGTTCATTGGAGAGAGGAGTCTCGTGGACTTTCCTGCCCGGCTGGCTTTGAACCGCGATCCTCAGAGGCTGAGATCTCAGCCTCCTCCGCCAGCACCAGGCTCTGTATTTGATGATGGCAAAACACACAAACATGGCGGGCACAGCGTCTGAGTGGGCGATGGGGGTGGCCTGCCCAGTTCTTGGGCTTGCCTTGCCTTGCCAGCTGTCCACCAGGTGTACAAATGTGTCCTCCTCACCATCCTTGGCCATGGCTGGGGATGTGGGCAGCTGACCCCTCCAAGGCTGGATGGCAGGGGAGTTGGTCCCCAGGGTCAGCAGCCCATCAGCAGTGATCCTGTGGGACCAGGCCCACGGTAAACATCTAGGATCCCAGCTCCGAGGGAGGAGATAAAGTGGATTATAATCAAGGAGAGCCCAGGCCCCAAAAAAGGGGCAGGGAGAAGACCTTATCTCAACAAAGATGCTGGCATGGTGGTTCAAACCTGTAATCCCAGCTCTGCAGACATAGGAGGACCATGGTCCAAAGCCAGCACTAGGCAAAAATCCACATAACTCGATCTGAAAATCAACACTCGAAGGAAAACTGCTCAAATAGTAGAACGCCTTCCTAGCAGGCACAGGCCGGCTGCTCCTGCAGCTTATACTCGTGGCATAAAACAAACACCGGGGTGCGTAAAAGCAGGCGTCATGCCCCCCCCCCTCCCGGAGGCCGAGTACTTCCCCCGACAGTTTGGAAAGCGCTAGGTTGGCATGCACACCTTTTCCTTCTCGTTTTCTGGTTTACGTGTATGGGGACGGGTCCCCGCTCTGAGGCCCAGGACTCTCGGCTCAAAGCCCCACCCAGCTCAGCCCAGAGCTGGGACAGCAGCAGCACAAGCACAGGGTTCAAGGCCCCACGCAGCTCAGCCCAGAGCTGGGACAACAGCAGCACAAGCACAGGGTGATCTGAAGTTGACTTCCCAGGTGTGGGCACAGGCCTGAACAATGTCAAGTTTTCCTCTCATCCCCAGCGTCCCTGGCCGGCGGAGCCGGCTGGCGGCCTGCGTCCCCGCGTCCCCGGCTGGTGGCCTGCGTCCCCGCGTCCCCGTGTCCCCGGCTGGTGGCCTGCGTCCCCGGCTGGTGGCCTGGTCCCTGCGTCCCTGGCTGGTGGCCTGCGTCTCCGCGTCCCCGCGTCCCCAGCTGGTGGCCTGTGTCCCCGCGTCCCCGTGTCCCCGGCTGGTGGCCTGCGTCCCCAGGCAGAGCCAGCATGCGCTTTCCCAGCTCTCTCTTCCTTTTTTGTTTTTTTTTTTGGTTGGTGTGGGGCCTGAACTCTGGGCCTGGCTGTCCCTCAGCTCTTCAGCTCAAGGCTAGCGCTTCACTGCTTGACCCACAGCGCCATTTCTGGTTTTCTGGTGGTTCATTGGAGATAAGAGTGTCATGGACTTTCCTGCCCGGGCTGGCTTTGAACCGCGATCCTCAGAGCTCAGCTCCCTGAGCAGCTGGGATGGCAGCGCGAGCCACTGGCGCCCGGCCCAGCTCTTTCTGACTCTGTCTCATGTGGTCCTTCGTGATGGCATCTAGGACCCATTCCAATAATCCAGGACTGTCTGAACCCTAGGTGCTCCTTCGCTGGCCCCTGGGGCTGAAGGGGCCCCGCAGGCCTGGGATGTGGGCATCGGGGCGTTTACCCCTCCCCGATCCCGGGAGCCAGCCGGCTGGCTGGACCGGGCCTCACTGGCCTCGTCGGATCCAGGCCCCCTGCGGAGAAGTGCTCCCGCCTGCGGCCCCCCCAGCCCCCTGGGGAACAGGCCACCTGCCCACCAACCACACTCTGCTGTCACCCCAAAGCAGGAACCTGGGACGCAGCCACTTGAGCGCCGGGCGCCGTGGTTACGCCTGCGGTCACCCTAGCAGCCGGTCAGGAAACCCTGGGGTCGCAGGGCCTGGGGTGGTGGCCGGGCTGCAGCATCTTCTCCAGACACCCGGGCGGGCGGCAGGCCGTCCCTCCGACCCTCCCAGCACAGCCTGCACTGCTGGCGCTGCCCCCCTCCGGGACCACAGGGATCGGCCAACGGCCACATAGGCTTCCCGCGGCCCTCCATCTACCCGGGGCATGGCCGGCACCCTGGCAGTGACGGCTGCTGCCCTGTCCCAACTCACTGGCATGGCTGCTGCCCCAAGGATCCCCGAGGCCTCCAGAGGGCGGGGCCCATCTTCCACGGGAGGGAGAGGAAAGGAAGGCCGGGCAGTAAAGCAAGAGACACCAGGTGGCAGCGAGCCCTGACATGTGTTCGCAGCGCCAGGTCCGCCTCGGATGGAGGCTGCCGTCTCCTCTGGATGGGACACGGCAGCCAGAGAGCCGGGGGACAAAGGTGGCCATTCCCGGTCTGGCTCCACCCGCACCCAGAGAGGCAGGCCTGATGGCCCCGGACACCAAGGTATGCGAGGAGCCCGGGGCACTGGATGATGGAGGCCGCGGCCCCGCCCCCACCCTGGGGCACTGGATGATGGAGGCCGCGGCCCCGCCCCCACCCTGGGGCACTGGATGATGGAGGCCGTGGCCCCGCCCCCACCCTGGGGCACTGGATGATGGAGGCCATGACCCCGCCCCCACCCTGGGGCACTGGATGATGGAGGCTGCGGCCCGCCCCCACCCTGGGGCACTGGATGATGGAGGCCACGGCCCCGCCCCCACCCTGGGGCACTGGATGATGGAGGCCACGGCCTGCCCATCCCAGCACCCGGCCTGTGCGTTTATTTAGACCTCTGTGGAGCATGGCGGTGGCCCCGGCTTCGGCCAGCAGCTGAGCCTCCCGCGAGGCACCTGACAGAGGAGCTGCCCGGCTCCGGCGGCGTGGAGCCCTGACGCTGGGTGCTGCCTCCCTCTGGGCCGGGCCCTGCCCCACCTCCGTGGGGCCGTCCGGGCACCCTCGTCCTGGCCGTAGGCCACGGTGGGCTTCAGAGACGCGCATAGAGCAATGAACGTCTGTGGGGTGGAGGAGCGAGCAAACGCTACTCTCTCTACTCAGGAGGCGAGGCGGGCAGCACTGTCACAGGGGCATGTGCCGGGGAGGAGCAGGGTGTGTGTGGGGGCAGGTGAGGGGCAG
>NW_012267369.1:1263356-1273421 GCF_000151885.1 Dipodomys ordii | reverse complement strand
AGGGGCTGTGAGGAGCCCTGGGGCAGACCGAACGCCGGGAGCAGGACAGACCCGTGGTCCCTTCCTGGGGCTGTGGAGGGAGGAGGGCGCACTGTCCGGAGCATGCGTGCTGTGGCGCCTCCTTTGGAAGCGTGGCGGTGAGGTCCTCTCCGGGAAAGGAGCGTGGGCTGGAGCGTCGGGCAGAGGTCTCTCGAGGCTGTGGGGAGGGCAGGGCAGAGGTGCTCTGGGGCTGGTGTCCACACAGACGGGGGGACCCACGGCAGCGAGGAGGCGGGGGGACTTTCCGGAGGACCCCACACCCTGGCCCTGCCCCTACCAGCCCAGGGGCAATGTTCTGACTGGCCGGTGGGTCCCCTAGAAATGGCAGAGGCCCTGAAAGACCACAACCCCTCCCACCCACCGGGGTCCCTGACCCTTGGCTGCTACTTGGTGGACACTCAGGTCCAGGAGACGCCTGTGGGTCAGCCGTGGCGGGTGGCTTTCTGGGTCTCAGCCTCCCGAGCAGCTGGGATGATAGATATGAGCCACCGCACCTGCCCGCTTGAACCTGGACTCCTGTAAAGGCTGGGGTCCTCACTGTGGAGCTCTGGGAGGAGGCTCGGAGCTGGGCCCGGCGAGGGTGGCTTTCGGTGGTCGGGAGCCCCTGCTGGGGTTTGTTGGTGTAGCCCCCTCTGCCTTTTCCCCGTGCTCTCCACCACTCGCGCTGGGCCCTGCGTGGCACCAGGACAGAGGCTCACAAACCCCTCCGCCCCGCACACAGCGCCGGAGATCCGACGCACACCTGGATGTCCGTGCTGTCCCGGGCCGCGGGCGTGGGGGCGGCTGCTCCCCAAGCAGACCGCGCTGGGTCTGCGTGTGCGCACAAGGAGATGCGGCCGGTGGGGCTGCAGGCGTGCGGAGGATGGGAGGCCGAGGCTGCGGAGGAGAGAGCAGAAGGTGGCCAAGGCGTCGGCGCAGGGTAGAAGGCCCGGCCGAGGGCTGCCGAGGGCGTCTGAATGCGTGGCCCCAGAGAAGGGCGTCCGTCTGGAAGAAGCTAGCTGAAGACGAGGCCACAGCAAGCCACGGGCCAACCGGACTGCACCTCCACGGGGCCCCGACGTCCTTGGGACGCGGCAGCGCACGGGGTGGCGCCTGTGGCTGGACGTGGCGACGGGTCAGCAGCTGCCTCAATAAAGCGGAGGAGAAATGATGGCGTATCAGAGAAGAGATCAAATAACGTTGCCGAGGAGGCACGCGGCCCGTCGGCCTCCGCGGACCCCACAGGAACCCAGGTCCAGACTTTCCCTGGACACCAGGGAGAGCTCATCTCCCAGCCTCCCTGTGCCCCGTGGTGCTCCCCGCCCAAGGCCGGCCGGGCCTCCACCCGGCCCCTTCCGGGTGTTCTGGATGTGCTCTCCACCCTGCGGCTCCTGGAAACGTGCCCCCCTCCACTCCCTCCCTCCTCCACAGCCCTAGGACCAGGATCCGCCCGGGCCCCACGCCCCCTCCAGAGCGCCAGCAGCTGGCTGTCTGCACACCCCTGCTCAGCATCACCCCTGCTCAGGAACCCTCCTGGGGTCCTGATCTACCCACGCACCTGGTGGCCCCAAGGCCACCTCTGTGGAGGCTCCAGCCATGACTTTCCTGGCCGGTGCGTGGTCCTGGGTCAGGCCACTGCGATCTCGGCCCCGTGGTCCCGGGCCAGGCCTCTAGGCCACTGCGATCTCGGCCCCGTGGTCCCGGGCCAGGCCTCTAGGCCGCTGCGGTCTTGGCCCCGGAGTCCCGGACCAGGCCGCGGAGGACGCAGCTCGGGAGGATCAGCGACAGGTTGGCCGGCAGGGCTGGGCGGTGGCAGTCCTCCGTGTGGCATAAAGGGAGGCTCTGATCTGGGCACGGTCCTCAAAGACCCGGCTGGCGCAGGACCCCGCACGAGTGCGCTTCGCTCTCAGCTCACCTGATGCTCTGCAGGAGGAACCGGAAGGGCACAGAAAGAAACCGAGGGCAGTCGACATCCACGAGAGGTGCGCGGGCCGAGGGGGACAGGGGGACCCACAGAGGGAAGGAGGCGCCTGGCAGCTGGTCCTGGACCTTCCACCTGCAGAGACAGAAAAGAGGAGGATGGAGAGCCCAGGATGAGAGGACGGGTGCCCTGGAGAGACGCGTCGCTGTGCAGGACGCGTCACTGTGCAGGACGTGTCACTGAGGAGGAGGACGTGTCACTGTGCAGGACGTGTCACTGTGGAGGAGGACGTGTCACTGTACAGGACGTGTCACTGAGTAGGACGTGTCACTGTGCAGGACGCGTCACTGTGCAGGACGCGTCACTGTGGAGGAGGACGTGTCACTGTGCAGGACGTGTCACTGTGGAGGAGGACGTGTCACTGTGGAGGACATGTCACTGAGGAGGACGTGTCACTGTGGAGGAGGACGTGTCACTGTGGAGGACGTGTCACTGTGGAGGACGTGTCACTGTGGAGGACGTGTCACTGAGGAGGACGTGTCACTGTGCAGTGGAGGACGTGTCACTGTGAAGGAGGACGTGTCACTGTGGAGGAGGACGTGTCACTGTGGAGTGTCACTGAGGAGGACGTGTCACTGTGCAGGACGTGTCACTGTGGAGGAGGACGTGTCACTGTGGAGGAGGACGTGTCACTGTCTGTGGAGGACGTGTCACTGTGGAGGAGGACGTGTCACTGTGGAGGACGTGTCACTGTGGAGGAGGACGTGTCACTGTGGAGGACGCGTCACTGTGCAGGACGTGTCACTGTGGAGGAGGACGTGTCACTGTGGAGGACGTGTCACTGTCGAGGAGGACGTGTCACTGTGGAGGACCTGTCACTGTGGAGGAGGACGTGTCACTGTGGAGGAGGACGTGTCACTGTGGTGGAGGACGTGTCACTGTGGAGGACGTGTCACTGTGGAGGAGGACGTGTCACTGTGGAGGACGTGTCACTGTGGAGGAGGACGTGTCACTGTGGAGGAGGACGTGTCACTGTGGAGGACGTGTCACTGTGGAGGAGGACGTGTCACGGTGGAGGAGGACGTGTCACTGTGGAGGACGTGTCACTGTGGAGGAGGACGTGTCACTATGGAGGCGGACGTGTCACTGAGGTGGACGTGCCACTGAGGAGGATGCCGCAGCTCCCATCGGGAGGCCCAGCTCGCAGTCCTGCCCGCTCACACCACTCTGAGCTCTCGGGCTGTAAAGGATGCGCCGACCCAGCAGGGTGAGGGGCTCCTGCAGCCACCATGGACTGCGAGGAGCCTGTGCCTGTCTCCAGAGCCCAAGGCCCCCTGGGGTGACTGTAGGGGACAGCCCGACCCCTGATCTCTTCTCCGCAGGCTTTGCCTGCAGGGCCTCACCCCCTCACCCCCACCTCACTTGGTCTGGTGGCAAGAAATCTTCCACGGATGACAGCTCACAGTCAGCTCCGGGTCAGAGTCACACACACAACACTCCCAGACAGACCACTCCCTCAGTGCCCGGGATGACGCAGCTGTGGCCTCTTCCAGATCCATATCTACCAGGTTCTAGATGCATGACAGGCACCTTCTAGACATAGCTGGCCCTGTCCTGGATGCACAGCTGGCTGGTTCTAGATGCACAGCTGCCAGGTCCTAGATGCACAGCTGGCCCTGTCCTGGATGCACAGCTGGCAGGTTCTGGATGTACAGCTGGCAGGATCTAGATGCACAGCTGGCATGTTCTAGATGCACAGCTGGCATGTTCTAGATGCACAGCTGGCAGATCTAGATGCACAGCTGGCAGGTTCTAGATGCACAGCTGGCAGGTTCTAGATGCACCTCGGGCAGGATCTAGATGCGCAGCTGGCAGGTCCTGGATGCACAGCTGGCAGGTCCTGGATGCACAGCTGGCAGGATCTATGGAGGCGGACGTGTCACTGAGGTGGACGTGCCACTGAGGAGGATGCCGCAGCTCCCATCGGGAGGCCCAGCTCGCAGTCCTGCCCGCTCACACCACTCTGAGCTCTCGGGCTGTAAAGGATGCGCCGACCCAGCAGGGTGAGGGGCTCCTGCAGCCACCATGGACTGCGAGGAGCCTGTGCCTGTCTCCAGAGCCCAAGGCCCCCTGGGGTGACTGTAGGGGACAGCCCGACCCCTGATCTCTTCTCCGCAGGCTTTGCCTGCAGGGCCTCACCCCCTCACCCCCACCTCACTTGGTCTGGTGGCAAGAAATCTTCCACGGATGACAGCTCACAGTCAGCTCCGGGTCAGAGTCACACACACAACACTCCCAGACAGACCACTCCCTCAGTGCCCGGGATGACGCAGCTGTGGCCTCTTCCAGATCCATATCTACCAGGTTCTAGATGCATGACAGGCACCTTCTAGACATAGCTGGCCCTGTCCTGGATGCACAGCTGGCAGGTTCTAGACACAACTGACTGGTCTGGCTGTGCGTCTAGGATGCTGCAGGACTCCCCAGGGAATCCGGTGTCCTGCATAATCACCCAGGCCACGTTTGCAAGAAGAGGTGGGGTGGGACCGTGACTGGGTCCACAGACCTCCATCAGCCTCACTCTGGGCCAGCCCTCAGGATTCAGCGTGGGGACAGGCATATGAGGGGCCAGCGGCCTCGGGCTGGGAGAGGGTGGGCCCCCTCTCGAGCCTGCGCTTCCTGCCCCACTGTGACCCCAGCCCACGCTCCGGGGGTGGGGCACACTTAGCACCCCGCTGAGTGACCCTGCTGGCAGGGCAGCTGGGGGCTGTCCACACAGGGTGGCTCTGGAGCAGATCAAGAAGCTTTCTAGAACCTTCTAGAGCTCAGAGATTCTGGGCTGCTCCCCGCCAAGTCTCCCGGCAAGGACAACCACAGCGGCCTTGGCCGGGTCAGGGCTGACCGACGTGCCGGCGACGGGGCCAGCTTCTTTTGAGCAGTGACGTCCACGCGAGGTTAAGGCTGCCGTGGCTCACCACCAGCCCCGGCAGAGCTGAGCTTCCCCAGCGGCTCAGGTAGCCGGGCCTCTGACCTCCCGCCAGTCCCGCGCGGTGACCCAGGCGCTGGGCTGGTGGCGGATGAGCTCCCTCCCTAGTTCTGCTGGGAGGCAGGGACCCCCAGGGAGACCGGCTGTGAGCCACAGCGCAGGCTCCCTGGCCCCGCTCAACTGGCCGGTCCTCCCTCCTCCCCCAGCCCATCCTCCGCAAACCACAGTGAGTGGCCACGGCCCCTCCACTCCGACCCCCACGTGTCCTCAGCGCCCTGCCGCGTGGCTCGCCCTCTGCCTGGGAACTGCAAGAAGAAAACCCATGTCCTCTCCTGACGGTGGCTTTAAAGCTTCTCCTCATTTTTTTCTTTGTCTTTTTCTCCTCTTCTTTTTCTGTGCTGATCCTGGGGCTTGAACTCGGGGCCTAGGTGCTGTTCATTAGATTTTTTTTACTGAAGACTGGTGCTCTACCACTTGAGCCACAGCTTTTTGGTGGTTCATTGGAGCTCAGAGTCTCAGACTTTTCTGTCTGGGCTTGCCTTGAACTGAGATTCTCAGATCTTGGCCTCTGGAGTAGCTAGAACTACAGGCGTGAGCCACCAGCACCTGGCTAGATTTTCCACTAACTTCTAGTATTATTTCAATCCAAGGACTCCATCGTAGACCCCTGTAAGCCTCAGTTCCTCCGTCTCCTGCCCACCAGTCGGCCCTGCGTGCAGGCGTCCAGACAGCCAGGCCCCTTCTGCCCCATGCGCGCGTGCTCTGGCATATCACAGGGCACCCACGAACACTCAGAGCAGCACGGAGCGTGGGGCCAGCGCTGCCCGGTGTGGGGCAGACGCGCGTGCTCAGAGCCCTGGTCTGGAGCTCTGCTCTCAAGGCCTCCAGGCGAGCCCGGGCCTGCAGGGCAGGGGAAGTGGCTGGGGCGGGTCCTAGGAGGGGAGCAGAAGCCAGCCCTCCACGCAGTCCTCCACGCCCGGAGGCCGGGCCTCTGACTGTGTCTCTGACTGTGTCACATCCCGGCCAGGAGAAGGGGTGAACGTTTGTCAGACATGGACAGCCAAGATGGCGGCACTGTGGTGTGGAGCCCCGAAGGGCCCGGGCAGCTCAGGCTCCCACGGGGCCCAGGGCAGCCTCAGTCCCTCCCAGTGCTTAGCTCTGGATCCTTGCCAGATGCTGAGGGCCCCGGCAGGCCGGCCGGGCTGAGCCCCTGCCCAGCCCCCCCCCCCCACGGCAGGAGGAAGGTTGGGCAGGACACTGGTGTGGACAGCAGGAATAAGCCGGCCAGCCCCTCCCGGCCCCCACGCATCCCCTGCCCCTCCCCCTCCCTCCCCACCACCATCAGCCCAGCCGATCTGCCCAGGCCTAATCTCTGCGGCCATCAAGGCCTCCTGGACTAACCAGTCCTGCCAGAAACTAGATCTGGCCGCCAGGCCCCTCCCCGTGAGGGATCAGGGACAGCCCCCACCCCCTGGCCTTTCCTGCCGGTCCTCTGTCCACTCCTTCCCACCACCCACACTGGCAAGGCTGAATCGAGTGGGGACCCACATACCCAAGGGGCAGGCGGATCAGGCCACGCCCCTCTCCCCATAGCTGTTCATCTGGTGGCCAGGGAGAGCAAAGGTCATGGGGGAGGTCACCATGCAATGTCCAGGCCACCCAAGGCCGCAGTCCTTGTTCAAAGGGACACTAAGGGAGGCGCAGTGGCAACCTGGCTGTGTGCTCTGTGCGGGACGCGCGCGTCCCCTCCCGTGTGAATCCGCCGTGTGCTGCTGAGCGTGGACAGTGAATCCGCCGTGTGCTCCTGAGCGTGGACAGTGAATCCGCCGTGTGAATCCACCCGTGTGCTCCTGAGCGTGGACACACGCTACCCCTCCTGTGTGAATCCACCCGTGTGCTCCTGAGCCTGGACACGCTTCCCCTCCCGTGTGAATCCGCCATGTGCTGCTGAGCGTGGACACGCTTCCCCTCCCGTGTGAATCCGCCGTGTGCTGCTGAGCGTGGACACGCTTCCCCTCCTGTGTGAATCCGCCGTGTGCTCCTGAGCCTGGACAGTGAATCCACCGTGTGCTCCTGAGCGTGGACACGCTTCCCCTCCCGTGTGAATCCGCCGTGTGCTCCTGAGCGTGGACACGCTTCCCCGCCCGTGTGCTCCTGAGCCTGGACACGCTTCCCCTCCCGTGTGAATCCACCCGTGTGCTCCTGAGCATGGACACGCTCTTCCCCTCCCGTGTAAATCCACCCGTGTGTTCCTGAGCCTGGACACGCTACCCCTCCCGTGTGAATCCACCCGTGTGCTCCTGAGCCTGGACACGCTACCCCTCCCGTGTGAATCCGCCGTGTGCTCCTGAGCCTGGACACGCTTCCCCTCCTGTGTGAATCCGCCGTGTGCTCCTGAGCCTGGACACGCTTCCCCTCCTGTGTGCTGCTGAGCCTGGACACGCTTCCCCTCCCGTGTGAATCTGCCGTGTGCTCCTGAGCGTGGACACGCTTCCCCTCCCGTGTGAATCCGCCGTGTGCTCCTGAGCCTGGACACGCTTCCCCGCCCGTGTGAATCCACCCGTGTGCTCCTGAGCGTGGACACGCTTCCCCTCCTGTGTGAATCCACCCGTGTGCTCCTGAGCGTGGACACGCTTCCCCTCCCGTGTGAATCCACCCGTGTGCTCCTGAGTGTGGACACGCTTCCCCTCCTGTGTGAATCCACCCGTGTGCTCCTGAGTGTGGACACGCTTCCCCTCCCCACCCGTGTGCTCCTGAGCGTGGACACGCTTCCCCTCCCGTGTGAATCCACCCGTGTGCTCCTGAGTGTGGACACGCTTCCCCTCCTGTGTGAATCCACCCGTGTGCTCCTGAGTGTGGACACGCTTCCCCTCCTGTGTGAATCTGCCGTGTGCTCCTGAGCGTGGACACGCTTCCCCTCCCGTGTGAATCCGCCGTGTGCTCCTGAGCACGGCCTCACTGTCTCCCCTCGGGGCCCTTGTGGGCCTCTTGAGCCTCCCTGGACAGACGAGGGCCCGAGGGCCGGAGGAGTCGGGTCAGGAGCTCCGATCACGCGGTGTGGACGCGGGCAGCTGGGGTGGGGGCCCCTCCCCAGCGGTCTGCCACCCCAGGGGCCGCCCATGCCACCTCTGCCCCCTTGTCCGAGGAGCTGCTTTTGAAGACTGGCTCCTCCAGGTTGAGGCCGGACTGAGCACTGCAGACCTAGGCCTGGCTGCCGTCCATCCCAGCTTTACCCGGAGGGGGAGGGCGGCAGCCTGCACGGCAGTCCTCGCCCCTGCTGGTGGGGCTCCACCCCTCAAACAGGAGACAGACCTCGGGCAGGCACAGACACCCCAGCAGCAACCCTCTGACAGCCCCTCCATCCGCGAGGCCGGCGCACCTCTGTGGCCTCTGTGCCCGCAGGGGTCCTGGCCGGAAGGGGAGGGGCTCCCCGTGGGCCCCCCGCAGGGCAGACCCTGCCTGGGGCTCTGCATTCCTTCAGGTTGGACGCAGCAGGCTGGCAGGGGAGGGGCTCAGGGCCTTGGGTTCCTGGAGGGGTCTCCAGGTCAGGTCAGCTGCGGGGTGCACCCAGAGAGCTGGCTGGAAGCCTGGGCCTGCCGGCCATCTGCATGACAAAGGCACGCGCCAGGCTGAGGGGCTGGGAGGGACCGAAGCCCAGCCCGGCTGCAGCTGCCCGCTAAGCCTGGGCCTGCAGCAGCCCAGGAGATTTGGGGGAGGGTGCGGGCACGCGAGTCCTGGCTCTCAGCTGTGTTTGCTTGGGGTGTCACCGGCAGGAGCTGGAAGGGGAAACAAAGGCCCAGATTTGAGGAGGCTGCAGGTGGTGTGGAGGGGACAGATCGAGGGGGAGGAGGGCTCTGGAGGGCCGCACCCTGCCCCCTGCCCAGACCCCTCAGCACTGCAGAGCCGCCTTCCAGACGAGCGCCTTGCCTTTCCCAGAGCCCAAGACGCTCAGTGCTTCAGAGTCCCCGCTCCGGGCAGTGTCCATCCACCTCGAACTCGCTTCCCACTCTGGTGGCCAGGGTGACGTTCCCAGGGGACCCTCTCCTCAGCCACCCAGCCTGTCGAGGGAGCCAGCGGCCCCAAATGCTGCATGTGTGCGGACAGCCCCCATCTCTGGAAACACCCCCCTCGCCACCCAGCCCCTCTTCCCCCTCCCCTCCCTCTGTGCTCACATCTGACTCCACAGCCCCTCTGTCCCACGCCAGGGCACCAAGTCCTTCCAGAACCAGGGCTGACGGCCCCTTCCTTGGCCCCTGACGGCCCAGGTGTCCACAGAGCCACCTGACCGCCTGCCGCCTCCTCACTGGCCCATGGCTTGCTCCTGGCAGCCGGGGCCCTACACCTGCCCCTCCCCGGGCACCGGGCACCGGCTTGGCCCTGCCCTGGCCCCCCTTCTGCTGGGCAGGGCCCCCCTGCGCCTCTCCTTGGCCTTGGCCTTCGGTGCTAACAGCCCTTCCTCGGCCAGGCCCAGGCCCCCTTCCCACCGCCACTCACCCTGGGCAGAGTCCCAGCTGGGAATTTCTGCAGATGCTTTTCCACCCTGCTTCCCACCCTGCCTGGCCCCACCAGAGCGTCCAGTGTGCCCTGCCCTTCCTTCCCAGGTGTTCAATCTGCTCCTGGATGGTGAGCAGACTCCACCCTCTTTGCAGCAACGTCTCTGCCCAGTCCCTGTGTTGCCTAGGCAACTGGCACACCTGGCCGAGGTCACATCTGCATCCCCTGAGGTCACCTCCCCCCTGCCCTAGATGAGGCCCAGGCCTGGTGCTCTTTCCCAGGCCCCTCCCCTCCCAGCGCTGCAGGGCCCGCATGGCCTGGTGCCAGCCCCAACAGTGAATAACCCTACCCCTTACCTGAGTACCACGGGTGGGGTGTGGTTCTTACTTGGCCACCACGCTCGTTAAAAGCTTAATGCTAGGAAGGCTCGCACTGTGGCCCTGGTGGTGATTTGAGGTTGTGTTGTATTTTCTAAATGGATGGCTTGTACCATTTACAGATCCGTTGGTCTTGTGCAAAAACACAACATCTAGCTTCCCCTGGGGCCCAGAGGCCCTCAGCCCCAGGACGGGCTTGAGAGGTTGGCAAGGCCTCTTCTCCTCATGGCACCCCTGCCATGGTGCCCCCACCACACCACAGGACCCCC
>NW_012267369.1:1251130-1252789 GCF_000151885.1 Dipodomys ordii | reverse complement strand
CGGTGGGCAGCGGTGGGCAGTGGCGGGCAGCAGCGGGCTTCGCGGCACCCGGCCCTGCCCTGGGTGTCCAGGGCCCATTCCCAGAGGTGGTGACAGAGTGGGACTTGTGTCACGGGCCCTCCATCCCAGGAGCGATGGGGAGATAGGCCAGGCCCAGGAATGCGGCCTCTGCCCATGAACTCGCTCTGCGCCCTGCAGGCCGGGGTCGGCTGGAGGTCACTGGGGACTGGGGCGGGCAGGTGAGGGGCAGCCGGGAGCTCGGGAGCCGGAGAGGCCGCACGGTCCTAAGAGGGCAGTGACTGCCTTCAGGCTGCCCGCGGAGGGAGGGCTGTCCCGTCCCCGGGTCCCTCCGCTCCGCCCTCTACCCGGGGCTGCTGCTACCCACCATCTGTAGGGTAGTCTCTTCTCTTGCGGGCAGGAGGAAGGAACTTGCAAATTAGAAAACCTTAATTCCCTGCCCCAAAATGGCCGTGGTCATCCCGTCAGCCCCAGCCTTTGACTGCTTGGTGACAGCCAACGGGGGCAGGGCAGAGCTGCTCGGAGCAGGGCCGCGCTTGGGCCGCCGGGCGCTCCGCCGCTCTGCCTCCTCTCCACACCTCTGCTGGCCTCTGGCTTGAGGGCTGCGGGCGGGCGGGGTGGAGGCCGGGGGCCGGAGGCCCGGCTGGCCCGGTCCCTCTCCAAGACCTGCTCTCTGCTGTGCAGTAACAGCGGCTTTGAGACACTTTGCTAAGGCTGGATAGGTCCTTCCCAGAACTGGACATGTCCACCTGAGCCATGGACCCCAGGGCTAGGCCTTCCAGCACCTTCCGGCCACCGGGAGATGCTTGTCAGCTTATCAGAGGCCCGTGACTCTGAAGTCTTTCTTATCAGCATCCCACCCATGTGCGTGGGCAGGGCCTTCCGTCCACCCAGCCCGCCCGGGCCTCTCTCCTGCTTTGGGCCCCAGGATGGGTGAGGGTGACCTGGGCCGCTGAGGCCGGGCGTGCCTGAGCTGTGGGCCGCACTGGGCCGGCCCCCGGTGGTCCGCACAACATCTGGCCCCATAGAGACTGCCAGACCTGGGAGTGTGGAAGCCACGCCGGCCACACCCGAGGAGGAAGAGGCCTCTGGCGGGCCGTGGCCGCGCGCTCCACGTCTGTCCCCCAGTGGCCCCTCTGCCCCGTGGGGCTGCGCCCTCCGCTGTTCCCAGGCCCCGTGAGAGGGGCCCTCACCAAAGCCTCGGCTCTGACGGGGCAGGGCCCAGCAAGCCCTGCGCTGGCCTCAAATGGCTCTGCTCAGGGTGACAACAGGGGACACGGGAGGGGGGGCAGCCACCTCCTGGGCGGAGGGCGGGGATAGGGCGGCGGGGAGGAGGAGGAAAACAGTGGTGACCTCTAACACTGCAAATGGATACCCTGACCTTCCCTAGCTCCCAGACACCCCAACCTCCCAGCCCTGACACCCCAACCTCCCCAACCCTGACACCCCAACCTCCCAGCCCTGATACCCCAACCTTCCCAGCCCTGATACCCCAACCTCCCCAACCCTGACACCCCAACCTCCCAGCCCTGACACCCCAACCTCCCCAGCCCTGATACCCCAACCTCCCCAACCCTGACACCCCAACCTCCTAGCCCTGACACCCCAACCTCCCCAACCCTGACACCCCAACCTCCCAGC
>NW_012267369.1:1250173-1251080 GCF_000151885.1 Dipodomys ordii | reverse complement strand
GGTGCCCCTGCCACGGGACCCCTGCCACGGGACCCCCGCCATGGTGCCCCTGCCACGGGACCCCTGCCACGGGACCCCCGCCATGGTGCCCCCGCCACGGGACCCCCGCCACGGGACCCCTGCCACGGGACCCACAGCCTGGCAAGGTCTCTTCTCCTCTGCGATGCCCACCGCTGGGACACTGATGGCCAGGTCACTCAAGGCCACGGCCCTGAAGCCGGGCGAGGCCTCTTCTCCCACAGCGGCGGCTTGGCTGGCTCTGGGTTCTCCTGGGACCATGGGCCTGTGTGAGTGTGGTTGTGTGCGGGACGTGCGGGTCTTGTGTGAGCGTATGAGCTGCTGCGATTGTGACCACATGACTGCGTTTGCTCACTGAGAGCATGTGGCTGTGACTGCGCCTGTCTGCACACGTGACTGCACACGTGTGCTCCGTGAGGTGGCCGTGCGTGTGCACGTGTGTCCCGTTGGCTGGCTCTGGTCTCTGGGACGTGCGGGTGAGGTGTGTGGTGGGGGAGGAGGTGTGGCCGCGGGGGGGCTGGTGAGCTCCGGCCTCCGGCGCCCGACAGCCCGGGCAGCGCACGTCCCCAGCCGCCCTCCCACGGCAGAGGTGCTCCGCCCGCTGCGTGCTGCTCCGCGACCCGGGGACCTCCGGGTGGACCCTCCCCTCCTTGTCCCAAGGCTCTGGGGGCTCCATCACCCACAGCCTGGGCTGAGGGCAGGTCTCCTCCAGGCTCCCAGCCGAGTGTGTTAGGGGCAGGCCCTCTGCACGGTCTGAGTGTGTTAGGGGCAGGCCCTCTGCGCGGTCTGAGTGTGTTAGGGGCAGGCCCTCTGCGCGGTCTGAGTGTGTTTGTTAGGGGCAGGCCCTCTGCGCGGTCTGAGTGTGTTAGGGGCAGGCCCTCTGCGCGGT
>NW_012267369.1:1245488-1249783 GCF_000151885.1 Dipodomys ordii | reverse complement strand
GTGTGTTGGGGGCAGGCCCTCTGCGCGGTCTGAGTGTGTTTGTTTGGGGCAGGCCCTCTGCGCGGTCTGAGTGTGTTAGGGGCAGGCCCTCTGCGTGGTGTGAGTGTGTTAGGGGCAGGCCCCCTCTGTCTGGCCGGGAGGAGCCTCTGGCTCTCCAGGGTGAGGGGACTGGGGACTGGGACCCTGCCTGCTCCCTGCCACCAACCAGCCTGGAGCTGCCCCTGCTGTGGCTAGAAGAATGAAGCCTGGAAAACTGGGTAGACTTGGGGACAGGGACACACACGGGGGGGGTCGCACATATGAACGGAGGGGGGGCAAAGCCATTACACCCTCCTGCCCCACCCCCACTCTCCTCACATCCAGACCCCATGGGAAATGTTGGTGCCAGCCCCAGTGTTTGGCAGTTTGCCTCGCAAGCTTGTGGGCAAGGTGGAGTAAGAACCTGAGTCTGTAGGTGGGGTGTGTGCACGTGTTACTGGTGTGCACAGGGGGCGTGTGTGCACGTGTTACTGGTGTACACAGGGGGCGTGTGTGCACGTGTGCCTGGTGTGCACAGGGTGTGTGTGTACACGTGTGCCTGGTGTGCACAGGGAGTGTGTGTACACGTGTTACTGGTATGCACAGGGGGCGTGTGTGCACGTGTTACTGGTGTGCACAGAGTGTGTACACGTGTTACTGGTGTGCACAGGGGACGTGTGTGCATGTGTGCCTGATGTGCACAGGGGGAGTGTGTGCACGTGTGCCTGGTGTGCACAGGGGGCGTGTGTGCACGTGTGCCTGGTGTGCACAGGGACGTGTGTGCACGTGTGCCTGGTGTGCACAGGGGGTGTGTGTGCATGTGTTACTGGTGTGCACAGGGGGGGTGTGTGCACGTGTGACTGGTGTGCACAGGGTGTGTGTGCACGTGTTACTGGTGTACACAGGGGGCGTGTGTGCACGTGTTACTGGTGTGCAGAGGAGTGTGTACACGTGTTACTGGTGTGCACAGGGGCATGTGTGCACGTGTTACTGGTGTACACAGAGGGTGTGTGTGCACGTGTGTCTGGTGTGCACAGGGGGCATGTGTGCACATGTTACTGGTGTGCACAGGGGGCATGTGTGCACGTGTTACTGGTATGCAGAGGAGTGTGTACACGTGTTACTGGTGTGCACAGGGGGTGTGTGTGCACATGTTACTGGTGTGCACAGGGGGTGTGTGTGCACGTGCCTGTGTGCACAGGGGGCGTGTGTGCACGTGCCTGTGTGCACAGGGGGCGTGTGTGCACGTGTTACTGGTGTGCAAAGAGGCGTGTGTGCACGTGTTACTGGTGTGCACAGGGGGCGTGTGTGCACGTGTTACTGGTGTGCACAGGGGGCATGTGTGCACGTGTTACTGGTGTGCACAGGGGGCGTGTGTGCACATGTGCCTGGTGTGCACAGGGGCGTGTGTGCATGTGTGCCTGATGTGCACAGGGGGCGTGTGTGCACGTGTTACTGGTGTGCACAGGAGGCGTGTGTGCATGTGTGCCTAGTGTGCACAGGGTGTGTGTGTGCATGTGTGCCTGGTGTGCAGAGGTGGGGGTGTGCACGTGTGCCTAGTGTGCATAGGGAGTGTGTGTGCACGTGTGCCTGGTGTGCACAGGAGGCGTGTGTGCACGTGTTACTGGTGTACACAGGGTACGTGTATGCACGTGTTACTGGTGTGCGCAGGGGACGTGTGCACGTGCCTGTGTGCACGGGGGCATGTGTGCACGTGTTACTGGTGTGCACAGGGGGCGTGTGTGCACGTGTGCCTGGTGTGCACAGGTGGGGGTGTGCACGTGTGCCTGGTGTGCATGGAGGTCACGGTGAGTGTGCATATGGGCGTGGTGTGCACAGGTGGGGTAAGTGTGGGCCTGGTGTGCACAGGGGGCGTGTATGCATGAGATTGGTGTGCACGGGCTTGTGCATGTGCCTGCTGGGTAATTAGTAAGCACTCATGCCAGGGCACAATCTAGTGTGTCTATGAATGTGGGGGCTGCCGGGTCTCCATCACACTGGGGTCTGTGACACTGGCCTCTGTGACACTGGCCTCTGTGACACTGGCCTCTGTCACACTGGGGTCTGTCACACTGGTCTGTCACACTGGGGTCTGTCACACTGGGGTCTGTCACACTGGGGTCGGTCACACTGGGGTCTGTCACACTGGGGTCGGTCACACTGGTCTCTGTCACACTGGTCTCTGTCACACTGGTCTCTGTCACACTAGGGTCTGTCACACTGGTCTCTGTCACACTGGGGTCTGTCACACTGGTCTCTGTCACACTGGTCTCTGTCACACTGGTCTCTGTCACACTGGTCTCTGTCACACTGGTCTCTGTCACACTGGGGTCTGTCACACTGGTCTCTGTCACACTAGGGTCTGTCACACTGGGATCTGTCACATGGGATCTGTCACACTGGTCTCTGTCACACTGGTCTCTGTCACACTGGCCTGTCACACTGGTCTCTGTCATACTAGGGTCTGTCACACTGGTCTCTGTCACACTGGTCTCTGTCACACTGGTCTCTGTCATACTAGGGTCTGTCACACTGGGATCTGTCACACTGGGATCTGTCACACTGGTCTCTGTCACACTAGGGTCTGTCACACTGGGATCTGTCACACTGGGATCTGTCACACTGGTCTCTGTCACACTGGTCTCTGTCACACTGGCCTGTCACACTGGTCTCTGTCACACTGGGGTCTGTCACACTGGTCTCTGTCACACTGGTCTCTGTCACACTGGGGTCTGTCACACTGGTCTCTGTCACACTGGTCTCTGTCACACTGGGGTCTGTCACACTGGGGTCGGTCACACTGGGATCTGTCACACTGGGATCTGTCACACTGGGGTCTGTCACACTGGTCTCTGTCACACTGGGGTCTGTCACACTAGGGTCTGTCACACTGGGATCTGTCACACTGGGATTTGTCACACTGGGGTCTGTCACACTGGGGTCTGTCACACTGGGTCTGTCACACTGGTCTCTGTCACACTGGTCTCTGTCACACTGGGATTTGTCACACGGGATCTGTCACACTGGGATCTGTCACACTGGTCTCACACTGGTCTGTCACACTGACCTGTCACACTGGCCTGTCACACTGGGGTCTGTCACACGGGGGTCTGTCACACTGGCCTCTGTCACACTGGGGTCTGTCACACTGGCCTGTCACACTGGGGTCTGTCACACTGGGATCTGTCACACTGGGGTCTGTCACACTGGCCTCTGTCACACTGGGATCTGTCACACTGGTCTCTGTCACACTGGGGTCTGTCACACTGGTCTCTGTCACACTGGGGTCTGTCACACTGGCCTGTCACACTGGTGATTGGATGATCTACTGTAGGAGGACCTTTTCCTCCTGGATGTGTGCACCCGTCCCATCCCTGGCCCTGTCTTGGACCTCGATCCTGGGGTTCAAGCTGCCCACATGGGGGCTTTTGTCCATTTCTGAAGTGACAAGAGACACACAAAAGGCTTTTAATTAAATCACAGGAGGGGGAAGTGGGCCAGTCAGCCAGCTATTATGTTACCAAACGTGAAAATGAAAACTTATTTTTAAAGCTCTGGTATTAATTTGAGATTATTCAGATAGTTAATTAAAAGTGCAGCATGTGTTAAATATTATTTCAGCAGAGATTGTCATCAGGCCTGCATGTAAGGCGATCGCAGGCCGGGGAGCGGCCGGCCGGTGGGCCTCCGCAGGCCCTGGTGCTCACCGTGCACAGGCGGGGTGGGTCACAGCGCGCCTCGGGCTCCCGTCCGCAGGCCACGATCCCTCGGTCCTCGGGGCCGGAGGCGTGCACAGTGGCCATGTGCATGGGTGTGCACCGGAGCCCGGCTGTGTGCAGTGGTGTGGCCACGGCCACACGTGTGACAGGATGCTGTGCACCCCCCCGGCCCCCGGCCCCACCCCACGCATGCACACGGGCTCCGGTCAGGTCCCTCCTTCCGCCTCCCCCACCGTGTGGAGCGGTCGGGGGCCTTGGGGAGGAAGGCCTTCAGATGCCCGTCTCTCTAGGCACCCCGAAGGTGGGGCTGGGCGGTGGGCGGGAGCCGGGAAGGACAGGGGGGGAGGGGGCCTCTCCACCCCCCAGGTCCCCTGGGGGCCAGGTGCCAGCCCGGCTCGCAGCCCTTGGCCCGGCGTGGAGACCGGCCTGCGCCCGCCCTCTGTTGGCGCCCGGTGGAAGTGCTCCTGGGCTGCCGGGCTGCCGGGTGGGCTGCCTGCAGGACCTGGGGCCCTGCCGCTCTGTGGGGTGGGGTGGGGGGCCCTGCTGCTCTGTGGGGTG